>NW_017731418.1:1658332-1788541 GCF_001890085.2 Hipposideros armiger
GCCAAAGCTGGAACAAGATAAATAGTATTGCATTATAATTGGAAGTATAAAAAAATATAAAAGATCTGTAAGTCCATACTGGTATAAGTAAATGTTTTGAATAAATAAGTAAATGAGAGGAGACGCAGTCTTCCATGCAGCACAATTCCAGATAATGTCTGTACATTTGCTGTCCTCAAACAGGCGTAGTATAACTCCAACTTTTTAAGTATGGGCTATGCATAGTGGTTTCCTTCCAAAGAGTACAGTATGAAAAAAAGGAAAATAAAAGAATAACCTTATAGTGGAGAAACCTGACAAATATCACTTCTACCAGATGATCAAGGTCAACATCAACAATGATAAGTCATGTTGATAGTATGTACCCTTGCTATGATGTGATGAAAATGGCACTTTACCTCTGTGGTCTTCCTCCCCAGAACCCATAAACCTGATCTAATCATGACAAAAACATCAGATAAATCCCAATCAAGGGACATCCTACAAAATGCCTGACCCGTCCTCCCCAAAACTGTCAAGGTCATCAAAAACAAGGGAAGTCTGAGAAACTTTCACGGCCAAGAGGAACCTAAGGAGACGTGATAACCAAATGGAAACTGGATGGGATCCTAGAACATAAAAAGGATATTAGGTATAAAGTTAAGGAAGTCTCAAAGCAGGAACTTTAGCTAATAGTGAAGTATCAATATTGGTTCATTAATTGTAACAAATGTACTATACTAATGGAAGATGTTAATAATAAGGTATATGGGAGCTCTTTACTATCTTTGCAATTTTTCTGTAAATCTAAAACTTTTCTAATACTAAATGTTTATCAAAAAAAAAAAAGATAACCTCCTGCATCAAAGCCATATACGTGACATATCTTACATGATCAAAGGATAGGCCTGAATTCAGGGTAAATGAGGAAACTTAACTATGACTCCTATATAGTGACCCTCATGGTAGCCCAAAAACTTTAGCCACCTAAATGTTTTACAATATTAAAAAAATAATAATAAAACCCTCCATAATCTGTGGACTGTCCTTTCTCCATCACTGAGCACTTTATTGGGTTGTCGGAAAAGTCATGACACATTTTTGCAACGAAAAACAGAAAAAATGTATCATGACTTTTCCGACAACCCAATAGTAAAAGATCTGAGGCAACAGCTGCTAAAGAAACAAGGAAAGCTTTTAAAAAAAAACAAAAACAAAGTGTGGCAGGTGGCACCACCCAATTCCGGTCCCAACAATCCTCTGCTAAGCATGGTGCAGGCTGAAAAATCAGTCACTCACAGCTGGGGGAGAAAGCGGTAACAGCTTCAACTGGAGTGTGTCTGTGCCCAGTGTGAAAGAGATCCGAAAACTACAACTTTAAATGCCTCGGGTATTGACGGGTCAATCCATGTGGCAGCTAAGTGGACATTAATGTGCTATAAAGTACCTGTTAGAACCTCACCAACTAAATTATTTTCCCTCCTACCTATACATCAAGAGGGGATACTCTACTGAGGGGGGAAAAAAAGAGTTCTTGATTTTTAAATTGAGCTACCTTGCAATGCCAGGGCAGCGAGGAGGCCCAAGTCAGACACTCGTCGATGAAATGAGAGGTTGTGCTGAACTCCTCCAAGCCGGCTCACTTCACATCCTCACTGACAGCAAAGGCCAGACGCTATCCCATCAGTGCATTGACTGAGTACAGGCCTCTGGCTCAAATCGCATCCACTCTGATGCCCCACCTGCTTAGTACCGAATAGCCATTTTCAATCTCAAAGAATCGTAGTGCTGTCTCTGTTTTGCAAGGAACTGGAAAAGCTATTCTGTCCAGCTGATCACTTGACACCTGATCCATCACCATAGGGTCCCTGCCAAGGGCTCCAAAAGCCTCTCCTTGGGACAAGGACCTCACCACCTTTCAGGGCATGTTCCGAGGACATCACTGCCCCTGCTTGATCCCATTTCTCTGACATCAACTCTCACTCTCACTCCCTCCACTGCAGCCATCTGACCGCCTCACTGTCTCTTGTGTCTTCCATGCACACTCCTGCCTCAGGGCCTTTGCACTTGCTTTGTCCTCTGCCTAGAATGTTCTCTGCCATCTACTCACATGGCTCACTTTTTCATCTTCTTCATGTCACCTTCTCAGTGAAGCTTTCTTTCCCTGACCATCTTATGCAAACTGTCCCATCCCCACCTCTATTCCCAATACTCCATCCTCCTTAACTGCTTAATTTTTCTCTACAACATTTATCATCATCTACCATACTATATTTTTACTAATTTATTTTATTGTCTTACTTTCCTTCTAGAGTATAGGCTCCATGAATTTGGGGTTCTTTACTCATTGCAGTACCCCCAGCATTCAGAAATGGGGCTAACATGTGTCACTCAATTAATATAAATTCACGAATGAATGAATTTTTAACTCTCAAGCAAAACTTTCTATTTGATGAGCAGATCATATTTATAGGAACCTTATATATTACCCCTATAAAAAGGTTATTTCATGATACATACATATGACATTCCATTTTTATGGTATTATGAACTTTTTGTCAACAGTCTTTTTATCAAAAGACTGACTTTGGTGTAGAAAATATCATTACCTTACATATTAAAAGTCGTGAAAATGGCACAGGCTTCTTTTGTTTTTTAGTTAGGTACTGAATGGAAATTCACAATTATATGTGAAATTCATTTCTCATTCATTTCTGTTCTCTCTTCTACACAGAGCTAAGCTCACTACTTTCAATACATGTCCACACAAAGACTTAGACAGGAATATTCATAGCCATATAAGAATTAAAAGGCAAAAATAAATACAAATGCCCATCAACTAATAAATGGTAAATCAAAGTGTGGTGTGTCCATCCAATGGAAATCTATGCAGCAATAAAAAGAAATGATATACTGATACATGCTATAACATGGATGAAATTTCAAAACATTAAGCTACAGGAAAGAGGCAAAATTCACATAGTATTTGATCCCTTTATATAAAAAATACAGAAAAGGTAAATCTACACAGACAGAAAGTATATTAGTGGTTGCCTGGGCCTGAGGGTAGGGTTAGAGACGGACTGCAAACGGACCTCACGAATCTTTCCAGGGTGATGGAAATATTCTAAATTTGGATAATGGCGATGGTTGCACAATAATTTGCTAAAAATTATTGAGTTGTATACTTAAAACGGGTGAATGTTATTGAATATTAAGCGAACTTCAATAAAGTTTATGTTTTAATGAAAAAAAGTGTTCAGTTATCAGCCAGGCACTATCTTACCATTGTGTTCTGAATCCATACAGAGAACAGAAGAAATGGTCCCCTACTAGGGCAGAAACCACCCCTAGTCGTATCAAAGGGGGAAAAAGTCTGATACTGAATCCCAAGGCCTCCAAGATGTATTACATATCACAGCAGAGCCCTAAGAAGGAAGTGTAAGCGTTATCCTGCCTCTCTGGGTATTCACCAACTGGAAGGAATGAGATGTTCAGATAAACTCCCGATTTAATAGTATTTTCATGCCTGAGCCCCCAACTCTAAGAAAGAGAGCCATACATCAAGCATTCATTCATTCATTTTTCAAAACATTTACTGAGCATCTACTTTATACAATCCGTAGCTAGGTTTTGGGGACACACAGATGCATCAGACACAATGATGCCCAGAATTGCGCCAATACTGTCACTTGAAGTTCGGTAAGATCCAAGTGAGAGTCCCTGGTGCTCTCTCCCTACAGCTGAGATCTCTTGGGAGGATAGTGGAGGAGGCTCAGGCATGCCCACGGGATCTAGCTGCCTCCAGGATTCCCAGAGAAGGATGAAAGGCCTGGAATGTGCTCCTGAGTTGACTCTGAAAGTGAGTGCCTGGGGTGTTTTATATGTAATTCCCTCCCTCCCTTGAAGGCCGGGAGGTCTGGGTGTCTACTTGGCTGTCAGTCTTTTGCTCTCAGGCAGACAGTTCATCCGTTGAAATCAATAGGTAGGAAATCAATAAAATGCAAGGATGGCACTTTACCCTTGCTGTTTTCGACTCTCTCCCTTCAATCCTAAAAACACCACAGTGTTTCCTTTACGTCAGCCCCCTTGGCGACTTAAAAGCCTCCTCAGTTTTTGCCATCTTACCATTCTCCTCAGCTCTGATGGGAAGGCCCTTTGTTGTTTATCCAAGGAAAGCGACTATTCCAATACCCAGGGGTCCTTTGTCCTGGGTTCAGTCAACCACTACTTACTGCACATCATGTTCTCATACCTTTGAGTGTCCCCGTCAGCCCTACAGAAGACTGTACGTGGAGGTGAAAGTAGTGGAAGAAAAGGGGTTCTTTGGAAAGTAGCCTCACAGGGTGATCTGATCATAGGATCCTAAGGGCAGGTCATGGTGGGTAGCCACTCCTCAGGCATCTAACTTCTTTACTAAACAGCTTGCCTTTGCCTTAAGCCAGCCCTGCCTGTTGTTTCTGTGCAACTAGGTGAACAAAGGTTTGAAACGTCCCCTTTCAGATCCCTCCTTCTAGAGAGGTAATCCCATCCCCTACTTGTTCCCCCCCACCCTCATGTAATCTTCCTTACCTCCCTCCTTAATTTCAGATACCTAAAGGAAACTGCAAAACTGTCCCCCCCCCCCCCCCCCCCATCTTGTTTCCCAGCATATGTCGTCAGTTTGGCTCAAATAAACTCATAAAAATTCTCTACAGGTTTGGACGTTTCTTACACGGACAATGTGAACAAGTTGTATGGTCCACCCAGAGTTGTCACAGATGGCCTATGATAGTAACAAGTTGCCCATCCCCAGAGGCATTCAGACAGGGGACTCAGTGATATGTCAGAGAGAGCGAGTCAACTTTCTGACATTGTTCAAGGATTGGTCCAAAGGACCAGTAAAGCCCTTCTAATTTCAGAGATTTTGTTATTCAAAATCTCTTGATAGATCTATAAGATATTCCAAGAGCAAAATAGCAGTGGTCAGTACTGGACTGGACAAATAAGCCTCCTCCCACAGAAATGTTCAGAAAAATCTGAAAAGAGGCAGATCATCAAAGACCAGACCAACTGAAGTCAAGGAAGTGGAACCTGGTGGCATTAATAGCAAAGGGACTTCACCTCTTCACAGAGGCTGAACAAGTCTGCAACCCTGGGGTACATCGTGGGGAGAATATCCCAGCAAGATGGTTGAAAGTCTGAGGTTAGAACTGGGTTCCAGTTTCGGCACCTGCAAGTAACATAACCTCCTTCTAGACATCAGTTTCCTCATCTGTAAAATGGGAATAAAAGCTCAGTTTTTAGGAGGATTAAATGGGATAACATTTGCAAAGTGGTGCATCTGAAGCTTCCCAGATATTGTAATTCATTATCATTAATTCTTATTTCCACTAAAGTGTCCTATTTTCTAGACCATCAGCATGAAGAGGAATATCAGATGCCCCACAAATTATACTAAAGAGGTCCAGACCCAGATAAAGTGCCAGGCTGGCTGTGCCATAGATCTAACTCATGGGACACATCTTAGGCATCTTGTGAAGATATCGGGCTAAGCAGACTCCTCAGTTCATTACCACACCAGGGAGAGCATTTTAAAGAAAGCTCCAAACCATCAGACAACCAGCACTGAAACTGCAGGGAGCAGACTAGGTCAGCTCTGAGAGGGCGATGAAGACTTGTCACTGCTTTCTATTTCTTTGGGGAATCATGCTTCTTGGGCTGATATTCATTTTAAGTTTAGACTACATTTGTGTGCCTTGCAATTTGGAATTGCACAGAAAGAAAAAACTCATTCTGTCTAAGACATATAGCCAAGCCACCCTGAGATGGTCATGACAGAGTACAGGCCACATCTGCACACACACCTGAATCAACACATAACTGGCCACAATAGCCGGTTATAATTGTAGAAGTGAAGGGCCACATGAAAGGGACAGATAACCAAATCACATTCCTGATTCAGCCCTAGAAACAACCAAAATATATCAGGTGAATCCTTTGCAGCTGCTTTGTCTCCAATCCTGCTTTCCAGCCCAATCTGATCACAAGAATTAGCTGGGATGCTTATGAAACGCAGGTTCCCAGGTCTCTCCTCTGGAAAGTCTGTTAACAGGCCAGGTGGGAGGCCCAGAATCTGTATTTGAACAAGCATCCCAGGTAATTCATGGCAGCAGGCACATTTACAGAATGCTTGTTCTAATGGCAAACTATTTATTCTTATTGCTTTGGTTCCTTAATAAGCCCACACTGAGGGGTGAGCCTATCCCCGGAACCTTGCTACAGTAATGACCATGAGGCATACCGCTCAATCCTCCCAGTTTCTGGGGGGTGCAGTGATGGTTATCCCCATTTTAAAGATAGGCACTGAAGCTCAGTGACGTAAGTGACTTGCCCCTTAAGTGTCACAGCTGGAGTTCCACCCATGACTCATAGCTGCCCCTCGGGGCCTTTTTCCATGACCTCACGGTTGCCTCAGAAAACTAAATCACTTCTCTATCAACAACTCCAAGGCCGCTGATCCAGGTAGCCATATGGGACGAGTCGTGAGATTTTCCCAGACTCATTCTGACATGCCTTTCAAAGCAGCAAAGAGCAGCTGCCTTGTGAAGAGGATGTCAGTGGCTGGAAATGGCGCCCTGCCCAATGCACGGCCTCTTCAGACATCCTGTGAAAATGCCCTAAGAATGCGCTTGCAAAGTGTTTATTTTCTCTGGTAATGCTAAATACAAATGGTGTCTCCCTGGAATCTGGTAGCTCGGGGCTTCGTGTATCACTTTATAGGGGTAACTACTGCCTCTGCATCACTCCCTACAGAGGCCTGCCTGTATATATCATTAGTTCCCAAGCTTCACTGTTGGGTAAAAATGCCATTAGACAACATATCATTTACCCAATGGACTGAAATGGGTCCCAAGGAGCTATTCCAATCTATCAGGTAATTATGGGGGAAACCCTGTATTATTTACTGAAGAAAATGGAATGCCGCCCTGGGAGGCATGAAGGTCCAACCCTGCTCTCTGTAATAAAGAGATGATCCCATTTGTGATAACCATCATTGAGCTGCCTCTGATTTCTGGGACGTTTTGTTTTAATCCTTTTGTTGCTTGTCTTGTGTTTTATACACAAGCTAATGGCTCCAAGCTAACCGTAAATAATAAAATACCTAACAAATTCATTGTAATCCCATTTGTAGCATTATTTAGCAGGAAAGAGCACAAAACCCACCGACATCTCATTTATTTCATGGCTCCAGTGATGACCACTTAACACAGGCAGCATATGGCATCCTCTCATCTCACAGGGCCTGGAAGCCATGGGCACAGAGTCGACTGACCCGCCCTCACAGGCAACTACTCTGCAGATTCCAACTAAACATACAGCGAGTAACTAGGACTTAACCTTCACTCGAGTCTTCTCAAGTCTTAAGGATCGCTTAAGGTGGAACTCTGCCTCTTCCCAAAGAAGCCACTCTTCAGAACATTGGACTAGAGTATGGTTGCATCCGCAGGACCCACCATGGTTCCTGGCATTCGGAGGACATGCGGTTTTTATGTGTGTTGCATAAGAAGGTCCCTTTGTCCAGCTCTACTATCCTAGAACTCAGCAACTATTATTCACTGCTTTGTCCCAGCACCTAGAACTGTGCTGACACACAGTAGAATTACCTTTGTGGTTGCTGATTTTTTTTCCTTTTTGCAACATGCCTCAACGGCTTTATTACGAGTCTCCGTCATCCCCCATTATCCTGACACATAACAAAAAAGTGTCACGAGAGGAGGGAAAGGGGGACATACACAAGAGTCATCCTTGAATGTAGAGTAGGGGGAAGGGAAGCAATGAGATGCCATTCAAAGGCAGAAGATCATGAAAATTACAAAAGGGAGGAATTGTGAGGAAGCAGAAAACAGCTACAAACCGAAGATGGAATCTATTTAGTCATTTAAAACTGCATTTCCTGAATGCGTGCAGTGTGCAAAGCCTTGTGCTGGACAGACACACACACACACACACACACACACACACACACACACAAACACACCATGAGGCATAGGAAAGAGCTGTCACTTCTTAGCCAAGGACCCACTGCACTCCTGACTGTCACCTTCCTCAGAGAAGCATAACCCCGGATCAAGAAGAAAAAGAATCATGCCACTAAGAGAACCACGTGGAACAGAAATGGGGACAAGGAGGCAGGGCCAAGGGAGAAAGGTCAAAGGTGAAGGGTACAAGCAACATATCTGAAATGCTTGTTTGCTCGAGTTTACCCATTCTGCACAGAAGTCAGTTAAAGGTCCTCACAGCTTTTGGAAATAGGTGTTAAAACGCAACCTTGATTCCTCTCTGCTGCCTCCACTCCAGATGGGAAGTTCCTTGAGGGCATGTCTTCAAGCCATTGAAGAATTCTTAGGCTTCTCAGTGCCTAATACATAGCAGGCATTCTGAGAGGTGACAGGCATACAAGTGACAAAACACAGTTTCTCCATCTTCAAGGAGTTTACCATTTAAAGAGGGGGGCCAACAGGAAAATAGGTCACTTTAACTATAGCTGGGATGTCTTTGGATAGAAGTATGTAAATGAGTGACTTGCCACTTATATATCATAGTGCAGACCCCATTTCCAGGAAAGCATCTGCAATTTGTAAGGCTAGCTTGTAAGGGGATTGGTTTCTCTGTATGTCATATACAGGTTATCTCATAGGACTATACTCTTGCAGAGGGCATGGGGAAAACAACACAGCTGAAAACATCCTTAGTGGGATGTATTCCTATAAAAGATTCTGGTTAAAAGATGGCCTTCAAGAATATTGCCTCAGTGAGACACACTGTTCTCCATAAACCACCATTACACATTCATCCAGTCATTCATTATTCATTTTAATTTATACTTATTTGGCACCTACTATTTGCAACTCACTGAGATTTAAGGAAAATCTGACCCATGCCTTCCAGAGGCATATAATCTAGTGACAGAAAGAGTAAAAAAAGAAGCACTCTGGATAGAGGGAGAAACATGCTATTATAATATCTGGCTGTCTATACTTTAAAACAATGCCAAATGAGTAAAAGCCACAAGTTCTCAATGGCACATTGCTATTGGTATGGCTTTTGTTTTTTGGGTTTTTTTTAATTAGCATTGCTCGAATAACATCATACACATGAGGCTGTACAGTAAAAAAGAAAAAGAAAAAGAAAAAGAAAGAAAGAAAGAAAAAAGAAACAGCAAATGTATTAAATCCTGTCTTAGAAGAGCTAACAGTTTTAAGATCTTTCTTATTCTTTTTAATCTGACTTTGTACATCACAACATGCTCTATAGCAGCAGTTCTCAACCTTCCTAATGACACAACCCCTTAATACAGTTCCTCATGTTGTGGTGACCCCCAATCATAAAATTATTTTCGTTGCTACTCTATAACTGTAATTTTGCTACTGTTATGAATTCTAATGTAAATATCTTTTTGTTTTCTGATGGTCTTAGGCAACCCCTGTGAAAGGGTCATTCGACCCCCAAAGGGGTCGCGACCCACAGGTTGAGAACCGCTGCTCTATAGTCTTACTTGAAGCAGTTAACTGTGGGGTGGGGCGGGGGAGCTGAATATTTCTTGGGAAAAAAAATGTCCATTTCTACCTGCTAATGCACAATCATTTACCTGATGCATAAATACTTAACTCGAAAATTATCACTAAGAGATACTGCCAGTGCCAGCATTTGAGCACAGGCTTTGGTGTAAATGCTGAAGCATTGCTACAGATAATGAAGCACTCAGCAAAGTGCCCTTTGTTAGACAATAAAAACAAATGATTTCAAAAGCCATCAACTGGTGATGAACACATACATTTTATAGTAAAGCAGTTGGAGATTTGGGGGTAAGTTCACATTTCACTGCAATGGGTTTGTCTTTTTTGTTTGTTTCTATTTTAATCACAATCTACTGAGTACTCTTCACCTGTAGATTATCTCTATTTGTTTTTTTACTAATAATAAGAAGAGCCACTGACATTTATGGAATCCTTTTTTGTGCCAGGATTGGGCTAAGCAGTTAGCAATCGCCTTATTGACACTTTGTGTCTCTTTACCAGGCAACTTCTATTATAATGTCCTGCTCTATAGAGAAATCAGTGCAAAGTCAACACAAAATTGCATCTTTTTAGAGACTTTGTAGCTTTCGAAGTGTTTTGACATAGATGGTATGATTTGCAGGGCACAACTGCAATTCTGAGAGCTGAGGAGCTAGTATATTATCACCTTTTTATCCACTAGGATACCATAAATGAAGTGACTTGTCCACGGTGACATGTTTGCCAAGTAGTGGTAATAAACCATAGATCTAACTCATAGGGCATATCTTGTGTATCTTGTGAAGATATCTAGCAGCAAAAAATGGCCACAATGTTTCTTTTTCCCTATACCCACTCCCCTTTACAATGTAAGTTTGCAGTTCTTCTCATCAAGAGCTAGAGTCTCTTCCCCCTTGAATTGTACAGGCCTTGGGACTTACTTTAACCAACCCAATGTGTCAGAAGCAGTAATGTGCCAGTTTTGACGCTCAAGAGCTCTAGTGCTCTTCCATGATCTCTCTCTTAGAACTCTGCCTCTACCAAGAGAACAAACCTATGCTAGCTTAATGAATGATGCCAGACATGGCCCAGTCACTCCCATCATCCCAGGGGACAGCAAGCCAAGCCCTAGATGCAAAACTGCCTAGCTAACCATCAGCTCACTACAACTGTGTGCATGTACCCTGATAAGACAAGCCCAAATTGTAGAGCCACAGATTCATGAAGGAAAACAACTGGTTATTATTGTCACCACTAAATCTTGGGGTGGTTTGTTATATTGCAAGAGCATATCAACACAGTGGCATTGCTGAAAATGGTTCAAATACTCAAGGCTATCTTAACCAGTATGTTTTTGGTTTCTTTTGTTACAAAAAAACAGGTTATTTTGTAAGTGAAAAATAAATGTTGGGGTGAGAGGGTTAAAGTAACACTACAATACAAAACACATAGAATTATTTGATTTAAACAATAAGTAGGGGTTAATTATTCATGTGTGTGTGTGTGTGTGTGTGTGTGTGTGTGTGTGTGTGTGTTATTACCAGATCCTACCTACCATTCTACCAAGGAGCAATGTCATTCTAGGATTTACCATCATTATTGTCTTATTTCTCCAATTTATCAACCCTTCTTCCTTCAATGAATGACCTCATCTACTGTGACTACAGGCTCAATTTGAGCTCTGAAAATATAATGAGCATGAAAATCTTTTTAGTGGAATTTACATACATAGCATTCCCTTTTTAATTAACATTGCATTAGCCCAATATTCTCCAAACCGTATTCATTTACATACCACTCTCACAATCTTTGCTAATCTATAAACTACCAAGATTGTTATTTACTGAATATTTTTCTTCAAGTGAAATTCAAATTCACCCCCATTTTTCACTTTGCCTAGTCCCAAACAATAATAACCATGAGAGCACTTGTTCTGTAAACTAATTATATATTTTTGTACATAACTGTTAAAATAAAAATGCACATAATTGTCTGCGTACCATCTAAATCATCCTGCTTGTTACACTGAGAAACACTGTATTACCCACATTTGATTGACTTTAACTCTTCACCTTTGTCTATCAGCAATAGGGAAAGGCAACTTACAAGGTTTTTAGAGGCCAAAGGGAGCTCCCATGGAGATGGCAGCTCTACTGGCCACCTACTTGAGCAACACCTGCGAACCCTGCACAGGTGTCCTGGCCCTGGGCGCAACAAGCAGACACTATTTCATCGGTCGCCGCTGAGTTTTTTACTGTTTTCCACATTCATGAGCTGAATAAGTAACTTGAGGTAGAGCATGGTAAATATCACCAGGCCCTGAGATGGCTTTGAGGCCATGAAACTGTTCGTTCCTGTCCATGTGGACTAAAAGATGGATGTGCAAAAGCTGCTAGGCAGTTCCCAAGGCTGCACACCGTTTTTGAATACTTTTTTTTTTTAATAATTTTTTTAAAGATTTTTATTGGGGAATTAGGGGATGTGAACAGCGCTGGGGAATTGGAGGAAGGGGTACAGACAAGTTGCTGTCGTTTTGTTCTTCAGTCTAGTTGTGGAGGACGTTGCTTCATTGGCCCAAGTTGGCACCATCATTGCGCTCTTCCCAGGTAAGGCAGATCAGTCACCGGCTTCTGGACGGCCACTCACTGCAGTTGCTGGCCTCTCATGCTGGCTGCTGGCTACTCACAGTAGCCCATGGCAGCCCACTGCCACAGGGGCTGCAGTCTTTGCCTTCGCCGGCTACTCAAGGGCAGCCCAGCTCCAGGTTGAGCTGTTGTTCAGCATCTTAGCTGTAGAGGGCAGTGTCACCGGCCCTCATATGTGGGATCCGAACCGGGGCCCTCTGGCGTCCCAAGCCAGCTCTTAATCAATGTGTGACTCGGCTGGCCCCGTTTTTGAATACTTTTGATCCTCAACGTAAGCCTTTAAATCAGCGGTTCTCAACCTATGGGTGGCGACCCCTTTGGGGGTCGAACGACACCTTCACAGGGGTCACCTAAGACCATCGGAAAACAAAAAGATATTTACATTACGATTCATAACAGTAGCAAAATTACAGTTATAGAGTAGCAACAAAAATAATTTTATGGTTGGGGGTCACCACAACATGAGGAACTGTATTAAGGGGTTGCGGCATTAGGAAGGTTGAGAACCGCTGCTTTAAATAGAAGCATTTGCAGCCATGCTTCCTGTGTCATATACAAAATCAAGATTCAAACAATGACCTCTCGGGGATAAAGAAGTTTATCTACGGTCACACGAGTTACAAGCTCGTGAGATCCACACTCTGGACCAAGCAGCCTGGCTCCAAAACCAAGACTCATGTATGTGTCTTTCAAGCTCATCAAAGGGAGTGTCTTTAAACTGAGGTGCACCTGAGGGCAGACATAGAACCAAAGTTAGGAAGTTTCTTTGCGATCTGAAAAAAGAGCTTTGTGACTATCAGTCAACAAATGCTCATTGGACTCCTGGCACGTTTCCAGCCCCTTGCTGGGTACTAGATGGTGGTGAAAACTACAAGTTTATATTCAGAGTAGACTTGCAGCAAGTGGGGCAGCATTCCTGGGATGTAAAATAATCTTATCGCACACTCTGGTTTTCGTGGCTTACTCTGTTCTTTCATTCTCCCTTCAATGACCTTGTTACCTATATCAGGAACATCTGATCTCGAAAAGGATCGGCTTGTGATAAAAGGAAAAAATGCAAGATGCGACTTAGTGCCCTGCCTGGCGGAGATGTGGATTTTTTTTTTTAATGAAATGTTATAGGAGTCTCGTTTCAGGGAAATGACCAGTTTGTGCAAGTGGAAGGAAAGATATAAAACTCCATGTACACAAGACCTGGTGTGAAAATACTAGCTTACCAAAAAAAAAAAAAGTATCTGCTGAATCTTCCTTTGCTACATTCCTAAATAAAACACACTTCCTTGACATGTTGGGTCTACCTGTCTCAGTTGCACGTGTGTCCTCTGCCATGATTAGATGAAGTGGTGTTGTCAAAGTGTTGCTGAGCCTCCTGGAACTGGTGATACAAATTCCAGGAAGCCAGAGCACTCTAACAACAACAATATAATAGGAGCTAACACTTATTGAACATGATAAGCATTGCCCTAAGTACACCACCCGGAGTTTCATACTTCTATTATCCCCAACTTTGAAACTAGGAAACTGACTTCTTAAGGAAAATATGCAAATTTACTGGGGAAAAGGATGAAAAGTATATTCTATTTTCTGGTGAGACAACAGATGGTCCAGTGGTGAGCACTGAACTATACTTTTTTCTTTCCCACCTCCCTTGAGTTTTTCAAGAACTCTGAAACTGACATTGAAGAGGAGTTTGGGAAATAAATCAACTGGCCCATACCAGGTAATTAATCCATACCTGGTATTGGGGAAGGTACCTTTCTTTGTTTTATAACAACTGATTTCATCAGGTCACCAAGGGCAGAAATGGTGCCTCCCCAGGACCTGGCTAAGTGCCTTTCACATAGTAGGTGCTCAATAAATGACTGCTGGTTGATTAGTGTCCACCCTCTGTGCCCCGCCTCGGCCTGGGACAGATGAAAGTGGCGATGCTGTTCTTGGTGCTGGTGATGGTTTCCGCTCCTCACTCACCACCTCTTTTTTGTCCTTCCAGAGCCCACTTGGAACTCCATTCGGCTCAAGAAACATGGAAGGAGGTGCTGGAGCCCAGCCTGGCTCAGGTATATCCCAGCCAAAATCATTTTCCTGGGTCAAGAAATCGCTTTTGCGAGAAGAGAAGTGATGAGGAAGAAGGAGAGTGATGAGGCAAGGCAGAAGGAGAAGGAAAAAGAATTGAGAAAAGGCAACAGGAGTGGGAAGAGAAAAATTAGACAGGAGGGCTATGTACTACCCCTCTCCTTGTCTGGGTGATACCGAGAGCTTCTTGAAAGGCACTGCTTTCTGAGAAGAGGATTTTGTTCACAGTCTAACAGGTGTGAGGGCTTAATTATTATTTTAACAGTATGTTCAAGAAAAGTACAGACACTGATCTATACAATTACTCTGCTCAAATACAGACATTTGCCTCTGTTTTCACACATATAAAATGAAATCATCAGATGTACCAAATGTTGACATTTTCCCTCATGAAATACCAGATATTTCCTGAAACTTGGATAATGATGTCCTTCACCACCCTCAAAAAAAGAAAGAAAAAGAAAAAGAAACACTCAGCCTGTCACAACGTAATTCCAAAATCATTAAAATTCTTAAGTCATGTACCTGAGTAACTGAGAAGTGGATGATTTTCTCATCTTAGAACTGAAGACTAAATCAGACTCATATTTACACAGCAAACCTTGTAATTCTCCAAAAGAGCTAAGCTGAGCACACGTCTAAAACGCCGGAAATGCTCATCTACAAAATTGCAGTATTCTGAATGGACACAGTCAACACGTGGTCCTGTTCCCACTGCCAGATAGTGACATTGGCCTCGTATGTCTCCCGTCGCCAGTCCAAAAAGCAAGTTAGAGCAGCCACCAACTTTCAGTTTAAAGATTAGGCTCTTTGTATGGGTGATTTATTGCATGTTTATAGCTGGACAGAAGAGATTTTTTTTAGTTGAGAATATTGCTTTCTGTCAGAGCTTCAGAATTTTTATGTTTTGCCTCTCCTTTGCAGCAAAAGCATTATATTTATAAGGAATCATCCCTAAACCAGATTCTATTTGTAGATATTTGGAGGGGAAGGAGAAAAAGGGAAAAAAATGTTTTAACTAATCTCTGGTTACTCATGTACACCAAGTTCAATCTGAATGTTCATACATTTGTTGCATGTTGATACCTCTGCCAAATATGTCAATGATCAGACTATGTGCAGATCCAGAGACTTTAGCCGTGGTTGAGGCAGAAAGAGGATGGGAAAGAGAGACAAGAGAGACACACAAATAGAGACAGGCCAACAGGCAGAGACAGAGGCACACACCATGCCGCATGTTTCAGAGAGGCAAAAAGGACCCTTCTGTGACACCATTCAGAGTCCAGCCATCTCAGAACAAGGATGTGGGCTTCAAATAACTCCACCTGTCGCCTATTACAGCTGTGCCTCATGAGGCACAATCACCCAGTTATTAAGAGTGTGGGTGCGTCTGGATCAGACCACCTGGCTTCACATTCATAATAAGCTCTCACATGCTCACTCCACATATGACCTGGGATGGTTTATTCACACTCTCAGCTCCTCAGTGTCTGTTAGGAGCCCCCCTAACTGAGCTGTTGGGACAATGAAATGAGTGCAGTTGCAGGTAAAGGGCTCAGAGCAGTGCCTGGCACCTGGTAAGGAAGGGCTCAATACACATCTGCTTCCATTCCTCACACCTTATCACATTATAGCCTCTGAAGGTAGTTGCAAAGAGGTTGCTATCCCATTGGAGCCACTTGGAGCACGTGCTCCTTTGCAAGGGGATATGACTTCTAACCCATTCAGTGCCACTAGTCACCAGCACCATGGGCAGGACTGCCAAGGAAAGACAGAGCTATTTGCCAGCAAAAAGCTGGGCACCCACTATGACCACTGAGGCTGCTTCTGCAAGGGCAGACGAGCACCTACTTGGAGAAAGCCTTAGTGTGTCTTTCCTTTACACATACTTGTCTTCATGGCCAAACACAGCATTACCTACAGAGACTGCTGTGCAACTGCAGCCTCCATTGCCTCAGGGACTTTGGGGTTTTAGGCCAATGCAATGCCATGAACACTCATCCTTTTTGCCTATGTACCTTGAGATGGTGTCATTTGCCATCTGCAAGTGCCCTCATTGGCTCAAGATGACGGTGATGATGATGAGGATGATGAGGATGCAATGATAATGGCTAATATTTACTGAACACGCTCCATAATCTAGCACTTCTCTAAGTGCTTTAGATTATCTCATTTACTTCTCATGACCACCCTATGAGATGGGTAGTCTTTTTATGCCCATTATATAGATGAAGAAACTGAGGTGCTGAGGAGTTAGATAGTGCCATGGTCACACAGCTGGTAGCTCCAGTATCTTCACTCTAAATCACCATGTTAAGCCACCTCTAAAATTATCTAATAGAAAAATCTCTGGTTTGGAATTCAGGAAACACAGCTGATGGCCCTGGTTCTGCCACCAACTACCTATGTGTTTGCTTAACCTAACCTGGCTTAAGTCACTTCACATCTTTGGTTTCAGTATCTCCCGCTAAGAAAGAGAAGCTTTTTTACATTATATATCCACTGAAGTTTCTTTGAGATGAACGATTGTATGACCATTCATTTAGTAAAGAATAATTGGGGATTAAGCATCTACTATGTTATCAGCACTATCCTGGGCTTATGCAACAGGGATAAAAAATAAATAAAAATAAAAAGATATGTTCGCTGCCTTCCTGGAGCTCTTAAGTAAGCACACAAGAAAATATATAATCACACATTTTTATAAGTGCCCTAAAGGACAAGTAGCAGAGTTCCATGAAAGACAATAATATGAAGGACCTGATTTAGATTGGGGGATCTTTTGAAATGTGCTATTTAAAATAAGGATTGCAAGAGGAATAAAAGTTGGTTAAAGTGTGCAGAAAGACAGTATCCAGGTTGAGGGAACAGCCTATGCAAAGGCTTGAGATGGGAAGGAATATGGTATACTCCGGGAACTGAGAACAGGCCACGTAGCTAAGACATGGTGTGTAAGAAAGAACCATGGTACCAGATAGAGCTGGTGAGGCAGGCAAGGGCCGGGTCCCTGCTGTCTTTGTCCACCCATGTCCTGGATCCTAAGGCTACATTAGAATTCTAATAATCACCACAGTAGAGAAGTCTTCCCTGCCCCCATCTCCAAGGCCTCCATCTCAGGGTCAAGCTTTCCTCCAAAAAAAGGTGAGTTTGGGGAACCAGGCAAAGGCTCTGACTCTTACAAACCTCCCAGGCACCGTTAGTGCTTTGACAACATTTATCTGTATCATTCTCTTCAGCAGCAGGGACAGTCATAGGGGAAATGGAGTACAGAAGGAAAAAATGGACAACTGCCTGGATAAATCAAGTAAAATCTCTGATATTGCCTAAAAAAAATCAACCTGAATTATCCAAATAGCTGCTTGGATTCTCCGTTTTACTTTGCACATGTAGACATACCCACGAACCCATCCAGAAGTTCTCCTGCACCCCTGAGAAAGCCCTCGCTAAGTGCTTTAGCCCACCCTGTGCCAAGACTTTGAAATACGAAGCATTTGGGAATTGTTCTCTTCAGGTTCCTCTGCCAGGAAGCCTTCCCTCATCGCCCCTACTACAAACGAGAACTCACTTCTTTGACCACCTATGGCTCTTGCATCATACCTGCACAGGTGTTTATCTTACTCTGACTCACATTCACAATTTGTTTACTAGGTGGTAAGCACTTAGAGAACAGAGGATGACTTAGGCAAAGGTCTCCTTGCTGGCACTTGGCACAGTGACTGGCACAAAGGAGACCCTCACTTGGCATATATTTAGTTTAATGGATTTAATCACCAGTAGCCCTCACACTCTTTCACTACCTACTATGCCCAATCCATAGCAGACTGCCTTGAACTCCGCACCAAAGGATTTCACCTGGCAGCACAGCTCCTTCCACCATTTCCCAGCATCCTCTTCCCAAGCACACCTGTTCTATAACCGGTTTCTGCGAGAACCTGCCACTTCCTCCTAGGTTACAGGGATGGGAACTAGTTGATCCAATAAACAAGTCTTTGCTAACATGGTACCTAGCTAAGGAATTTCCCTCCCAGGTAGCATCACGACATAACCCAATCAAAATGCCCAGAGTTACAGAAGACTTATAAGAACCATGAACCCCTGGACAGTAGTGGGGTCCTCCGCTGCAGGCCAGCCTTTGGTAAAATCATAGCATGTGGGTGGCTACCAACTCTACTCATGATACAACTGGCCTGTAAGCAATCTCATGAAAACGACAAGAATAATCATCTCTATCATTTCCTGAATTCCTCCTAACACCTAGGTCATAATGCTCTCCAAGCCCTACAATCTAGGTTTTATTAGCCCCGCTTTACACAGGAGACACTTAACCTCACAGAGATGAAGTGACTTCCCCCGTGTCACGAAGTGGGTGCCCAAGCAGGCAGGGTTCGGCCGCAAGTCTCCATAGCCTGGACTCTTTCTACTCTACCACCTCATTCCTCTAGAAACAAAAGGGAACGACTGCCAGTAGTCAGCCCTCGCTCCTTTCTCAGGCTCAGCGCATTTCCCACTGCTGGTGGGAAGCGATCCACAGCTGCTTCACCCTCACGGGGAAGACGAGCCTGGCCTTCATCAGGAAAAGAGCTTCCGGGGAAGAGGGGAGGAGAACCCTTCAGGGCTCCCAAACCCCGCCCCCTTCCCTACAACGGGGCGGCTCCTGCCACGCCCCCCTCTCCGATTCCGCGATATGAACGAACCCCACAGCTGCTGGGGGAGGAAAGCAGCAGCCCGTCCATTTGTGCTCACGGTGGACAGCAGGCCGTGCTCCACGGTTCTCAGCACAAAGCGTGACATCAACAAGGCATGAAAAGTCACATGATCCTGCTTCCCTGAGTGAAGAACTGAGTTGTGTGTGTTCTTTGAACAGAAGTTACAACTCATCTGAATGAGGGCAGTGTCAGCCTGAGCATGAATGGAATGAGGGGAAGGGAAACGCATCCCGAAAGCACCAGGTCCTGGGATAGGCCTTTTACACACCTTATCTCTGAACTGCCTTCAGAAGGGAGCATTAACCTGAGTGCTGGTGTACACAAAAGTAAACTGAGGCTCAGGGAGGCAATCTGCAAGGGGTCACATGGCTAGCAGATGCCAGATCCCGGATGGGTGCCCAGGCCTGGCTCGCTCCCAGGCCAATGCTTTTTCCATTATACAATAATGTCTTGCCTTTGCATGCTTTCTGATTTTCAGCCGCTCACATGGATTGCACACTTGGAAATCCACCAAAAGCAGATCCTACATCTTTAGCAATCCACGTAAATTCTAGGCCACATTCCAACCATCTCTTTAACAAGAGAACTCTCCAACCAGAGTCATGGGGCTTAAAAAAGAAAAGGAAAAGGGGAAAGGCAAAAAGTAATTCTACCTCTCAGAGGAGGCTCTGTGACTTGGATGGGTGTGGGTAGCCGAAGTTGTCACAAATATCATCACAGCCCGTCACGAGAACAATGAAGCCATAAGTCCAACTTCTGAAGAATGCCACTCGTTCATTCAACAATTATTTTTGAGGGCCTCGTTTGAACACAGCAAAGCACCATGATAAAGGACAAAGGAGCATAAAGCTCAGGCCCAGCCTGTAGGGAGGGCATAACATTCCCATTCAGAGTTCTCACATTGAGAGGGAAACGTGCAACTTTTAACATTAAATTTCTCAGCCACACCTAGATAGACACCACTGACATAAACTTGCATTCCCCGTCTCTAAGCTTATACATGTGGTTCATGGCTCCACTAGTACGTCTTCCATGTTTCCTGGTCTTTCTTTCATGCTGCACTAGTCCTATGTCCTTACCTCTCATTTGGAATAGGCAGTGCAGTGGGAAAAGCATGGTCCTGGAGACCAAAGAACCATGTCCCAGCCGCTCTGCAATCTTCTGCTGGATGACCTTGGACCAGTCTTCATGCTTCTCGTAGGCTCCATTCGCTCACCAGGGAAAGAAATATAACCATCCTTATCTCAAGGGTTACATGAGCATTAACTGACATAATAATATGTGAAAGTCCTTTGAAAATAACCAAACGACTCAAAAAATGTACATTGTACCACCGATGCTAAGATATATTAGATTATTATGTTAATGGTTAATATTTAGCAGAATAGAAAACTCTGCCAATTGGCCATTATTCCTTTTGTTTTCCTTGGGCAAAGGCTGGCTAAGCAAAAGAGAAAAGCAAGACAAAGAACCCTACTTTGTGAATTCTTCCCCAAAAGGACAGCATTGTAAGTCTGCCGTGAATAAAGAGTGTAAATTATATTCAGCATGATATAAGTAATGACATATCAATTAACTGTGTCAACAAGGTCTAAAAATATGCAAATTACTGTACTTCAATTAGAAAAATCTACATCCTTAGAGAATATTGTAAATCAGGAAATTTGGGAGACATTAAGAGTAATCAGTGAGGGAAAGCATGTACTTTTTGCTGTATCCTATTTTTATACATACATAATGAAATAATTATAGCTACACTGTATTTATGCCTCTGCAAAAATATTAAAATCTTAAGATCTTTACAATGATAAGTTAAATCTGTATTATGTTTTCAGACAACATTAATTATAAGAAAAAGAAATCTATTATCATTCAATATAAGTAAGTTGAAACTAATTTGGACATGTAAATTAGAAATGTGGTTCTTTTTCTCAGCACCAGAACGTTAGAAAAGAAAGAGCAAGAAGAGATATCTAGATCAATTACTGAGTCTATAAATACAAAAGCTTTAGCATATTTAAGCTATAATGCAAATTGGAGAGTGTTCAATAAATACCTTTTCTCAAGAATATCAAACTTTTTTTTTCCATGTTTGAGGGGCCTTCCCAGTTTTCTTTGTTGAAAATGCATTCATCTACCTATTTGGGATGTATTTGCCTGTACCTGCATTGTCCCTGGTTGTACATCCCAAACAGACAACAAAAGGAAATGTAAGGGTGACACCAGTTCTCAAAGACGTGGACTTTCACCACAATGGCAGAGGAGTGGTACCTTTGCGTTGACATTTCATTTGTATCCATTCTAGAGATGCCAGAGGAATACAAGGGAGAGGGATGCAAGACTCACATCAGCAGCAGCTCAACTCACCCCAGCCTTCCTGGGAAGTGCATCAGGGCAGGGGAGTCCTACAACGAGACCCCTTGAGGACTGATCTGTTTTACCCTGACTAATTGCAACTTTGATGAGGTTTCATCAGGACCTAGAAGTTCTGATTCCAGAATGATGCTTTCCTAAGAATTTTCCACACCCTGTCTCTTTCCCACACGGAGAAGCACCATTCCTGTTTCAATATCATCTTTTTATAAATCTATCTCAAGAACTCCAGGCCAAGTCACTGCCTGCCTGAGCTTTATGAAGTCCAATGTATTTTAATTCTTAGCGTGTCCACCCAGGCTGACTGCTCCATGAGGACAGGCACGGTGCCTTTTCTCTGTGCCCCAGGGAGGCACAGTGCCTCCTACAAAGCAGAGACTCAATGAAGAGCACGCCACTAAACCAAAGGCGGAAAGAAGGAAGACCATAGGCCAGGCAACGCTGTACTATTAAGAATATATTTTCTTAGTGCCAGGTATGAAAACTTGCAGTAAAGCAGCCGGCACTGACTCAACTCTGTCCTTGGTTAAATAACCAGAGTTAGAGCTGGTTGAATGACAAATGGGGATGAAGGTGGAGTCATGTCTCTTAGCATTGCCTTTCTATCCTCCAACCTGACTGCTCCCCCCCACCTCCACCGCAACTCCCAGGAGATTTTCATTTTCCTCATGCTTTCTTTACCTCCTCTCATCCAAGTCCGCTTCTCTAGAAAATATCTGATAAAATTGTTTACGATAAGTGGCAAAGTTTGCTATAGCACTCTTCCAGGAGCTTTGTCCTTGAACACGGAAGAAAATGTTATGCCAAAGGAACCAAGATCTAACATGAAAATCAGACACTGGTGGGCCAGGAATGTGTGTCAGGTACATTTTTAGTAGGCCTTAAAACACACACACACACATACACATACACACACACATGAATCACAAAGCTACACAGTTTGCTGTTTGAATGTCAGCTCTGATGGGTACATATATTTCCTAAAATGGGGCAACATGCAATGCTTTTAAAATGATTGCTTAATTGGGGGTGGTAGTGGAACAAGGGGAGCAAAGCTATTTCAGCTGGGAGGAGCTAGTCTGCAGCCTTGCAAATAAATACCAGTCCACCAAAATCTTTTCCAGGAAGCTTCCTCCACTGGAGTGAAAAATGTGGTTAGCTGTTCAGGTTTCCCAGTATAGATCCTGGCTTATAATAGATGAATAACCAAGGTATCTGATGATCATACTACATAATCACAGATAAACTTCATATCTATACAGATATAGATATAGATGATATATAGATAGAGATAGAGATAGAGAGATAGGGAGATAGATAGATATGGATGTAAATACAGATATCTCATCTACTCTGCTAAATGAGGAGCGTACATATGTCACATGTAAGTAACAGCACAGATTCTTAGACCTGGGATAAATAGACCTGGGCTCAAATCCAGCTCTGGTAATGATTTTACTCAAGTTATTTCAACTTTCTAAGGCTTAGTTTCCTCACCTGTAAAATTAAAAGGATAGTAAATTTACTCATAGGGCTGCTGTGTAGATTAAATGAGATAATGCTAAGAAAACACCTAGTATGGGTGATAGTACAAAGTAACTTTCAAAAGGTCACAATTTTTAAGTGTCTTCATAATAATACTTATTATATCCACCAGAAGTTTTCACTGCAAAAATTAATGTGGGGACTGATAGTATTTTACAAGCTAGTACTTACTCCAAGTTTTGTGGGCATATGGTAGCTACTCCTTGAGCCCACGTGGCTCAAATACATCTCCCTTATTTGTTTAGGAATTTAGGGAGGTAAATATCTGGGGCAGATTTGTTTAATCACCTGAATGTCCAGAAAAATGAGAATGTCAAACAGCAAGCAAGATTTAAAAATATTAACTTTAGGGCCGGCTGAGTTGTGCGTTGGTTAAGAGCTGGCTTGGGACACCAGCTCTGAGCAGTAGGGCCCTGGTTCGGATCCCACATGAGGGTCAGTGACATTGCCCTCTACAGCTAAGATGGTGAACAACAGCTCAACCTGGAGCAGGGCTGCCATGAGTCACCAGCGACAGTGTAGGCTGCAGCCCCTGCTGCAGTGGGCTGCCATAAGCTACCGTGTGTGGCCAGCAGCCAGCGTGAGTGGCCGGCAGCCAGCGTGAGCTGCCAAGAGCCACCGTGAGCGGCCAGCCAGAGGCGGCGACCGATCTGCTTCACCCAGGAAGAGAGCAATGATAATACCAACATGGGCGAGTGAAGCAACGTCCTCCACAACTAGACTGAAGAACAAAACGACAGCAACTTGTCTGTTCCCCTCCCCCAATTCCCCAATAAAATCTTAAAAAATATATATATATATTAATTTTAAAACCATATATTCAATACTGTTCTTTAAGTACACCATCATGATATTGTCATGCTTTTTTCTCTGCATTGTCAATTAATCCACATTTTTCTCCCCCATTTTCTTTACGTTCCCCATCTTTACTTGGATGCCTCACTGTCCATAGTTTTCTGTCTTGGATACTCTAGGATTTACAGCGAAGGCACTAGATTCCATTGTAGCCAAGGTTCTACTGACTGATCATGTTAGGAAAGAAATATGCTCAAGTTTTCATCACCAAACTGTAGTCCATACCTCAGTGCATGCAGGGCCACAAATAAAGAAGTTCCAACCAACAGCTTATTCCAAAATCAAGGAGTCAGGACAAGATGACAGCTGATCCTGCTATCTGATCCAAATGAGGCCATGGGAATTTTCTCTCACCCATCTCATCTGCCTTCTCACTCTCGGTCCTCAGGAATGGAGAGAATTTACCTGCCATGACTTCTGATTAATTAACGTTGACTTTCCTGAAAGCCACACTCCACATCCCACCCATTGTGTAGGCTGGATACTAGATGGATATGAGGATAAATTCTACAACATTGACTTAGGCAGTGTAAAAAGAAAGGGAGGGTTCGGGAGGAAACCAGTCACCCTTCTACCACTTCCAGTGAAAGAAGAAAAAATAAATACAGGAGAGAGGAACACATGCTGCAAACACAGCCCACCTTTTATTGCAGAGCTCCTGCTCCATATCCAAAGGCTCTGCAATTATTTGCCTATTACTTATCTTTAAACATCAGCTAAAGAGATCTAGCATTTTGGAAAGGTAATTATGCCGTAATGCAGATGGTAGTAATAACAATTACCCAACATAAGTCCTTGCAATGATCTTTACAAAGCAAAGCAAAGCGGGAGTAGTCCTGACTCATGAAGGACCTCCAGTGGAGAAGGCTGCAATGCAGTAGCCAGGCTGTCCCCTGGAAAAGTGACAGGCAGGTGCTATCACTCTCATTCTTAAGGGTAAGGCTAGGCAGAGGATAAGCACTTCCTAAATTTAAAAACCCTTTGATGTAGAGACAATTCCTGATTGTCTTTATGTGATGGGAACTCTACCCACCTCAAGTGCTAGAGAAAAAGATTTCTTCCCCTGCCTCATGCACCCCAACTTTGGCCTCGGTTCCCATTACTGAAACTGCCTGCCACATGCATTTCTGCGGGGAAGGACTTATCCTACAACATGATAGTTGTTGAAACAGGGGGATCTAATTACTTCGAAATCATTAATTGCTATAAATAGATGACTTCTGGGAGTCAATGAACTATAAGCAGAAGAGACAGTATGTTTGAATGTCATGCCTGTGCTCTGGATATTTTTATGACTTGTCAGTGGTTCCATAAAGAACTCGCACAGCAAAAGGTGCCTAGTCGACCTGCGCTGATTGAAAATGCTAGTTAGAAATAGATCGTTCTTGTTTTAAACCTAGACCACCCTCCTAACAAATCAGGATGTGCATTTATGATACTAAGGAAAGTTGGCATCCGCCATCCAAGAAGGAAAAAAAAAAGGACACAGACAAGGCACTCTCTGATCTTTGCTAGTTTGCAGGGCATAAAATAACAACCTGTCATTTACCTTTTGCAGGTGATTTTTATCACGTTGCAGGCCACAATGAAATGTGCCCTCCATTTTCCAGCTATGCCAGTGATGACAAATTTTACACACACAGAGCACATGAATGGGAAGCCCAGGGAACGTCAGATTAGTGTGGGGTTATTCATTCTTGGGTTTCCACAAGGGAAAGGAGCATTTCTCTCCTAGAACTTTCCTCATATTCCTTCCAGCATCTTGTAGCTTGGTGTCCACACCTTGACCAGTTGGCCTGGATGATTCCACACAGTCTTTCTCGATTCCTACCCCACTAGGCCCTTTTGCTCCTAAAACATAAAGAAGAAGGGAAACCATTTTTCTGAGCCATCTCATTTTGTGATCCAATCAGAGTGCTCGTTTTTCAACTGAGCAGTAAATAAATACCATAAACGCTTCTTTCCAAAATCGCAGCAATGAAGCAGGAAGGTGCCACCTTGCGACGGAAAACCTGCAATGGAGCCCAACAATCCTGCATGGCTTTGCCACAGGGAAGGCAAAGTGACCAAGTTAGCCGTTTCTTACAAACCTGATGAACTAGCTAACACCCCCTTTAGCTGTGAAGTTTGGCTATGGAGGAAGCTTACCTTTACTTGCAGCCCACCTGCTAGAAAACATTGCTGAGCAACAGACATTCTAACTTAAACCCACTCATCACAAAACAACAAGTAGTCTGTGACTTTCTTGCAGCCTCAACCATCACTGTTGAAATCCTCTGTACCCAGCGACATTCCAACTGGCCTCAAATTCCTATTGTCCCCCTTCCTACTTCTCCCTCCGTCACAAGCTTCCCTACGCAAAGCACCTTTGGCCAGCAGCTAACTCCATGGATAGCTAAGTGTGAAACCAACCCAGTCCTGACCAGAGTAGTTGGTTGTGACTCGACACTGTCTCATGAAATACAACTGCCCTTCAGATCTGCATGAATTGGAATCTCTAAATACCCAATTCTTTGTTAGGTCTGTTCCAGTCATAAGTACACATGCCTGCATTCATTCACTCATTTAAACCCTCACTTGCGTCCTCGCTGTCCACAAAGCCAACCCATTCATTCATTTGGAATGAACTGGGCACCCCTTCCCTTGTCTTCCAGGTTCCCTGCTCCTCACCCTGATATCATTGCCTGCCCCTCCCTTGCTCACCTCTGCTCCAGCTGTTTCTCTCAGCTGTTCCTCCAACACACCAAGCCCACACGCACCTCAGGGTTGGGATTGGGGTAAGGCCTGCTGGTCCTTCTGCCTGATACACCTTTCCTCCAGGTGTCCTCAGCGTGCTCTCTTTTCATTCAGGCCCCCCATTCAAAGAGTCCTTTCCTATCTACCCTGTATTAATTAGCAGCCCCTCCAGCATCCACTGTCTTCGTTTGGGGTCCTCCAGCCTGAGGCTCGGACTTGTGAGCTAAACATTTATTTGAAAGGTGATTCTAGGAAGCTGGAATGAAGGAGTGGGGAGGGAAACGGGCCTGAGAGAAAGGCAATGCGAGCCAGCGTTGGAGCTGGTGGCCACTGTGGGCTCCGTCCTGCCAGGGGCAAGGCTGCTCCTCCCAGGAGAAGCCAGCCAGCTCCTCCGCTTTGGAGGAAGTGCTGGAGGTGGGACCTTGTCTAAGCAAAGGACCTCTTCCTCAGCGCCACTGACATCAGAGGTAGGCTGAAGGGACATGGCACAGGGCAACAGCAGCCTCTGCCACCTTTCTTTCATTTTACTTGGATTTATTGTCCTGCAGTTTCCGTCCCCTGACATAGCGTATATTGATTTGTTGATGTATTTACTGTCTAGTCCCCTCCCCTCCCCACTGTCATCCCAACACACCCAAGGCATCCCCAATGCCTAGGAAAGTGCTTGGCAGATTTTATTGGAGACGTTAATTTATTAATTTTTTTGCTCATGTATTTATGTAGGAAACATTGACTGAGCTGTACCTGGGCTACGTGCTCGGGTGTCAGAAGTGACAGGCGCTCAATTCTACACAGCCAGGCACTGTTTCCAGCGGCTTCATAAATCTCTGCCTGGGGCCCTACTGTGAGTCCAGCAGCACTTGCCAGGGAGAGGCGATGTCATGTATTTTGTTGTTGTTATTATTGGGGTTCCATAGAACTTAACACAGTGCCAGGCACATGCCAGGTAGACCAAGTCGAGAGGCTCATGAATTGAGTCCCATGCCTATCGTCCTGGCCCTGCAGAATCTCACAGTCCAGTGATGAAAACAGCCACAGGATGTAATAATAATATAACATCATAAGCACAACAAGCGAGACCTATCCAGAGAGCTAGAAGAGCAAGGAGAGGGAATAACAAGAGATCTAGGGGAATCAGAGAAAGTGCCACCAAGACAGGGACATTTTAATTGGGACTTGATGAATGAGTAAGAGTTTGCCACTCAGGGGCAATAAATGCATTCCTGGCAAAGGGGACGGCTTTTGTGATGTTCAGATAGCTGTATGACGTTACACAATTCTGGAGCATGATGCGTGTTGGCAGGGTTTGAACCCTGTAACATAGCCTTCATCAGCCATAAATAAATCCCTTTAAAATATCAAAAGGGAAAGACTCTGATACCAAGTGTTAGTGAAAACGTACAGAAGCAGGCATTCTCTTATCCTGCTGCCGGAATGTCAATTAGTACAATGTTTTTGGAGGATGATTTATTGATATCTAGTAAAGTTGAAAATATAATTTTCCCCACAGTTGAGCCATTTCACTTCAAGGTACGTACTCAAAAGGAACGCCCTCACAAGCCAAAGGAGACATCCACAAGGATGTCATTAACAGCAGTATCGATAATTGTAAAAAACGGAGGGCAAGTCTATGTCTCCATCAACAGGGGAATAGGTATCTATCAATAGGCAATAAATAAATCATGGAATTTACTTATGGGGGAGTTAGAATAAAAGAACTGGATCTACATTATCAACATGGATAAATCTGTTATAATATTGAGAAAAGAAAGCAAGTCACAGAAAGGTGTATGCATCACAATACTATTATGTAAGTTTTAAAACTCACAGAACTCTAGAAATAAAAAGGAAAAGAATAAAAACAGATATAGCATCCTATAGAGTAGTGGTTACCTCCAAGAGGTGACAGGGGCTAATGGAATTGGAAAGGGGACAAATGGAACTTTAATATATCTGAAATGTGTTATTTCTTAAGGAAAAAAAAACAAAACACTGATGCAAACATGACAAACTGAACATTTGTTAAATGTGCACATGGGTGTTTTTTCAGGCATTTGTTATATTAGTCTCTGTTTTTCTTACTGGTCAAAAATATTTCATATTTTGTAAAAGAATTTCACTTGAAAGACAAACTTACTTTGTATAGTTTTCAGTCCATGGCCTCATTTTTATTGAGTTGACTCTGTTTTCTATATTAAAGCAAAAAGTCAAAGACTATTTACTCCATTCATTATTTCAACCATTTATTCAATCAACAGGCATTTATTAAGGGTCCATTACGTAGAAAGCCACCATTGTACATAACTATAGGGGATACCTACAAGCTCAAGAGGCAAACTTCCCAACTTCAATGAATATCTAACCTGTCAAGAGGCAAAGGACATATACATTCAGATAGCTCCCAAACACTTAACTATTTAGAAAGTATATGCCATAAACTACATCACCATAATATACCTGATTTTTCATTAGGATGTGGCTGGTATCAGTGTAAAATAAAATGGAGCTATAAATATGATATCAGCTCTTTCATATCTCAGCAGTTGTCAAGACCTAAAAATGTAACAGCAGAAAATGACCTTACACACTCAGGTTATGACTTCCTTGAGGACAAGGAGCCAAAAGTTAACATCGCCAACCCTCACCCCCATTAACACAAATGCATTGGGTAGATGGAGAAAATGAAGATAAATGGTAGATCCCTCCACATGAGTGTTGTTCATAAGCAGAGTCAGCCATTTTTAAAGCCACATTGATTATTACAGCTACTCCCCAGGCTGGGTCTTCAGCTCAAACACACCAAGTCAAGAAGGAAAGAGGCCTTACTCTGTCCCGCTGCTCTTCTGATCTTGTATAATCTAGCACTTAGTTTCTGATTAACTTTTTAAATCATACAAGTAAACTATGAATACATTATCCTTATGAAACAGAAGAACAAAAGTTCACATGTAAATATTATGGGATTCAATTCATTTATCTCCATTCATAAACATATATACTTGTTTTTAATAGAAATGGCTTACAGTGAAAGTAAAATCCTTTTTTCTTCTCACTTAACAATAGTTTTGGCAATCTTTCAATGTCATTGTCTATACTTCTATTTATAGCATTCCTTTTAACAGGTGCAGAGTATTCTACAGTATGGTTATAGCATCACTTTCAAGCATTCCCATGTTGATGGACATAAAGGGGGTTTCTAATTTCATTGAAATTTTAAATAATATTCCAATTAACTTCCTTGTGAAGCTCAGTTCTATACAGCCAGACACTGTTTTCTAGCTGCTTCATATATCACTGCTGAGGGCCCCAATATGATTCAAACAACATGAGGAATAAAGTGACTACGTCATGTATTTTTTGTTGTTGTGGTTCCGTTGAACTTAACCAGAGCCGGGCACATGCAAGGTACTCAAGAGAGGCTCATAAATTGAGTACATTTGTGACCTTGGCCACTGCTGCTGTCTCTAGTCCTCTGATGAGTGGAGGGTGTTGGGGTGAACACTGACAACTGGCATCTCATGCATAGCAGACACTTTAATAAATATTAAATGACCCCAACAACTTGAATAAAGCAAAGCACTGTGCCAGAAAGTTGGAAAACTGTCCATGTGAGTCAATTCTCTTCTTCCTAGTCTTTTTGGAGGCAGAGCGGATACAGCTCTCTCCCCCCGGGGCAGAGAGTCAGCCCATTCATCATTCTGCCAGACCCCTCCAAACAAGATGCCTGCCAGGTTCCTCTCTCAAGTGGGTCCAGGCAAGGCCATTACCTGGCAACATGAACTCTTCTTATCTCCCTGGCCCTATTTCAGAAAAGAGTCATTGACAGCAGGGATTCAATCTCCCTTCTATAGCCCTTTCCCAGATAAACAAGCTTTAAAGAATCCACCATGTACATGACCTTTTCAGAGGCCAAGTCATCAAATCAGCAGGGAGAAGGCCGAGAAGGTATCTGTCCCCTCGCCAGGAAGAGGTTCTCCTCCAAAAAGGTTTGTGGCCCCGGAAAGGGTTTACAAGAGAGATTGAGGATCCATAACCGCAGAGACAGCTCTGAAAATGAACCATTATCAATTTTACAGGGCACAGCTTTTAAAATCCGACCTGTGGTCCACGTACAGGAAGACTTCATGATGAGAAGTAACAGGTCCCTGGCCAGTGGGAGCACAGAAAGCATTCCTGTGCCTGCTTTTTACTAAGAATGGACAATACTTGAGATCCATCCTTTCAATACAGAAATAATGAACTAGTCAAAGAAAGTGAAGGAAAAAAAAACAAAACTAAAGAGAAAGATAGACCAGCGAAAGAAAAAGAAAGAGAAAACGGAGAAAGAATAAAGAAGTATTTATTTATGAGTTCAGCTTTAAAAATACAAGTGCATAAAAACATCTTTGAATATTAAAAACCTATCCTTTTGCCAGCAGACTCACAGAGGGTGAGGCACCGATGAAACCCCATCGTGAATGTCTGATGGATAACTTGAGGATCAAGGCGATATAGCAGGCAAGTTGCTCTGAGCTCTTTGAAAGAAAAGGAATGTGCCACAGAACTGACTTAGAGTGGTTTAAATTCTGGATTACTTGAATGCAGTGAACTTGACTCTATGCCTATGGGTGCTTTGAAGTGCTTACTGGAAAATGCATTGTTCCTTGTTACTGTGAAATTAAGTCGCTAGAGTAGAGCATAGCCTCTAAAAATAAATGTTTAAGGGATTTGCTTATTATAGATTTAGAACTGAAGCCATCATTGAGTCAACTCCTGTGGAGACTCTGCCTGAAAATGAGATAAGTCAAAGATGTAGAAATCTACATTTTAAAGGAAAACTAGAATATCTACTAGGAAACTTGCAGAATCAGCCAAGTGCTGAGCAACAAGTACTTCATGAGGTCCTACCACGAACACAGAGTGATGTTAATAAAACTCACGCTGGGCAGCAAGGAGTTAAAGGACTTAAAGGGCCAAAAGGAGCTTTTCTGCTAAGACAGCATGGTTTGATTGCAATGAAAACATTTGCATATGGAGTGCTGTATTTGGTGCTTTAATCAGTGCCAATAGGTTGATCCACTGGAATATAAGCCCTTGAAGGGCAAAAAGCGTGTCTGTATTCATCATCACTGTATGTATCACCATTCTGGTAAGTAGTAGCTGCTTAGTAAATATTTGTTGGATAAATTAAATGATAAAGGAGAGGAAGGAAAGAAGGAAGGAAGGAAGGAAGGAAGGAAGGAAGGAAGGAAGGAAGGAAGGAAGGAAGGGATGGAGGGAGGAAGTTAGGAGGGGAGGGACGGAGGGAAGGAGGAAGGAGGAAGGAAGGAAGGCAAGGGCTCACGGTAAAGAAGAAGTCAATCTTCCTCAGTGAAGTCTCTTCCTAGGATATTTTTCTCAGAAACTACTCCTTCCCATGTCCACATAGCCCTCAGCATCCTGAAAGAAAGATGGAAGCAGGGAATAAAAGCCAGCAGGAGAGCTGTGAATCTCAGGGTATGAGCACCAAATTCATCTTTTGCAATGTCATAACATTTTGTTCACAACTACTCTCTAGCACTTACCACCATTCTGCCCCTTATTAGTGGTTTACGAGTTTGTTTACCTGATCCTGCCTGTTGAGAAACGGGGCCTGACAGAGACATACACAGGGGCCTCAAAAGTTCAGAGCTGAGTATTAACAGCAGAAAACTCCATGCAGCAGGCATCACAATTTCTTCTTATTTTTTGACGGGACAGGCCATGTGGATCTATCACAATATCTAGTGATATTGATCTGGAGCCTCTGAAAGGCATCACCCAGCCCCTCATACCTCACACTGCATTATTCTCCTCCTAGCTCTGCAGTCCCTTGGAACATAGCAAAAGCTCACTAAGTATCTTTCAAACAAATGAAAACTTCCTTGCAGACCAGACTAGCAGTGGGTGTCACCAGTGTGATCCATAGAGTCAACAAGACCACAAGACAGACATAACCAGTGAGACTACTGGCTGAGAAACTAGCACTCCCAACCAAAAGGAGAGACTTCCTGTATACAGATACGGATTTAATATAATGCACAGACATTGAGCAAATGATATCTGCCACCCAAATTACAAAGTGAGATGAGGAAAAGATGTGACTTGAAGTGAATGCTCAAAATGTTTACCCTTGACCTCTCTCCACAAAGCAGATCGGCGCACACACGTGACTGTAGGCTTCCAAGCTGGATATGAGCAACTGAGGTTCTGACAGGAACCTGATCAGCGTATGGTATAGTTATTGTTCTAAACATAACACCTATGTAGAAAGAAGCCAGAGTCAGGATATCTGAGAACCATTCCACGGCAGGTTCATATTGGAAAGTCCATTACTATGGTAATAAACCATACATTTTCTGTATAAAGTAACCCAGGATCAGTAAGAGCCACATATGGCTAAATATAAGAAACTTCTGACAATTTAAGATTTAAAGTAGGTTTGGGAGGAAGCAAACTTTGAATTATTAAAACTCGGCTTTAAAAGACAAGGCCAAGTCCAGCCCAGTTCTTCTCTTGGCTGAAGGCAGCTACATAGCTCCCTTCTTTGGGCTCAAGGCATTAACATTTCTGGACCAGGGTCAAGACATGGAGGTCAGTTGCAGTAAATCACTTGGGTCCTTTATGCCTGAGACCAGCCCCTGCTAAAGATGTGAACATTTTATTAACAAGATAGAGGGCCAAGTCGACCAGGCCATTTGGCTTAGTGAAAAGGTCAAGTTAAGATACCACAGAATGAAGAGTAAGCAAATCACAAAAAGTATGAGAAAGGGAATAAATAACTGGGCCAGAGCCCCCTCATCTAATTCAGAAGTCCTCAATTTTGTGTAACAAGAATAATGGAAACAACATAAATACCTAATAATAGAGAAACAATTAAGTCAATTGTGGTTTACTCATCAAGGAACAAAGTCAACTGTTATAAGTCTGCAATGACACAAAACGTGCCTGTAGGTACACACAAGAAAAATCAGAATACAAAAATGCCTATGCAATGTTATCTCAACCCTTGTATTTGAACCTGACTATGAGAAAAAAGGCTGAGACCTTATAAAAAATGCTAACAGTGATTGCTATTAGATGGCAGAATTTTATATGACTTTTAAATATTTTCTTTTGACTTTTTAAAAATTATTCTGTGTTGTTGTTTTTTTACATATTTTCATAGTTAGGGAGAAAAGAAAAGGAAGCTTGAAAGCCCCAGTCTCTCAGTTGTTTACTTCTATGAATCTCAACGGCCTTTCCTTGACACAGTGGGAGTGATGTGGTTGGCTAGTCTTGCTCCCATTTTTTTTAATATTTTGCTGTAGCTAGGCAATTATATATAATTTAACATAAAATCAGTTTGAGTGATACTAGACAAGGCAAATGGAAGCTTCTATTCACTCATTCCATTAATACCTAAAGAGAGGTTACTCAATGAAGTTGAGAGGCAATATGTTTTTTGAATATGTGCTTTTTGAACAAAAAGAACATTCCAATTGCATATCTGATTCAGTTTAAACAACAAAAACCACATGCATATGTACGCACACACCTCTACAACATACTCCCAATACCCATACAAACAAAACAACAAGCCCATACTGCTAATTTCGCTTTTATAAAACATATTCTAAAAATTACATGTTTCAGGTGCTGAAAATTTGAAGAACATACAACATCAATGAGTCAGAAATGGTGGAAAACTTTCTCCGTTTTTAATGTAAAGATACAGATCATCAACAGTCATTTGCTGAAAAGAAACTTGCTCATTTTTAAACAAGACAGAAATTAAAACTGATGTAGCTCCTGTGTTTGTTTGAGTAATGATGCAACCAGGCATGAGTTTAAATCAGCTATTGCTGCTGCAATCAATTTTCTCCTAAATTTATCGTGTTGTTATGTCTGATTTATTGATGATTTTTTATGTATTCCCAATAAAAAAAATTTTTTTCCTCAACCTCATAAGTTATCTTTTTTTTTGTAAAGCCACAAAAGAGTTCTAATTTTTCTAAAACTAGCCAAAGGAAACAAAGAATAAATAAAAAACCTGAAGTCAGATAAGCAAACTTGCATTATGAAATGGAATTCAGGAAGATACCATGGCAGCAAGCATCTTGGTCAAATTCAGGGAAACAATTAAGACCATCCTGATGATTAAGTTTCCAAATTTCCATTGACGAGAAAAAATTATCAAGAATTCCCTCTCCTTGAGCTTCAATTCATCAGAAAGAAAGAAAAGTTTCAGCTGTCTTCCCCCACTTCCTTCCATGGTAGAACCAAATATCTTCGTTCACATTAAGCTGCACCGGGTGAAGTGGGCAGGAGAACTGGGATACCTGGTCGGGGCCATTATGAGTGATATCAATGCAGACCAAAAGAGAGAGTGATTACAACTCGTGATGGCTTACAATGAAGAACACTTGCACAACAAACAATTATCGACCACCTATGACAGGCCAGACTGAACTAGGCAATGGGAATGAAGTGGTGAATGAGATAAGTCTGGTTCCTACATCATGGAAGCTGTAATCAAACTCACTAAACTCAGAAATGTATATATTTAAATTATACATTATGATAATATGGGTCATTCACTGAGTGCTAACTATGTGCCAGACAAGAGTCTAAGTGTTTTATATAATCAACATCATAATCAAAATCATAGCTACTGCTATTTATTAAGAGCCAGTAACAATCTTTGTGCCCAAATACTGCAACCCTGTGATACAAGTGTCCCCCTCCTTTATATGTCTTAGCTTGATGAGGAAAGAGTGACTTAGGGAGGTCAGGAGAATTATTCAAGGTCACAGACAAAAATGGGAGAACACAGATTGAAACACAGGTTTCAGAGCCTGGTTCTAGAGCCCATGTTCTTAACCACCATGCCGTACCATACCCCACACTGAACCACCATGTCTTCCACACCAAGTTTTGTCAAAGTCCTTTGGCAGTGAAGCATAAGATGTTAAAATTAGATGTGATGTGCATGGGGAAAGGAGCCATCCAAAGGCTGATATCATCACTGAACAGCTGGACCTCCATTCTGGGTGGCCAACCTCAGGAGTTGCCAGATACAGGTTGGAACCGAGCCCAAGGGTCCTCTGGATGAGTTTCAATGGGCGAGAAAAAAAAAACATGTCTCCCAAACTGGTGCTACCCGATGCCTTCTTGTTTGGGCATTGGCAAGGAGAAAGTTCCTATTGATTACCCTAAAGTGGTGGTTCTCAGTAGGGGGTGATTTTGCTCCCCACCCCAACAGGGGACATTTGGCAAAGTCTAGAGACATTTTCGGTGGTCACACTGAGGAGGGAGTGCTACTGGCATCTAGTGGATAGAGGCCAGGCATGCTGCTAGACCTTCTATGATGCACAACCCTTCACAGCAAAGAATTACCTGGTCCCAAATGCCAATAGCATCACTGTTAGAAACATGGCCCTAAAGTATCCCTACCGTGTCTGGTAGATTTTCTCCTAAGAAAATGAACCATAGAAATGAACTTTGTGTTCCTAAGTTGCCAAGAAGGAAGCATAGCCTAGTTGGTAGTCTTTAAAATGGGGTACAGAAGAAAATCGTACGTCTTCTATTCATATTTCTGCATTTTTATGTTTTTACTTCCTGTGTATGTTTTGTAATGTTCATGCAGTAGTAGTGCAATAGCACATGCAAATACTTTGTATATAAACAAACAAACCAACAAATGAAATATATGTGAGGTAAATGTTCAGAACAATTTCCTGGTAAGGGCATATAATCAGAGAATGCTGAAAGTCTAGAGAAAGAGCTATAGATTTGGAATCAAGGAGACCTGGGGTCCAATTCCCAACTCAGTCTCTAATTGTTAAATGTATGACATTAGTTTAACCGTATGTACAATGGGACTAAGAATACTCATCTCCCCAGGATTATATGACAAATTAAATGCAATTGTGTATTAAGCACCCGGCACATAAATAGCTGCTCAATAAATATTTCATTTCCTTTACTCTCTTCCTTCTTCCCTTTGTCCTAGATGTAAGAGCCCTGGACAGGTCACAAATTCTCTGTCCTGTCTTCATCTATAACCTAATTATGAATTGTCAATCTACTTTACAGAGTTGGCACGAAAGGATGAAATTAGGTAACTGATATTAAAATGCTACCAAAAATACAAAGGATTAATACATATAAAGTTGTTTTCCTAAATTGCAATCATCCAACCTTCTATCAAGGTATTCCTGTTAATTACTTCTTAGCCCAATTTGGAAGCTCAAAGGTCAACATTCAAAAAGGAAAGGGCTTGATTCTAATAAATACACATGGCTTTTTTTTTGTGTGTCTCTTCTGCTTACCCTATGTGACTGAGCTGAGAAAGAGCTTAAATATTGCAAAATCAGGAATTTCACCCAGGGTACTATCACGTTCATTGGCCCGGTGTGCATGTTTTCTCTCTTCCTAGAGGGAATTGATTCGCAGGCTGTGAGAACACATTGCATCACACACTGGCCACGCAGAGGGGCCCAGACGCTGCCTGCGCGCCTCCTGGACGGTGGTGACGTCAAATCGCAGAGGCACGCGGCCTTGAGCACTCCCAGATCAGCACAATTCTCCCACACACTTCTGGCCTGGGAACTGTGCTGGATCATCTACAATTCCAAGTGCGTATTTTTAAACTTTTGAAAATGAAGTGTGTTCGTGTAAGCACTCTCCACAAAGGTCAAAAGCAGGCGGGAGCCATGGCACCCTCCTTGGAGGGGCCTGCACTCTTGGAACCTCTCCCAGTGGGAGCCTTGGCGACGCAGGGCGCTCAACCCCAACCTAGATTTCTCTGGCATTTTCTGACTTTCTCCTCCCACTCCCCCTAGTATAATTAATAACAATAATGGCACACCATTTAAAAGCTCTTTAGATTTTAAAAAGCTGCAATGAATATTATCTCCTCGATTCTTTGAATTGCAATCAGTTATTTACTTGTATCAGCCACTAAACTCAACTCCTTAAGAGCATGCGCAGTGACTTTTTCATGTCTTGGTATCCCCAATGCCTCCCTAGCATGTGCATGACTCACAGTAGGGACTCAATATCCATCCCTTGAAAGCATGACTAGGTGAATGAATATTATCATCCTCACCTTAACCATGAGAAGCCTGAAACTCAGAGGCCTTAAGTCATGTGCCCAAAAACATGGTTTCATAAATTACAGAGACAGTCCTGAACCCAGGGCTTCCCATTTCAATTTCACCAAATTCCAATATACTTGTAGAAGTAATTCCTACTTAAGTAAGGTACATAGGAAGCAAGTTAAATGTCCCTCTCCTGAGTACAGCCTGGAAAGAGCTGCCAAGGTGCCCAAAGGAACACACACAGAATCGGCGTACTCGCTAATGCCAATTCCCTTCTCATGTGCCCTGCATGCATTTTGTCCTGTGTAGACAGGTGGATATGTCCCTGTGTGCATGCGTGGCTGTCATGTCTAGGAAAGGATGAGCGGAGCTGACACCCCACCTTGGTCCAGGGTCTGATACCATGCTTGCCAGTTATCAAGACCTGGAGTGAGAGAGGCTGAGGTTGACTAGATAACAACTCAGCCACTTATAACCTGCGACACCTTGGGTCCTTCATCTTTCTGTCTCCTCATCTGTAAAATGAGGAAAATAATACAGCTTACTTCATAGGGATGTTGTCAGGATGAAATAAGCTCACACACTTTTTTTAAATGCTTAAAGCAATGATAGGTACATGGTCACAGGATAACAAATATTGGCTGTTGTTATTCTTGCACTGGCGTCGTCTACCTCCATGATACTATTTCCCACTATTTCACCACTGATGCCAGCCAGAGTCTCAGCTTTACACACCTCGATTTTTCCAAAGGCCTCCTAACTAGATTGCCTATCTACTGTCCCACATTCCCCCAAAGCGCTCCCTTTCTAAAATTCTTATCTGATCTGTGACTCACTTTCCTGAACTCCCATGGCTTCCCCACAGCCTGTAGGATGCTGCCCAGACTCCTTCATATGACTGTCAAGACCTTTTCTATCCAACTCCAACATCCCATTCAAGCCCATCCTTTCCCATGCTCTACTTCCTTGAGCCTGAGCACACCTATGTAAAACCAAGGATATACAATTGTTTGCCTATCCGTGCACCTGCACGGAACTATGAAAACATTCTAGGTGGTGTTCATTGAATTCACTTCGTAAAAGGACCTGAATACTAAATAATGTCATGGTTAAGAGCCTGGGCTTTGGCAGCAGGCCGATTAGAGTTTCAATCTCAACTCTGATACATATTAACTCTGTGTGACCTTGGACAAGTTGCTTAACCTCTCTGGGCCTCTATTTCCTCTTTGGGAAAATGCAGCTATTGTCTGTTTTACAGAATGTTCTGAGAATTACATGGAATGATGTATTCAAATTATTTCTCACAGTGCCTGGTGCATGGTACACTCTCAAAAAAAAAAAAAGGCAGCCAGAACTAGAAGCTTCTACTGTACATCAACAGTAAAAAGGCTGATGGGGATAATTGGGCAACTTGTTGGGAACCCTAGAGCCTACTTGCATATCAAACTAAGCCCCCTAATGCGTAAGCCCTGAGCAACAACCACAAGGCCTGCTTCTAGAAAAGGCAGTGAGCATATGCTCTGAGACAGCTTTAAATAAGCACAAAGCACTCGGCAGCCCACACATATTCTCCTAGCCCATTCTTACCCAAGGAAAGCGGAGAAAACAATGGTCCTTTCCTATTCTCTTAGCAGAAATGACGATGAAATTGGGCAAGTAAAAGAGTGGCCATCCCAGGTCTACTGCAATAGTCCGTGCATAGCCTCCCCAGGCCAGCAGTGACTCAGAGGTAACAGCAACTGAAGGTAGACCCTGAGCATGACAAGGCTGATCCTGGCTGGTAGTCTACTGCTGGCCTGACCTGGAGCAAAGACCCAGCAGGAGTCACCAAAGAGGCTCCATGTCACACTGGCATCCTGCTCTTGGTGACTCACAAGCTCCTCTACATGGCTCGACAGTCTCCAGCTGACCAGAGCACAGGTGAATACTGCACTCTAAGTCCCATACCCTGTGGTGTGTTAACACTTATATAACTCCAGCCTACGTAACAAGGATGGCTACTGATGTACAGACAGGATTACATGACATTGTGACCTTTCTCCTGAGAGCTAGACGCTGAAAAATAATCCCTTTGTAGCTTAGTAAAATATGACGCTAATTAGACAAGAGGGGGTGTGTGTGTGTGTGTGTGTGTGTGTGTGTGTGTGTGTGTGTGTGTCACAGAAAAAGGAAGAGATTCCTCTGCATCCAAAAGTTCTTAATTGATTACCTAACATTGCATGTTGGCTCAGGTAATTTAGGAAATTGAAATTATATGTTTGTACAGAGATAATCTATGCTTTAAAATATCTGGCATAGTAGGAGGAACACTGATGAATCGTTTAAAAACTTGCTTCGTGCAGGCTTAATATGGGGCTGATTCAGAATTACAGGCTTGGAGAGTTATGGGATGCAACATAAAATGCACCAGTTCACTAGGCACTGTAGCGATCAAGAAAACACCCATAAAAATTCCGATAAGAATGGAATGTGAGGCAAAAGCACAATTTCCTCCCAATCTGGAATATCAGCAGGATTTGCGCTTGTTGTCTGTGGTTTTCTGGGGTAGATGGTACATTACAGTGGAGCGTCAGCACTAATGCTACATGGCAGCTCCTCAGAATGCCATCTGCTTCCCCGGGAACTGTTAATATAGTTGTAATTATCTACTTCTAAGCACTTTATTGGGAATATCATTTGCAAATTAATCAACTACAGACCGGTAAAACAAATGACATGCTCCCCCGAAAACAACAGCATTATTTCACATTATTTTCCTAAGGATCTAGGGAAGCTGGTGTGGGTGGTGGGGTTTTACACACACCTTGAAAACCATGCCCTGCATGAAAAAGTTGGGCAGAAAGAATTACAGAACAAGGCTTTCAAAAATGGTCTTTGGAGGATTTGGGCAACAGAAAGGAGGAGAGCATAAAAACCTGAGAGATGCATATGATTACCACGTGAGAGATGAGAGGCATAAGGTGGACCTCAACTGACAGCTACACAGTGGTGAAGACAAAGATTTCCAGACCCTTCTCAGCAATTGCTCCCCTAACTGGAGTCTACCACGTCCTCGGTTGTGCCCTCCAAACCTTCCACTGTCTGTGCTGTGTGGATGGCCCCTCCAGCAGAGGCCAATCCCATCTGCCTTAGGACAAAAAGCGGGAGTGCATAGGGGAGAGCACATAAGCACTACAATGCTAATCCTTAATTCTCCTGCCATAGCTGAAACTCACAAGCCCAAGAAGGCACATCTCTGAAAGCCGAAAAGCAAAGCATTCCCTGAGAGCAATGAGGAGGAAAGGCAAAGTATCTAAGTCACAGAAATGACACAGGGGTGTCAGGGTATTGGTACACACACTCCAAGTATGGGGCCCCTCGTTCCCTGTCCCCCCAAGAATGCCTCTGAATCATGGATCTTCAGGCCTGTGGCTTCATCCCACGGGTCCAGTGAGAAAAAGGCATCCCAGTCATCATTACCGAGAGCTCAAAGTGTAACTTCTGTTAGCAGCAAATCTTAAAGCCAAAGCACAAGGAATGCTCACCTCCCCAGCTCCCCTCCTCAGAGGCGCTGCCTCTAGCCTGGAGAGAGAGGGTGTGTCTCCCCAGGATGGGCCTGGCTGTCAATAAGCAAATGGTCTAAATGTACCACAGTTTCTTAATCCAGTCATTTACCAATGGGCATTTCAGTTGTTTCCAAGTCTTGGCTGTTGTAAATAGTGTTGCAATAAACATAGGGGTGCATATATTTTTTCGAATTAGCATCTTGGGTTTCTCTGAATAGATACCCAAGAGTGGAATTGCTGGGTCATAAGGTAGCTCCATTTTCAGTTTTTTGAGATACCTCCATACTGATTTCCATAGTGGCTGCACCAACCTGCAGTCCCACCAACAGTGCACCAGGGTTCCCTTTTCTCCACATCCTTGCCAGCACTTGTTGTTTGTTGATTTATTGATGACGGTCATTCTGACCGGAGTGAGGTGGTATCTCATTGTGGTTTTTATTTGCATTTCCCTAATGATTAGTGAGGTTGAACATTTTTTCATATGCCTGTTGACCATCTTTTTGTTCTCTTTAGAGAAATGCCTCTTCATATCCTCTGCCCACTTTTCAATTAGGTTGTTTGTTTTTTTGGTGTTGAGTTGAATGAGTGTTTTATAAATTTTGGATATTAACCCCTTATCAGATATATCAGGGGTGTCCAACTCAATTAAAACCCGGGCCATTTAGTGCAACAGGCAAGATTCACGCAGGCCACGTCGCATTTACAAATTTTGTTAAATTTATATTCTGAAGTGAGGATTCAGGAATATGGATAGGATAATTAAAACACTATATAATTGCTTTTATTTAAACATTTATTTTATTTAATGTATTTATAAAACTAAAATTATTCTTTTTTACCCGAGTGCTCTTTTTAACCTTTTCGCTATTGAGATCTGTTTACATTACGTGACACTGAGAGTGGCAGACATATCGCTTCCAAACGTTGCTGGAACTGAGTCAGTGCGTTTATACACATCCATGGGACCCCAGGAAAGGCACTGGACCACATGTATACTCGTCTTCAGTAGTTAAAGGGTTAATGAGGGAATTGTGTGTACAGTATTGCCTCCATCTCCCCTAAGCACTATTTTCTTCATAACAATTTTTTCTATTTTCATTTTATTTCAGAGCATCGTGGGCCACAAAAAATTACCTCAAGGGCCACATGCGGCCCGCGGGCCGCCAGTTTGATACCCCTGAGATATATCATTGGCAAATATCTTCTCCCATTCAGTAGGCTGTATTTACTCTGCTATAAAGAAGAATGAAATCATACCATTTGCAACGATATGGATGGACCTAGAGAATATTATGTTAAGTGAAATAAATCAGTTGGAGAAAGGCAAATAATATATGATTTCACTTATATGTGGAATCTAAAAAACTGAATGAATGAGCAAAGTAAACAAAAATAGTCTCAGAGATATAGAGGAAAAACTGATGGTTGCTAGTTGGGAGGGAGGGGGTGGGGATGAGGGAGAAGGGGAAGAGATTAGACAGCATAAATAGGTAACTACAATATTGCCACAGGGATATGAAAGACACTTCGGGGGATATAATTAATAAAGTAAATATTTTGTAGGGTGTCAGATGGTCACATGTCTTGTTAGGGAGACCACTTCATGGATGGGGTAGAGGCTTGATCACTGCACTGTACACCTGAAGCTGATGTTGTATAACATTGTATGTCAACTATAATTGTCACGGGACATGGAGTATAGTGTGAGAGTGGAGTCAATGGAATTGTAATAGATATGTATGATATCGGGAGGGCAGTGGGGGGAGTGGATTGGGGGAGGGAGGTTGTCACTTTGAGGGATAAAAAGTATAACTATTACACTGTGTTGCACAGCTAAAACTAATTTTTAAAAAATAAATAAATAAGCAAATGGTTTCAGACCCTCCTACGATTTCACCAGCACCTTGTCAGCTCATACGTCACCAAGCACCAGAGGTCCAGAGAGCCACACGCAGAGAGAATGGCTCATGCACACGTGACGGGACATGGAAGATGCTGCTATCTGCTCAGTTGAGGAAGCCGCAACCTGAATTTCACTGATCGAAGTGGTGGTTTGGGGGCCCCATGGGATGATTTTTAAAAGAATTTACTGGGGTCCTTCTTGAGAGGGTAAAAAAGAAAGTGTTAGGACTCAGACAATCCCAGGGGTGAATCTCGCCTTTGCTCAGGACCAGTCACTTAATCTCATTGAACTTGAGTTGACCTTTTTATCAATGGGGGTTGGATAGCTTCTCAAAGGGGTTTACCTGCAGCTTTACAATAATGCTACACTTAATACGGAAGGAAAAGGAGATATAAATGAAAAAACTTTCAAACAACCTTAAAAGGTTTGACAGGGAAGAGGTGGGAGATAAAATGAAATGATGCCACATGAACGCCCGTGGTTCTGCTCCCTCCTGTAGGTACAGAGAGAGTGACTGAGACAGCCCGAGGGGCAAGTATCCACACTGAGTTATCACAGGAAACATTTGTGGAGCATGTCCTGTGCTAGGCGGGCTGGACTGTCATATGTTAGGGTAAGTCTGTGAGAAGGTGCTTTCTACGGGAAGGCGACGTCTATGGTTTTGTTGTTTGTTTCTTTGTTCTTGTAGCCTAAGCTCTTGTTTAAGTTCTTTGCGCCTATCCCTCATCTTAAAACAGAACTAAGTAATATACTACTAGTGTTGTAAAGACTAGAAAAAGAGAGATAGGCAAATGCTGTAGACACGGGACAAGGTGCTGTGGCTAGTGCAGCTCAGTCCATGTTTCTCAGCTCCTGTCTCAGCTCCTGTGAGGCAGTTATTTCCACCAGGTATATTTGAGGCAGGTATTATTTACCCACCCACACCTCCCTACTGTATGGACCCATACAGTACAGCATAGACCCATCCACTTGCAGCTAACTTCTTACAAGATGGCACATTGTGGAGCTGACTTACTCAAAATCAGCTTTTCTTCAGGATGAGAATGATGCGGTTCTTCAATGGTTGAAAAAAATCCACTGAGAATTTTTTTTTCCCCTTCCATTTTTTCCTGGGCCAAACTGCTTCTTCTATGAAACACAGCTTATAAAACATCAGGAGTCCCAGCCTATTCTTTATTCAAATATTTTTGAATTGAGCGAATTTAAAGGGACGGTTTCCAGAATCTATAAACAAACCTTACTACCAGAAACAGGGTAGTAAGGAAACCTCATCCAGGAAGAGATTGATTTAAGGAAGCAGCCCTTGCATTTTCTGACCATCCAAAACTCTCCCTGAGAAGGCGAGCATTCAGAGCATCAGCACTGGGGTTTGACACAGTGACTTTGGGCACATTGTTTAAGCTTTCTGTGCCCATCCCTCCTCTTAAAACAGAAATAACATACATACTAGTGTAAAGACCACATCCAAGATGACACATGCAAAATGCTGGCACATAGTGAGTCCTCAAGATTAGGTCTCTGTCTCAGAGTCTTCAATGCAGGTAACATGGGATGCTGTTCACGTGATATGTTAAAACAGGGAGAAGCATAAATTAAGGGTCTAAGGAAATGAAGAGTTAATTTGTCTCAGGTATTTTTCCCAGACACCTAAAGCAATACTTCAACTGCTTATAATACATTCATAAGAATTCTTAAATGGATTAAAGAACTAGAACCCTGCTCTAACCACCAGAGGTGCAAAGGCAGTGTTAGCAGTTTGTTGAGAAAATGTAGGACTCTGGTTTTCATGCTCGATTCTCTGGTCTTCTGTAGACTATTCCACACCTGCACACACGAAGGCCCCTCAGAGCCTAGCACGTGGAGAGCTGGAGGCACCTAGTTCGAGCAATTGCCATTGTGCAGGTGCGAGAACATGAGCATATGAGGGTGCTGAAGGGTGGCCCTGGGGACAAGAGAAGGGGCTTGATACAAGAGAACATGGAAAGACAGAAACATCAGAGCTTGGCCACTGATTCGAAAGAGTAAGTAATTTCTGTTTTTCCATTTTTAGCTAATGTGTGTTCCAATGTTTCTACAATAAATGTGTAACATCTATATAAAAACAACTAAACCTTTTAAATTGCTAAAGTAAATGTCATTTTCCAAAAAGGAAAGCATTAGTGATGGCACCAAGTCTCTAATCTGGAGTGCCTAGGAGAGATTGCTGGTGTCACTCATACAAATTTAGAAAAATTAAGATAAACAAGTTTTCCAGAGTATGAATTGGAGAATGGTGATGAATTTATCCAGAAACCTACATCTGAAATGTTGGTAGGGCATACTGCAACAACTGACATATAGCACGTTCTCAATAAATGCTTGTCAAAAGAATAAATAAATGACATATAGGCTATCTGCTCTGAGAATTAAGGAGAACCAGATAAAACAGCCAGCCTAGGCTCTTACCCAGCCTGGTACACAAAAGACTAAATGGTAATGTTTGTCACAGGAAAAAGAGATTCCATGATATGTTTGGAAAACCTGGACAAAAAACATGCAAAGTTTTTCACACTTTGGAGAAACTGGCAGATGAGTGAGCAGTGCCTGGAGGAGGCAGCCAGAGAGGAAAAAAGGAAGTGGGTCCTGTCACCGATGCCAGGATGCAGGGCTGGACCCAGTCATGTGGGTCCCGCAAGCAGACTTATAATTTGTCATTTTTTGTAAAAGACATAGACACGTTGGTAAACATTTAGAAGAGTGGCTGGGTGTTTTTGACAGGAAGGGTGCAGGAGGTGGCAGTCCTCAGCCTTTTCTATAATGTCCCTAGCAATTCAGCTCTGGCCCACACTTCCACATCCTACTCGGCAAAACCATTACCTGCTTCCGTCCTCCTCAGAGGGCAGTTAGGAACCGTCCATCATCACTCACTGTGCCTTGAAATGATCAGCCCCCCACCCCAAGCAGCACAATCATGACATTCCTTCCAATCACATTTCAGTCTTTGCCTTAAGTGGGGTTCTGATAAAATTTGACATTGTCTTACTTGCAGACCCAGTGCTGTTTTAATGTCTCTTTGAGATTGGTGTCCCAATGACCTGCCTTGCTGCCCACACTTGTCCCTGCTTTGGCTGAGATGCAAATGGATAAGGTCAGTCCTTTTCCAATGCAATCAATCACCAAGTCCAAGAGGGTGAACACACAATCTTCTTACAATGAAAATGACTGTAGTGCTATTTAGGTGGAGTAAAAAAGGAGCACTTATTTCTCCCTTAGAGTTCAAATTTTCAGCTGATTCAGAAGGAGTGATGGCAGAAAGATAAGCGCACAGGGTGAGTGGTACCAGGCCAAATGTCCTGGAGATGTGTCACGGCCCCATGACCCTTGGCAATAGAGCCAGAAAGACCGCTATGCTTTTCTGCCAGTGCCAGGACACCACTGGGGGTCATCACATCTGAGCCAGGACGCTCTGAACTCTTGTTGTCTGGCAGCAACTGTCCAGAATTTCTCTCCAACACTGAGAGCAGCTGTCAGACCTATGCCTGCAGGCTGGAATTGCTACATTCTACATCCCAGGTAGAATCTTACAAACAACAGCAACCAGGTTATCTGTTCTACCATACTGGGCTCTTGCCTTCCCCGAATTGTTCAGTGATGGAGTCATTTTTCTGTCACCACCTGCATCAGTGCCTCTGCCCCATGAGAGCCGCCATCAAGATTAAGCCTCAGAGGAAGGGTCCTGCTCAGTTAACAATCAATCCATCAATGAGTTGCCTCCATTATCCCCTTAACTCTTATCTCTCTTCACTGAACCTGCAGCTACTGGCTGGACTCCAGTTGCCCATCCCTCCCGCCCCCAAACATGGATGCTCTTGAGACTAGTTAAAAATGTGGAGGCAGGGATGACGTTCAGATATTTGATGGTCTGTGAGTGGTACCTTGGATCTGGTATTGAAGGCCATTCAGACATGAGCCAATACCAAGGTCATTGCCACACACTGGAGCTCACACCTCCACTACCCATCTCTCCTCTCGAGAGGCCCTTTCTAATGATAACACCCACTAAAGGGGTCTCACCCCTATGGAGAAGTGGTATCTCTCTTTGGAACAATTTTTGACATGAAGTTTAAAAATTTCACTCCTTGGAAGTAAGTCCACTTATTTTACAATTTCTTTGTAGAGCCCCAGAAATTATTGAAGAAATACATCTTGCTCCCAGATGGGGAGAAAAATGAGGCTGTCTCTAACGCTCACAAAAAAAACAAAAACAAAAACAAAAACCACCTGTAACATTATTTTTTTAATTCCACAGACAAAATAAATCTTAATTTATTCTTGTTTTTTGAGGGAAGAGAGCACAAAATTCAACAGTGAAAGAGGCTGAAAACCATTGACTTAAAGAAAGAGGAAAATGATGAAATACTTCCCCAGAAGAGTTCTGAATTTGGACTTTACCTAAATGTTTATTACATTTTAATTAAATTTTATTGCACATGTATTATTATTAGCTAGTTTATTGAACACTTAGTATGTTCCATGTTCTGTCTGTGCATTTATAATAATTAGCCCATTAACTTTATTTAATCTTTACAACAAACCTTTGAGGTAGGATGGTATGACCCTCATCATCCCTGAGGAAATTGGACAACGTGTCAAAAGTCACAGAATGAGAAATGGCAGAACAGAATTTTTATCCAGGTCTTTCTGACTCCAAAACCTGTGCTCGTATTCGCTAGGCTAAATTATCTTCCAAACAAGACTACAAGTTCATAGAATGAAAACATATGACTAATTCTTGACAACCAAACATAGAGGAGACATTTGCATGTGACACTAAAGCACAGAGGAAATCCATAAAATGATAAGTTTTAAAGAGCAATGGGATAGTTGAAATTAAATTAGTAAATTAAAATGATCTGTTTGTCCCAATAACAATAAGACCTTTCTTTGCTCAAAGTTTCACCATTCTGTCCCGTAGAGAAATAAAATGTTCTAGAAACACCCCAGATGTGGAAACATTTGGAAAGTTTGCGTTTCTTTTAGCAAGACCCAATATTTTGAACTTCTGTCTTATGAGAGACACCCATCGATAACATAGGCAGGGGGAAGGCAAGGAGTACAAGAGAAGGGCATATTTCAGAGACCATGTCCAAGGGCAAAAGATATCATCAGGGTGTTTAGCTCTGAACTTGAGTCAAAAGGCAGAGGTGGCTGGAAAATATACTTTCGGTTGGTAAAAGAATAAATCTCATCCTCCCATCCTAGACACAGAAAGTGAGTTCCTCAGCAGAGAGTAGAAAGCCCTCCAGGGTCTACTATCTCCATCAGCCTCTCCAACCTCTTGTCTACACCACAGTGTGTTACACTTGTTAAATGAAGTAACTTGGGGTGGTTCATACGATAGGCTCATAGGCAGACTTGTTGGTTTGGTATCCCAGTGTTTTAACTTATTAGCTATATAAACCTCTCTGTGTCTCAATTTCCTCACCCATCAATGGGAATAATAGTAATAAAACTTCTCTCATGGGGTCATTGTAAGAATTCAATGAGTATACAAACTGACTGCAGCTTTCTCCAGCAAAGGGTAAATGCCATTTGCTGAAGAAAGTTGTTTGTTGCTTTTATTAGCATATGTTCAAAGTGATTAAACTGAATCCCACCTTGGATATCCTGTAACAGAAAAAAGCAGTATGAAAGCTCCCAAAAGAAATTCTTAAAAATTTCAAGGTTATATTGTAGTACCTTCTTTTAAAGGTGCTTGGGAAATGGCAAAAGTCTAATTAGATTTGTTCTCAGAAACAAAAATTGATTTTTCTTTTTCAATAATTCTATTCATTGAACCTTCTCCTCCACCCCAGCCAAAGGCAGGAACTTTGAAGAACAAATTCCAGTCTTTGTCATATAAATGAGATACTCATACAATCTTGTCAATAGCAACATCTTTCACTAGCAGTTTAGATATATCATTAAATTTGCTACTAATGTATCTTATACCACCTCCCATATAATCAAAATAATGCAAATAAACCATCTACATATATAAAATTAGCAAAAAGCAAAACCCAACCAAAAAAGAAAAAATGATAATACCTAATGCTGGCAGAGTTGCAATTAAGCACAACTATGCAAGTATATGTTTTGGGTAACAGGCTACAATGTTTCAGCCCTTTTGAAAAACATCACAGCAGTCACCAGAGACAATGCAGTCTGCAGCAGAGTGGGCTACCGTGAGTGGCTGGCAGCTGTTGTGATTGGCCAGCAGCCACCGTGAGCTGCCAAGAGCCGCGCTGAGTGGCCATCCAGTGGCCGGCGAGAGACTGCCTCACCCGTGAAGAGAGCAATGATAATACCAATATGGGCCAGTGAAGCGATGTCCTCCACAACTAGACTGAAGAACAAAAAAAGGACAGCAACTTGTGACTGTTCCCCTCCCCCAATTCCCCAATAAAACCTTAAAAAAAAAATCATGGCAACATGCTTCAAAACCATAAATATGTTTGTTTGTACCCCTGTGAATTTATACCAAGGAAACAATTCAAAAGATACAAGCTATAGGCACAAAGATTTTCACAGCAGTGTTATTTATAGTAAATTATGTAAATATAAATATAAAGTAAATGTAAAATAAATATACTGTGAACCATTTTACTTTTCTTAATTTTCAGATACTTTCTGCTAAATTTTCAACAGTTCTGAAATTACACTGCATCTTGCTTTCAAAGTATACACTTAAAGTGGTAATATTTCCTTTCCTTTTTGAAAAGCTGTTAGGAAGGAAATGGTGCATCTTAAAATCAGTAATATCTTATGATCAAGAAAATGCAGTAGTACATAGTCATTAAAAATAGTAACTATAGAGGTTGTATAAAACCATGAAAATATAGACTATAGCCACAATAAATTTCTTATGATTAAGGGCTTGAGTAGAAAGGAAACACAGACAAATGCAGTTTGATTTACATGTAGTACCTTTTCTTCCTTTTGCTTAGAGTTCCATTAATGTTACTATGATATCATGCATGTGTTAACATTTCTTCTTCCTTTTTATTTTTTTTTAAAGAAAGAAATATGCCTTCTCTGACATTCACCTCCCATGAAATCCTGGGCAGAAATATGAACAAGATGGGAGTGAAAAACCACCAAAATGCCCTGTTCACTGTAGAACCAGAAACTTTAAAAGAGTTTTTTAATTTTTATCTCGTCCTTACATTCCAATAGGACATGTAGGGGCAGAGATAGGGAGGAGGGTAGCAGTGTAACCACCCAGTACATCCACCCCTGAGAGCTGCAGTGGGTTGAGAGGAAGCTTCAAACCACACCAAACCTCTCAGGTAGATTTTGGGACCTGTCCAGACTGCAGACCTGTTGCCACATCGGACCAAAGACAGTTGGGCTCCAGAGAGAGAGGAGGAGAATGAAGATAAGGCAGTAGGAACAGGACAGGTATTCAAAAATGATCAAGATGTCAGAAATTTGATGTGGCAGCTGGAAAAAAGAGAGCCCTGGAAGGAGAAATAAGTCAATGAGAAAAGAGAATACACTAGAACACCCTCAAAGTCACATCACATAGGTCCTCAACAAGTATTTGTTAAAGGAGCAAATAAGTGAAGGAATGACTTAGATATGCCTAAATGCTAACACCATGCCTGGCACATAGTGGTTGCTCAATAATTCATTCAATCACTTATTCATTCATTCGCTTAACAAATATTTACTAAGCATGTGCTATGTTGTCAGGCAATGGTCTAGGCAAGAGAGACAAAGCATTGAACAAAACAGACAAAAATCTATGCCCTCACGTTGCTTACGTTCTGGTGGGGATGGAGCAGGGTGGACAGGTAGACAGAAATGACTGACTAGAATAAGCAAAGAAGCCAAGCATACAAAACATCGGATGCATGCTAGAGAAGAAATGGCAAGGGTTCAGGCTAATGAGAGAGCTTGGTGTAAGAGAAAGGCTTGTAACTTGAAACAGACTGCTCAGGAAAGACCCCACTGGGAAGGTGGCAGAGAAGAAAAGGCTTGAAGGAACTGCAAGAGTCAGCTATGTAGATATCTGAGGGAGGGAGAGGAAACAGCATGTGCAAAGGCCCTGAGGTGGGAGTGCGAAAAGGATGCCCAAAGTCCAGCAAGGAGGCCCTTGCAGGTGGAGCAGAGTGATGGGCTCAGAGAGGGAATGGAGAGGCTGGTGCCTCAGAAACCATTTGAAGACCAAAGCTTTCACTCAGTAAAATGGGGGCCACTGCAGAGTCTGGAGAACAGGGGTGACATGATGGGACAAATTTTAAAAGGGTCTGCTACTGTTTGAGAGGAAAAGAAAGAAGCAGGGAGACCAGTTTGCAGACTACTTTAATAATCCAGCTAAGAAATTTGGACTCAGATAATGATAGAAAAGGACTAAAAAGCGATTGTTATCCGGGGATATTTTAAAGATGGGTCTCACGGATTTGAAAATGGATTGGATATGGTGTGTGACAGAAAGAGAGGGGTCAAGGGTGATTCCCAAGCTTGTTGGCCTGAACAAATGGAAAATGGGGGTGTTGTGTGTTGATATGAGGAAGGCTATGGAAGCAATACATTTAGATGGAGAACACCAAGAATCTACTTTGGGAACATAATAAGTTTGCAAAATTATTAATTGTCCAAGCAGATTTGTCTGCTAGACAAGTTTAGGTTGAACGAATAGATGAACAAGTGGTCAAAGAACAGAAAATAGAAAGACTAAAAACTGGTAATGGGACAAAAATAAAGGAGAGGGAAAGCTAAAATAATAACACTAATACTATAATGCAAGAACAGAAAGAACCTCCAAAACAGGGAAGAGAAACAGAGCGGGAAGCTGAGGGCAGAGCTGCTTCCAAGTGGTGCCCTGTCCGGAGTCGGCCACCCTCCCTCTGTGGAGGCCTGAGCCTCCTCCCAACCCCACTTTTCATCACTGCGCTAAACTAACAGCACATGTTCGAATTGGCTGTAGTCTGACACTGTAAATACCAGTGACAAGATGATTTCCCGCACGTTTGGCTAAAACGTGCTCCTTCCGGGCCGGCTCTGGCACCGTGGGAAATTGGAAACCTGGTCGTAAGGCAGAGATGCCTAGCGTTCCGTATCACACGCTGTCAGCTCAGCCCGGGTCTCCTTAATACCTGTTGGCTGTGAAATAGGAATTGTTCCGAGGGCCTCCCTCTGCAGGCCTGGCTTAGACAGGTGGGGGAAAGGCTGGTCACCATCAATAAGGGGGATCCGGAAGACACAGGCCGGGGGCGGGCGGAGATGGGGAACCCCGCAGTCAGCGAGTCTCCCTGCTCCTGCCTTCCATGTTAGCTGGGAAAAGCTGATGTAAAGAATTGGCTCCTGAGGAATGACTCCGGAAAAGCGATCGCACAGCCTTTCCTTTGGGGTTGATTTCTTTGGCTCTGTGTTTGGAGAGAGCTGAAGTCACCCCTCGACCTCCACCCCCACCATCCCCACCCCCCCCACACACACACACATACACACACACTCCCCAGAAATCCTGGGGCCTGGGTCTGCTCTATCACTGACTCGCTGTGTCATCTTGTGCGAGTCACACAACCTGTCAGTGCTCGGCCATCTCATTTTGGAAAAATAAAGCTAATTCGTGGTCGCCTGCCTGCAGGCAGGCTGCCGGGCCGCGTGATCTGGATGAGGCCGTTCCAGCTCCAAGGTCTATGACTGTGTGATGTTTATAGACAGTGGAATGCACACGGGCAGGAGCTTAGAGATGTGTGCCAGCAGCAGATGTGATCACCCACACACACACACACACCTTGTCCGAATGGAACTGCTTCGGGGAGCTTTAGCACGAGGAGAAAAACCCCTATCGTGGCTCTTCAGTCTGTGCAGTGGAACCCGAAACAACGCGGATGCCGTGCACGTTGCTTTCAGCCAGAAGTGGGTTTGAATTCCTGGTTCAAGTGCTTCTAGAAATAATAACCTTGAGAAAATGCCTTTTTACATCTGTGGACTCATTTGTAAAATGGATATAGAATAACATGAAGAAATCTGGGTTGCTGGGAAGATTAAATGAGATAGTAGGTGTAAACTACCAACTCAATCAGTCAGGTCCAGTCAGAAAAGCAGAGGCCACTCTAGGTGGAGAGGAGATTGGACGTGAATGAACAATAAGAGGGTGAGCTCCAGAGAGGAGGGCAGTGAGCACTTAAATTATGGAAGTCCAAAATGTCAGTGGGAGGCAAAAAAGTACCTTACAGGGTTGTCCGGTGATTGAGAGCAACACCTTTTCCCTACGCTTGGTTTCCAGAGGGAAAGTTTTCCCTGGGAAAGAGCTGCCTTTCTCATCCCATTCCAGTGGGGCCGTGGCATGATTCATTTTGCTTGAAATTTGGGAAGAACAACTGAGCCTGCTGAGCTCAGCTCAGCTTCACCCTTTTCACCTCGGGCATGAGCTGCCCTGAGGAAGCTGGCATTGCTGACTCTTCCAGCAAGCTCCAGTAGAGGAGTGCAGAGCATCCGTGATGTCCAGACGGATAAATCTACCTCATCTGGAGCTCAAGTGATAGGTCATTGCCTGTTACGGCCAAACCAAATAGCAGCTCCGGTGGAAATAAAGACGAGATGTGGCATCCACTTTGATGCCTTTATTTTTCAATTTGTTCAAAGCTCAGGCAGGAAATAAAGGTAGGACCCCTCAGAAGCCCCCAGCAAGATCAGCCCTGATCTTTGATCTAATGCTGCCTAGCGGCACCCATAAGAATAATCACTGACCAATTAAAGCCATCATTGTTCATGTCCTCAGAAGTAGGTATTTTGCCCCAAAGTTCACCTCTTTGTTTGCTAGTGGTTTTATCTTCGGACTCCTAAGATGGTCAGGGTCACTGGGGGATTTAATATGCTGATGCCCAGGCTCCCCCAGCCCCTGGGATTCTGAGTCAGTAACTGTGTCTTTCACAAGCTCCCCAAGGGAGTCCCACACTTTGGGAAGCAAATTCTATAAGAAGTGGTTCTCAACCTTGGCTGTACCAGATGTGACACATTGGTATATCCCCTCACAAGAAATCTTTCTTGAAAGTATTCATGGTTGATGATGGCAGGAAAGGCTTTCTGTTCACTGGGTGCCCCCTTGTCTCTGGAGTTCCTATTCCTCTGCAGGAACCACACAGTAGCTGAAGGCACTTTTGGAAACCCAGACCAGAATCCCCAGGGCCCAGCGCCATCACCAAAGCACATTACCACTCAGAGGCAGCCCAGGCCCTCATCCTACCTGGCTCCACTCTGGTTCTAACTCACTTGCAAATGACATGGAATTTACACCCTTTTAACTAGATGTATTGGTGTTATTCCCATCGCAATCCTATGGATTGCAGTGCTGCTCTTACCAACAAGTTCCATTTTTATCCCCTTTAGTCATTCTTGAAGGACTACATGTATATAAACAAGCCCTGGTATTTAAACCAGTATACATTTTGGGGTGAGAAGGATCATCTTCAAATCTTTAATCTGCCTGTGGAATGAACCCCAAACAGGAAAAGCCCCCCACTTTAGGGGTTCTTCTCTTGGTCCTCTAGCTCATCCTTCTGAGGAAAGGCATAGACAGGACGAGGATCTGAGACCAAATTTAATAGGAATCAGCTCCCATCTTATATGGACTGCTTCATTTTAAAGATGAGGGATGTGCAGACAAAAGATAAAAATTACCTTACCTAAGGTCTTGAGCTGGTTACTAGGGGAGCAGTGAGCAGAACACACTCTTTCTTAAACTCTCTCTGGTACCTTTGGGCCCACTCCATATAGCCCCTCCCTTTATTCCAACATTTGGTCTCCAATTTGGACTATGAGTACACCAAGAGAAGGGATGAAATCTGGAAACAGTAGACCGGGTTCCAGAGTAGAATGACTTCGGGCAGTATGAAAATGGAAAGGGAACTCAAGGTAGACTTCAGGAAAGGTCTGAAAGCAGAAGAAACCAAAGAGGGTACTTGCATCGTGCATCATGAGACAAATGTGGTTAGGCTTGACAGGGACAATCACCAACTGTCCGTGTCAAGTGAACTGGCTCTAGCATGGATTTCAAAATATGATCTAGAAATGTGGGGGCAGAGTGTTGATCAAGGGGTGGTACCCCTCAGGAAGGGGCACACAGAGAGCTAAGTAACCAGGTGGATCATCAAATGTATAGAAAAGAAGAAAAGATTTTGTTTGACAAGGAATGCTGTCACTGCACGTTTATAATCTGAAAGCCCTCATCAGATTTGGACGAGGAAAAGAGAAGACACAGCAAATGATCCAAAGCAAGACGTAGGTGAGCAGTCCCAGGAAAAAAGGGCTTTGCAGTGCTTCCAAGAGAAAGCCCAAAAGCCATGGCCTAAACCCCAAGCCCTTTTATCACTCAGCCCTGCCTACTGCCTTAATCTCATGTTCTCACACTTCATGGCCAAAATCCTCTCTGCAGCGATAGACTACATGACTAAAATGAGACAGGAGAGTCGGGTGGCCTGGAGCAAAAGGCTCGGGGTGGAAACCCTGGTTCCACTACTCATTCATTTTGCAGCCCACAGTGATCTTTACTTTCTTATGCATCATAGCTCTCAGGATCTTCACCAAGAAATTCCACTAAAACTCCTGGACCAGTCAGAGCCCTGATAGTCAACCTTTCAAACGGACATAAGACATTCTCCAGTTTGGTCCAGTCTCTCTTCTGATGGTTCCCATACAGAGGATTTGCCATGACGCCCGAAGTGGCCCATCCCAAAGGGCTCAATACCAGAAATCATAGGGCATGGAATTCACATCTGGGAACTTTACCAAGGCTTCAAAGGCCTCTGGAGAATGAACTGTAATCCTCCCTAAATTAGCTGCCAAGTCACAGGTTGTAGGGAAAGTCAAATACCTATTTCTAGAAACTTCCACTCAGAAAGAAACTGTATCTCCATAAAAGAACATGAAGAATGAGGGTGCCACTAAACATCGTTCAGGTACTTGGAGCATGTTTTGGTTTTTTGTTTGTTTGTTTGTTTGTTTGTTTGTTTGTTTTTCCCAACTTCAGTCCTTTTCTTACCACTTGTAATACTGCCAGAGTGAAACTGACAAGACGTACAACAAAGCTGAGGAGGAGAAACACAAAGACCTAGAGAGCAACCTATTCATTTTCTAAAGGAAAAAACGTAACAACTATTCTGGCAAAGAAAATAGCCCTGCATTTGGTCTTCTTTTTTTTTTTTCCCCCTGTTTTCCCCTCAATTTAAGAGAAAAACTTTTCAAATTCACACAAAATGGAATACACTGTCTGCTTTTCTGTGGCCGTCTTCAAATACATAACCTTTCAGGTCACAACGAAACACTTTTTGAAATATGTCTCAATCTGTCTTTCAGCCTGACAGTGAAATTACCAGACAGTTCAGCATGTGACATGACTGAATTAGGCTGTCGCTGACCGACCGCTATCATTATCATACTCCATTCTTTACTTCCTGAAACAATCCTGGAGCAGCATCACGCCTGATTATTTGCACAAGTGGAGGGACCCAGTGTGATGACACTGCTCCCCTCTCGGAGAGATCTCAGCGCAGCAGAACCACTGATGCAGACCCACGTTGGCTTAAACTCCTCTGTCGTGACTTCGCCAGCCTCCAATGTGTGACTCCATTCGTTACACATATCTGTCCAAGTCCCTTCAGATCGGCAGGGAACATCTGGGAATGTCTCCAGACTAAAGTTATATAGAACTGCTTGACCTTTTTCAGAAACACTGGTCAAATTTGCCTTGACTATTTCACTATATCATGGGAACAATCATAAATGGCTTGTAAAAATTCAGCAGCTGCTGGGATCAATAAGCTGTCCACCCAGAAAAATAAATAAATAAATATATATATATATGTATATTACATATACATATATGCATATTACATATACATATATGTACACACACACTTTACATATACAATAGAAATATATAAATAATGCATATTACACAAATACACTTTTAAAAAAAAATTCACAAAGACTTGCTGCTATTCCAAATAGAATTGGTTTAGTTCTCATGCTCACACAGAGAAGCTGGCCTTCAGCGTGGCCTGATTAGGGAATACCCACAGGCTCAAATGAAATTCCTACCATGAGCACCATCTTTTTGACTTAGGGCATTGTCTCTAGAAGGAGTCTGTTAAAATGCATACATTTTATTTAGGAGGGAAAACATGTTGGGTAATTAGTAGTTTCTAACATATTTGCATGGGTATGTTTATTGATTTAGCGGACACAAAGCACACCCTCAAGGACAGGAGTCGAAGGCAGGTAAGTGTGATGAGGAGCTGGACGGAGGGGCAATGCAGGGAAGGCGGACGTTGACTGAGACTGTCTAGTGGCGAGAATACCAACAAAAGGCTCCCCATTGCTGCACCAGGGCCCCGGGGCTGGAGAGGCCCAGCGGTGTCTGCTACTCCATATTGCCTTGGCCCCCCTTTCTTCTTGAAGAAAGCCTAGAAAAAAATGGGGCTCCAATGCGTCTTTGGAATTTGTAAGTTCAGCCCCAAAACTCTCACTCAGGCATATGCAAATAAAATGAGACTTAAGAATTTCCTCTCCAACTCCAAAAAAGATACAAATATATTCTGACATGTCACTCAGTAACCAAACAAATATGGTGTCCTATGTTGTCCTGTTCAAGTATCATAAGCCTTTCATAGTACATATTGTATTAGAGCTCTCTCTCATGCACTCTCTTTTCCTCCCGCCCTCCCTATCACCCTCTCTCTTTCTCTACCTCCCTCTCTCCCTCTCCCTCTCTCCTTCTTTCTCTCTCTCAACTGAATTCAGAGAAAACTAAGACATTGCCCCAGTGAAACTAAACACCCAAATAACTGGCTGGAGGAAATGCATAGGAAACGCACAGGCTCTAATAGCTGGATACTCCAGTGGTGACCTGCATGAGGACACAAACACACTCAGACATATGCACACACACGTGTACACATATATGTGCACACACATACACACCAAGTTTGGCAAATCCTTTCCCAACCATTTCTCTTCCCTCTCCCCAATGAAGCTACCTCACTGTCCAAAATATCATTGTCAATGACATTTTCTATAAACTTGCTTCCGTGGTCACCCAGGTTAAAAAAAAAAAAATTAATAGCCTAAAAAGCTGGGACTTAAGACCAAAACATTACAACACTTATAAGGCAAATAATCTAAAGAGGCCAGATAAAACCCAAAACAGAATGTAAATGGCCCCAGCCTAAAAATGTATAAAAGACCACATCCTGACCTATGACAGAAATGAGAACTTTATTGGGTACGTAACTCAGAAAGGCAGGAAAGGCTGACGAGTGGACCACAATGAATGTAGGGTTAAGGATTTAAATCTCAGTCTGACAGGGTCGGGAAAGCCGATACAATAACACCAGGGAGGAGGGAAGGAGACAGAAAGACGTGCTGCGCAGAGCTCGCTGCGGTTTAGAACTTTGACTGCATAATTAGCCCATGTTGTAATTAAGAATCTAGAGGGCCTATTGAAACGAAAGCACAATGGGCAGATTTGGATTTTGCTGCATCGAGCCAGAATATTTAACGCAGTACGGAGTTTTCCCCAATTTTGGCTGGATACGTCGGTAGCTGACAGTCAGCGAGGCTTAAAAACATCTCTGCACTACCTGTTTTATTACAGTCGTGACTGACAGAAAGGAAATATTTTAAAAGGCCTTCGGTGGTGGTTGCATCTCTAGGTTTTCTATCTAGCTTCAGGAAAATGCTTGTGTGTGTGTGTGTGTGTGTGTGTGTGTGTGTGTGTGTGTGTGATCATTTCTCTGTCCGATCATAGGAAACAAGAGTTCATTACAGGCATGAGGTAAAGGCTGAGTTGATCTCTAAGCCAATGAGAAATTGGCATTACAGGCTTGTTTTATTTATAGAGATGCATGATATCAAATTAAATGGAAAGGAGGAGAGGGCAGAATTTAGCTTTATTTATAACAAGGATCTCTGGAAAGCATCTACTCCCCAGTTTTCTAAAGACATAAGACGATTTCATGGGTTCTCTTTACCTTCAGAAATATCAGAGGAGGTAAATGTGATGCTTATGTGATACACTGTGGGTATGAACTAAGTCACAGGGACCCATCTTCGCATGGAAGCAAAGTGACCTGAGGAAAATAATGCATTCTGTTCATTTCCACTGCTCTTTCATACAATCCAATAAATAGATCCTAGGGGTCCCTGACTCAGCCTGCCATACTAATTGGGGAAAACAAAACAAAGATAGGGTTTTTCCTTTTACTTTCCTAAAGATAGGCCTTATTACTACTATTTGCCGCAATGAAAAAAAATAATAAATAAAAATTGAAAAACATCACATGCTAGAGGAGTCATGGAGACATGTAAGCCTCCACAAGAGGCCCACAACACAAATTCTTAGTTCCTGGGGTTTCTGCAATGCTCATTTAGGGAAAATTTTTTTAAGGCAGTGTAAGAGTCCGCACATAATTTCATTATGATCCATCAAGAAAAACTCCACTGGACACTTGACACCCACCAACATCCCCAGGAGAAAAAGAACGGATGTCAGAGAAGCCTCCACTTTGGGTTCAGAATCCTTAATGCAAGAGAGGCGGCGACTTTAAGAAACTCTTCGGTGAAACTGACATTTATAAGAATCAAGAAAGGAAACCTTCAGCGAAAATGTGGTGAGCAGCAGCTCTTGGGCCCTTAATATAGTTTATCTTTCACATAAAGGTATCTTGAAAACCTTTACACAAGTCCTTTATGAGGGAATAATTTCTGAGCAAGGGCAGACAATGGTCTTTCAAATCCATTCTCAGTTTAGAAAGCATTTGTAAGAAGGATTTTTTTCCCAGCCACCACATGAGAAGTGTGTGACGCCCTTGGAAATCTCTGTAATTAACAATAAGCCTCTTTCACGATTGAAAGTGGACCCTCATACCCTAAAGTAGCACTGATGCTTCTATTTCTGACCTACACCCTTCGTTTTATGCAATGTCTTTGTAAAAACCAAGGGCAAGAACGACCTGGAGTGAAATTTTCAAATTTTGGACCAGAGCCACCAAATCAATAATGGCGGAACAAAGTGAATTATCAACCTCCAGTGCTTCAATCACAGGGAAAGGCAAGGAGTTAGCCAAAAGAGAAACTGCGGTCAATGTTAAGAAACAGAATGAATTGACTTTGAGGTAGGCTTATATCTAATTAAATGAGACTGGGGGCAAAGTGAAGGTAGTCTCATCCGCAGCTGATAAGGAAGTGATCAGAGGCAGGTGACTCAGCTCAACTGAACTGCGTTTTACAAGCTGGAAAGGAGAGCAGAAAGTGTTATGGGGGACAGAGAGGGGAAACTGCAAGTTTTTCAGAGGTGTGTTTTCCCTCTTCCTGGTCCTGTATTGCAAACTATCTCGAAAGATCTCAGACTCTCACCACTAGCAATTCAGTCACGGTCAACAGCCAAAGTTTTAGCCTAAAGGTACAAAACCCTTGCTGTGGGGTAGCCTATCAGCTAACTGCAGGAGGAAAAGAGCAATGGTGAGATACACCTACCACTGGTTTCTAGTGGTGAGCCAACAGTTTTGAAACCTTGGTCATGCACCTGGAAGCTTTATAATCAGACTACAGTTCCCAGACTCTTGGGTCATAGCATCGGCAGCCACCCTTGTTGTGCCATGTGAGGGAAAACAAGATACATCTAAAGGCAGAAGACGCTCCTGGTGGCTTCTTCATTTTTCCCTGGAGACTTGGCACTAGGATAGCCCTAAAATGGAGTCCAACTTGATATCTTCCCCATCAATGATGACACACCCTTTTGGAGATTTCCAAAGACCCTGAGTTGTACATGCAAATACTGCCTTTGAGAGCCCACTTAGCATCTGCTTTTAGCCTAGAGGACTTGCCAGGCGCCAAGAGCCTTAGCAAAGAAATGAAACCTCATCTCTCTGACCCCACTCACCACGCCCACACCTGTGACCCACACTGGGGAAAACTGCCCTAACCTTTCAGGGCAGACACTCAGATCAGAAAAGTAACAGCTTTCTTCCACTGTGCCTTGAGCCTTACCAACACATATAAACATTTCCTGCTCCATTTGCAAACACACAGTGTTCTTTCGATGTGTTTAAGTGATACCCAGTGCTTCTGAGACACTCAAATAAGCCCAGGATGACTCACCATGCTCTGGTCCCATACAGCTAATTATATGTTCAAAAATCCCTTTAAAACTCACAAAATCTATCTCAGTACTCTCAACGCTTTTAAACGGCAAAAGTTTTTGCCATGAAGGAGTGAGCCTGCCAAGGCCAGTGAGAAATTAACATGAATGCTGGAAACAGCCTTTGGCCCTTCTATAGAGCTATCATCCCAAGAGGTGTGCACACCCTTATCAGGAAATTATAGATCTTATTATTGGGGAACGGCATGGCAGGTGCCAAAAACATTTAAATTCACTCTATTTCCAATTCATGAAGCCCATTGTAGCTTGGTATTATGGGTTTATTAGATTTGTGCATTTAGCCGGGAACCTATTATTATAATAAAATACAAAATGCAATTATTGTTTTCTTGCAGTGAGAACCTCAGAATTATCTAACACCTTATTGTTTCCCCATCAAAAGAAATCCCAGGTTTGAATTTTCTTTTTTAAAGAAACATCGCTTCCTCAATCTACTTTCCATAACAGTTCTTGCTTCGTGAGGCTTAACAGGGAAAGAAAGAAAAGGAATTGAGATGGAGGCCAAAAGTCACATCAGTTTTCCTTTAATTACAGTATTATACTTATATTTCTCATATTTTTCTACCGTTATCTCTGCCCAGCCAAATCTCCATTCCTCATTCAGTGCTCATTAATTGAGATGATGTTTGGGGAAAGCTGATATATAGATATGAGCTTCCCATGGCCAAGTGCTCACCTACTATTACACACCAAATGGAGTTCAATACCCGTAATGGTCAATTTAGCTCCTTGTCATATGATACCCCCTCCTTCATCCATCCCTTACTGATGCTCTTACAATTCCTCTTTTCTCCTCTCTCTTTCCACTTCACGTTATTATTTTCTCTGTTCATCAGAAAATAAAAACGTTTTAGAAATACTGAGGGGAATCACATTATGATGTGAGACACCATAAAATTATGCTCGGATCACTGATTTGAGCGTGGGAAGGGACCTTATAAATCATGTCATCCAGCCTGTCATTTTCCGGATGAGGATAGTATGACCCAGGAAGATCACACTGCAGTTAGGGACAGAAGTCAGGACCTGTCACCCACTTCTTAGGTAGCTCCAGTGAGCTCTGGCTCTGCACCCAACACCCAGCCAGTGGCGTCATCTCCCATAATCCTCAAGGCAGCTCATGAGGTAGATGCTAATATGCTTCCAATTTAGAAATGAGGATATTAATGCAGAGAGAGGTTAGGTAATTTGTGCAAAGACACACAGATCATAAGTGGCAGGATCAAGATTCAAATCCAAGTTTGCCTAATTAGAGCCTTACCTCTAATGATGACACAGTATTATCTTCTCAATATTACCACCAGCTGACCTTATACTTAGTTATTCTATTATTCATATAAATAAAAATATTATTAGTGGTGCTATTTAACAATAAGTAAAATAAAGCATAAACTTTGGAATGGAAAGGCATGGGTTTGACTCCTGGCTCTGTCACTGATTAGCTAGGAAACTTTCACCAGGAACATTAACCTCTCTGAGGGTACTTCATTGGCCAAGTAGAGATAACAACAACACCCACCTGGAAGGGTTATGGTGAAAGCCAAATGAGATCATGCAGCCATTCATCAAACATATACTGAGTGCCTACTATGTGTCAGGCACTGTTGAAGTGCTGGGTATGCAGTGTCACTGCGTCTGTGCCAGCGTGGGTTTGAGCTAATTATGGAGGGAGGGCTCATCCCTGTCTGTCCTGCTTTCTCTTCCTCTGACTTTCCATGTTTCTATGTGTCTGCGTAGATGCGAAATAAAGAGAGCTTTGCAAATGGAAGTCGTCTCTTTGGAGTGATTATATAGCACAAGAAGGTTACTATTTCTCAGGAACCTTTTCTCTATCCCCCAATGAGCATTTCCCCTCTTCAAGAGATCTTTTAAATGAATCCGATCAAACCAAGTGTGTGTGTGTGTGTGTGTGTCTGTGTGTGTGTGTGCATGTGTGTGTGTACATGTGTGTATGTGATTACTGATCCCCCACATTTTAATGACTTAGACACTCTAGAAATCTCTGCATTATACTTTCTCTAGCTACTTTCCCTCCAATTTACTAAAGTTACTGTGTTTCAGGCACTGTACTACCATGGCACATGTAGTACTTTTAGACACAACTATTGGAAGGTAAGTATCCAGCACTTCATCAGAAATTTAGACTCTTATTCAAAAGAAGTTTGCATTGGGAAATCAGGCTCAACTTACTGTGATTTTTTTCATTCACATAATAATTATTTATTAAGCATCTACTGTGGACCAGGCACCAAGCTAGACACAAAGAGATTCTGCTCTCACGGAGCTCAGTCTGGTGAGAGAAACAATATGTAAATGAACCATGATGAGACCATTGGGATTGTGTTATAACGGGTGAAGCGCTATAGATGCACAGAGAAAAGATGGGTGTGCTTTCTCTTAGAAAATGTGAGGCTTCCCAGGTATTCTCCAAGACAACAAACCAGACATTTAAGGGCAGACATGTGGTTCTAGTTGCCTCTCTACCACAACTTTCTCTGTGATCTTGGGCAAGTCACTTGACATTTCTAGCCCGTAGTGTCTCTCTCTTTAAAATCAGGTTAGGGATACAAAATCAGGTTAAGGATACCCAGCTTCCCATGGTTATGAGATTCACATAGTTCTTCTGCAGGAGTCAGAATCAAAAATCTAAACACAGAAGGGAAAAGCATTGTGTCGGCAGAATTCATGCTGAGCACCAGAGTAAGCAGCTGGCTTGCCTTTGGGGGAAAAAAAAAAATGTGGTGTGGAAAACAAACCACAGTTCTTGAACTCTGGAATCCTGAAGTCAGGGTGGCCAGTGGGTGCACACCCTGAAACGAGGTACCACGAGGGCACACCTGAGCCTGCTGGTCCCCCTCCGCATCCTCATTTCTACAATGCTCTCCACGTGGGGCCTTCTCACCGCTCTTGTGCCCCATCCTTGAACCCAAACTCAAAGCAGCCAAATGGGTGCTTGGCGACAGTGGAGAAGTAGCAGGGAACTGGTTGTGGGTGTGTGCTAGCTATCGAGGGAGGGGCCCCCTCTGTCTTGCTTCTTCTCTCTGACGCTCCGTGTCTCCATCTCTGCGTCACCTCCCTGACTCTCTCCCCAGTTGTAAACTTGAATCCCAGTGAGTGAAATGAACGGAAGGTGAACTTCACTCTATGTTAAAAGGCTCTGCGTCAACGGAAAGTGTGGGACAAATGCTGGTGACTGTTATTAGTTCAAGATAATGCCGTTAAAAGACTCCCCATAATTTTTTGAGAAAGGTGTGTCTCATGCTGAGGCCCACAGGAATATATAATAGACTTCGGAAGAACTGGGAGCCAAGGAGACAGTCTTAAATCAGAGGCTTGGAGACACAGAAGTCCTTAGGAAGTTCTGTGTGTCAGGTGAGAGGAGGACTTGATGCGTACTTCTCTTTTAATTATCTGATGCTCACACTACCCTCCTTTGTTGCCTTCAGCCAGAGTTGATAAGGAAAGACACCAATAAATATCTTGGCAGTCTGAAGGGAGAAGCCATGTTTCATGGGACTCCCTGCTTCTACAGCTGTTGTTAAAATATTACTGCTAATTAACTGGCTAGTTATATATAAACCCTTACAAAGGAGTATTTTTACACAATCATAAAATAAATTAAACTACCAAAAATTCACGCTGTTAATTAAAATAACCCCTGTAGGAGCGGGAAACATCGCTACAAGGCTGAGGTAAACAGGAGGCAATTTCATAAGCACAAACTGATTAATTTTATTTCCCATTACATGTATTTGCTAATATCATCAAAATTAGAAAATAAAGCAATTTTGCCTTGACAGTAGTTCAAATGGAGGAGGTTTTAACAGAGGACTGCAGCTAGTCAGAGACACCCTTGGTCCCGAGGCCGTTCTCCTCTACCTGGAAAAGGTTAAGTGGTTTCTCAGCAGACACTTCTCAGGAGGGACACACAGGAGGCAGGGTGACAGAGAAAGGGGGCTTCTCTCCCGGCCCCCGGGAGCAGCTCATCGAACCCTGGGACATCTGTGGCATGACCTCTCCCACCCACCCATCTAAAGATACAAACATTTGGGGCTACAAGAGAAACTATGATGATGAAGGGTGGCGGGAGGCAGTAGAAAATGAACTCACATACCTCCATTGCTAGGAATGGCTAAGACTGTTCAACTCATAACGTATGAACATGGTTTGCCTGTTCTCTCTCCCATATTTCTCCTTCCTGGTATACAATGAAGCTGTACTTGAGAATTCTCAAGTTTGTGTATAATTCCTACATTTAAATAATTGCCCAAACCCCTTTGTTGGGTCATTCTTTTACAAAAGATCACAAGGAGTTAATCAAAACGCCTAGAAAATATTTGTGTAACAAAAAGCACTATTTAGCAAAGACTGAACTCAACCATCAAGTTCTTTGGCTCTTTGTCTGCCAGCCAACTTCAATGACAGACTTTAATTCAGCTGGAGAACCCCTCCATACACATAACATTCTAACCTCCCCACCCCCAGTTGTTCGAAGCAAACACGCACCTGAAAATATATTCCTAAGACGCCTGAATACACTCTTTTATATCCCTTTTGGTCAACCAGAAAAAACGTTCAATCCCCGTGGATCCATAATGGGTTTGGTGATTGTGTAGCCCCTTTGTGTGGGGGTTATTCATTCATATCCCCCTTAGAATTCTTCCATAGGCTCAAGCCTTGTTTAGCACCTGGTTTTATGAGATGACACTTCACAAAGACTTTGTCAATGGAACACCAAACATCTAGAAGAAGAGGCAAAACCTCAGACCTGAATCCAGGTGTTTTACCTGTGTGACCCCAAGCATCCAGATGCTTGGGGAAGGGGCCAACATTTTATAATTAATGCTCTGTCTTGGACAAAGGAAATGAACAGGTGCCTGCACCATCCGAAAGAGCAGGTGAAATGGGAAATACACACTGCTGCTTCTGAGCGTGTTGGGATAGCTTATTCCTGTCATTTCGCTCTGCTGCAAGGCTTTCATCCAAGCCCCATTTTGTGCAGAGTCACATCAACACTAGCCAGCATTCCCCCAGCTATCAGGGAAGCAGCAGTCAGGGTATCTGTAGCAGGCTACCGCCCCACACTAAGTCCTATTCATCGTCTCTCTGTAATAGCTCCAGCCCACGACTGCTGCCCTGGGAACAGAGCTCATTATGCTGCATCCTGACCACAGCAGAGCCCTTGCATTCAACATTCCAACTTCTGGTTTCCACCTTGACACAACAGCCAAGAGACCGCCCTAACACCCCAGTGGAGGACCTCAGTTACCTTCTCAAAGATCCCCAAAGCCTCATCCTAAGAATGATGGTCTGCAGAGCTCTTGGCCAGCTGGCCATACCCAACTTCCAGCCTCATGCCTTGATGCTCACCGTTTCCAACACTAGCCCTGTGCTCCAGCCTATGGAAGACAACTTGCTGTGTTCTGTAATATTCCTGTCACTTGTCAGGCCTGCCTACCTGTGTAGTTACCGTTTCCCTACCTGGAACACCGGCTTGGAAGATGTCCTGCTCTTATTTCACAAACGTTACACCTTCTCCATAAAGCCTGCTATGCCTTCACCAGCAGGGTCAGCTGTTCCATCCTCAGAACTGTCACACCATTTATCTTCGTGTATTCTCTCCATCCACTGGTCTGATCTGGTTCGTATCTAACCATGACCAAGTCTGTCCATTTTACCCCCTAAATAGCTCTCAAAATCCCTTCACAGCCTTGAGTTAAGAAAAAAACCAAAATCGATAGCCCCAGAAGCCCTGCTGACCTGATCCAACCTTTGTTGTCTGGACTCCAGCCCTGAGACTGCCATCACCGCCTGGGTCCCCGTGTTTGCTCCTGTTGCACCGTCATGCTAACCTCCCTCCCCTTCCAACCTCAGAACCTCGTTAATTCCTACTCATTCTTAACAGCTCAGAGAAAACAGTCCATTTTCTACCCAATTGTAACCACACCCTTTGCCCTTATCACACATAAGTTAGTACAATCTTATTCTGTATTTATTAAGGTGAACGTTGATTGATGTCTTTCTCTTCTATTAGACTGCAAGCTCCATCAAGAGCAGAGATGGTGTTCTTGCTGCATTGTATCCCCTGCCCCTAGCAAGGTACCTAATTCATCATAACTGCTCATAAATGTTTGTTGAATGAATACATGAATGATTTACATCCATGCAACATATCACCACGACCGCAATTCACTCCTTGAGGACAGAAGCTATATTTTATTCATTTTTAGGTGCCGGCATACCATGGGTCCTCAGGATGCACTTGTCAAAGGACTATATTGAGTGCAGAGAGAGAAGGGCAGATAGCTACACCTCTAACAGGTGCAGTGAGTGGTTCGGCACTTGAGCGTCCTCATTCACATAATAGTGAGCGCCCCATCTCTGCAATCATTCAAGAAAGGACAATAGAAGCAATTCGGCCAATGGACTTGATCTCTCGTATCCTTTCCAGCCCTCATGTTCTACGGTGCAAGTAGAAAGAATTAGAAAGAGGGCACACATACGGAAGAGAGGCCTGTAAAACATGAGTGAAACTGTAACACTCCCAAAAAGGAGAGGTTCAGGACAAATAAGAAGGATAGACTTTTTTGCCAAGGATTTCCTAATTGCTGGCAAGTAGCAGGCTTGTGAGGCTGTATAAAACAGGCATGGAGTGGCTAAAGGAGAGATGTCAAAGATGGCAGTCTTACGTCCAGGGCTCATGTCTACTCACCATGCTTAGCCTGGCCCTTATATCTAGATTTAGGCGCAGCTCCAAAGAGACTCAGACTTTGAAGACCCGGGTAGAAAATTGTGCTAATCACATGGAAGCATTTCGACTGTTTTCTCAGCTGTTTCCCAAGAAAACAGATTTAACACTTGTCGCCTCACCCCGGATAAGGGAAGAGATTTTTCACTTTCTCCTGAAGCAAAACCACAAGGTAGATTTGGCATTTGTGGAGTGCAGAGTGGGGCTCAGATTAATGTGGTGTTGAGGGTTTCTCTGCTTTTCCAATCTTTCTAGAGTTTCATCCTGAAGAAGCTAAATGAATTGCCCACGCCTCTTCATGGGGCTTCCTCACAGAGCGATCCCACCAGGAAAATGTTCTCTGCCATCCCCTCGCCATTTCTCTTTCCAGGCTCCCAGTTTCATGCCCGTTATTAGTCAGCTTCTGGAAGATAAAAATGGCTGGGGGAGGGGAGTGGAGAGGAAGAGAAGAAGGACAAGACCAGCATTGAGCAACGTATGGTAAGAAGGGCTCACAGGGCTGCCTTTCATTTCACTGCATATCTAAATTGACAATCATAATATATCAGGTCATATAATCAGATCATCAGGTTTTGAGCATGTATCATATGCCATATTCTTTACACATATGAGTTCACTAATTTTCAATTATCTTTTAAGTATGATTATCCTTATTTAATAGGTGAAGACTTCAAGGCTTAGTTAAGCTAAATATCTTGCCCAAAGTCACACCAGTTAGTGCCAATTAGTGTTAGAGCCAAGGTTCAAATCCAGGTTTTCTGCCTTGAAATCCAAATCTGATAACCACATCTCAGAGGGAGTCGCTGAGATTTTCATTAACAAAGGCCCAGTAAGCTGTCACACTGTATCAACCAGGGGCAAATTACTCCCAAGGGAATGTTCAGGAATGTCTGGGGATATTTTTGGTTGTCACATATGGGTAGGTGCTACTGGCTCTCTAGTGAACAGAGGCCAGGAATGCTCCAAATAGCCTATATTTCACAGGCCAGCCCCCACAACAACAACAAAATCAGGTCCAAAATGTGAACAGTGCCAAAGTCAACAGGCTCTGTACAAATGCTCCCATTATTATATAAAAGGGGATCTCTGCCACCAATTTATGACCTTCTGTGTTAAAAGGGGGAACAGCTCGTAACTTCTTGACATACAGTTAGTTATATGCTTAACAATGCCTGGAATTGACTGATCCTTTTTAACAACAAACAAAACAAAAAGAGGAGGAGGAGAAAAGAGAAAGGAAAGAATAAAAAAAGAAGACACGAAGGAGAAAACTACCATTAGAAACCCACACTGCAGCATTCAGCAGCTGGATCACATTACATGGAAATCAGCCCCAGTGACAGCACAACGGGCTGCTTTTGTGTCTTCATGAATAAGGCAATGTGCTGGGTAAATGCTTTTCCCCGTTTAGAAACAGGTAGTTAATGGGAATTGAAGTGATCAAATGCTATGTACCCCAAGGTTACTTACATCACGGGCCTGGGTGGCCTGGAGCTCATAAATAAAGCATGGCAGCGTCTTATTTTAGGCCTGGTCAGATAAGCAACGGCTCACATCATGTGAACAGAGCCCACAGCGTGATATGACACTGAGCCTGCTCGTTCCAGGACCTCTTGGAATGTGACATTTCGAGCACAGTACACCGAGTTCATGCCCTGTGGACGCTCCGTGGCCCACCATGCCCTAATTTTCCATCGTCTCCTTGATTTGGCTGCCATGAGAGAAAGCTGTCACCGAGCCGGGCTTTAAATTATGCCAACTCATTCCCTACGAGCAGAAGTTAATTTGAGGCACATTTGCAACTTAAAACTCTGATTTACTCATTTGCTGGTACGAGGACCACACAGCTTGACAGCCCGCCAGCTCACACAAACCATTCCTTCGGTAATGGTTTGGCCCAACTTGTGACTCAAGCTTGGCAGTTCAAAAAACAGCTGCCAGACAATGGCGGAAAGCGTAGTTGAATATAAGGGGGGGGGGAGTATTCTTTCCCTCAAATTTTTACATATAATTATGCAATCATAGCCCTATACAGAAAACTTTGACATAAATTGTGCTTAATTAAATTGTTGCTAATTTGTTGTTTTATTATTAGTTCATGGCTTGTTTGCTGATATCCACCCACCAGCCGTGTGGGTGTGCACATACACACGTTCTTATGCACAGTGATACTAGTGTTGTTGCTTTAAAAGTAATGAAAATGTTTTCTGTGAATAATTTCTCTATTTGACAGAATAAGGAAAGATTTCGAAGAGAGCTTATTCACATGGTACACAAATGGCTGGATGAACAACTCTAATGTGATAATTTGCTGGTGTTGTTTCTTTTCTCAGAGACTTCTTAGAATCTGATAACATCAAGTAATATATTCTTTGCATGAAATAAATTCTCCCTACTATAAAAAAAAACAGCTCCTATAATAAATACATTTCCCAGTGATCAGTATTATACTGTTTCTTGTTCAGATCCTGGAATCCCAAGAGAATGTGTTCAATCAATGTTTGGAAACTTCAATTTGGGGTAAGATGGAGGATGGTATGAATTTCCTACAAGATCGTATAACTAGTTGGTCATTAACTAAGAGCCACCACCAAACCACTCATGAAACCATCTTCCGGAAGAGGGGACATTTCCCTCTAACACATACCCCCTCTCGCACTCCCCTTGGCGTCTCCTTAGGAATCAACTCCTCTTCCTCAACACTGTTTCTCAAAGTGTGGGCCTTCGGAACACCTGCTTGTTAGAAATACAGATTCTAATAAGCTTGTTAGGGTGCTTGTTAGGAAAGCACTGAGTGCTTATTAGGAATGAAGATTCCTGGATGCCATTCCAAACCAATTAGATCTGAATCTCAGAGGAGACCTACACTTCTAACAATATGTTCAGGTAAAATTGGCTTTCTTCTTTGAGTCTTGAGGAATATGGATGGAGGGGTAAAGGAGAAAAAGAAAAAAATATACCATCAGACAATCTTCCTGGGGACAAGGGATGCAAATGAGATTGTGGAAAGTGTGCTCATTAACTCACTGCATTTGAAATCAACTGATGTCAAATATTTCGCGCTAAAGACCATCAGTTGGTTGATACCATACATCCTCTCAACCTACAAAAAAAAAAAAATGCTGGTCTTCAGAACGATACCCCTGAGGCTCAACAAAAAGAAAAAGGCATGGAAACAGAGGGATAAGCCTGTTTCTGTGATATACTTTTTTCTCTAGAGAATGAACTTTCAACCAAAAAGGTTGAAAAAATAAAGAAACGTTTTCCTAGATAAAACTCCACTTACCTCTCAAGCATTCTGGTTTTTAAAGGTTTTGATATATTTTCCCAGATAATTATCTCTTTGGTTTCCCATATGCCAGCTTATCATCATTGTGATGACAAAGTGACTTAATTCAGAGTTCCAGAAGAGGTTCAAAAGTAAGTAGTAATGTAGTTTATGCCAAAGAAGTCAGCTCTCCCTTCAGAATTACACCTGAACCCCACAGGGCACACACAGGGATGGCCAACTCCAAACACCTTTGTTAGCCTTATTCCAGGTCATTGCCAGGATTGGCTGAGCTAAGTGTATGTGGTGTGTTTCCTGAGCACAGTGCAAGCACTCATTATTACTGTGTTATGGCTGTGGTCATGTAAGTGGAATCACAAGGCCTGTTTCACCTACCAGAGGTCTCTACCAGCCCACGGGTGAAGGGGTTTGGGCAGACAGGCTTGTGTTCAACCACTCCCAACAACTAAAATGTAAGCACATTAGTGGGGAAAACTATTACTTTTTATCTTCTGTTTTCCTGTCCCCCCCAAATCATCTGACATCTGGCTGGATGTATAACTGCCCCCCCCCAAAGATACCTGTGGCATGATAAGAACCATCCCCTGAGGGTCGACATCCAATGGGATGTAGGAAGTCCACTATCTTGGTGTGTGGCTACAAAGACCAAATAAACCCCATTTTGAACCCTCTGGTGTCCATACAGGGACATAGGTTTCTTCCCACCAAAGACTCAGAAGTAAGGTGGCAGTCTGACCACATCTGGGGAGAAAGCATAGTACTGTGAGCTCTTTACAAATTCAGATCCTTTTACTTCGTAACCACAGAGAAGGAATGTGTCCTACCCTCACCCAGGAACCATGACACCTCCGCCTGGATCCCAGCTGTATTAGAGATTTACCGTGTGGCCTTGGGCGGCTCATTTAACCTCGCAGTGTCTTAATTTCTTCATCTGGAAAATGAAGATGTTACCTACAGCATGGGCACAGCATTTCAAGGTTAATGCATGAGGCCAGCATTGAAATTCAGCATTGCAGGGGACTGTCTAATTCAGGGGAGGAAGCCGGGCGCAGCAGTGCTCTTGGGGTGGTTATGACATATGCCGTATTGCAAAACCGGGCCCTAAGGTCAGTAGCACACAGGACGAGTGCGATAAGCCACTCTCAATACACCACCTGGAGTCTTTTATTGTTATTGCCAAGTGGAGTTGATAAAGCAAACAAAGCAAAGGGTCGGGAACCCTAATTTATCAAACATATTGATACAGATCTGATATTGACAGGCAACGGGCCACTTTTAGATTCAGATCAATAAATCCATTTCATAATACAGTACAATCCCAACACTTCGCCCTCAAATCCATCCATCTAGATATTAGAAATCCATCCTGCTCTGCCTGCAGTCTGTCAAATGTCACCACGGAGTGCAGAAGCCACCCTGCCAAGTCTATACCCTGAACTAAATCTCAATAGAAACTTCCCAGATATAAATAACCACTATGAACATAGAGGGAAGAAAAATAGCTATGAAGTTTCACTCTTACCTTTTTTTCCTCTTAGCCCGTGACAAGAAAAAAATCATAGAGTTACTCATTCTCGGAAAGCAATCTGAAACCAGACGGTTTAACCAATTCAGTTTTCTAGTCACTGCAACAACTGTTTTCATGTGTAAAGCAGCATTTGGGGCACGTGACCAGGCCTGACCCTGTGGTGTTCTCACAGGCAGGCCCTGCTGGAAACTCTGAGAGTGGCTTCCATGCCGGGACTCACTATGGGCAGTGGCATTTGATGACACTCAGGGTCTCATGCCGTGAAGACAGATTCTTTATTTGCAGCCAAAGAGGGAGACGCTTTCCTTCTGTGGGTGGGTTGACTGAGATCTTAGGGAATTGGTTGTGAGGAAATTCCAATTTAATAAGAGGTGAGAAAACCCACTCAATGTTTTCAAGGCCCCTTGAAAATCAGGATATCTGGGCCTGAATCATGTGGAGCCAAGAGTATGTGGTCTTGGTTAAATCATTTAGCCTCCCTGAGCCTGGGTTCCCTCATCACAGAGAGGTGACGAGGGCTGTTGTGAGAATTAAATAGTATAAAAGCACCTAACACAATGCCTAGCACATAGTAAGTGCTCAATAAACATTCGTTAAAGGATAATCTGAAACAAGAAATACTGAATTATTGCTATCCCTCCTTAATCAATGGGCAAAAGTTTATGTATTGGATGCATATGCTATAAAATGCATACCATATGCCCAGCACTAAGTAGCAGGAATAGAGAGGTAAGAAGAATGGATTATGATGCTAATCCTCAAGGTAAGGCAGGGGAAATGCACAAAACTGGATAAGGAGACTCTAGATATGAGACCTAGCATCACACTGGCAGAATACTGCAGACTGGAGCCCGAGAGGCAGGCATCCCAAAAATTCCGTTACCGAGGGTAGCTGGTTACCGTCTGGTTTCCTGCAACTTATAGGCTAAATCCTGTGCTCATTTGCCCAGGGAATGCAAGCTCATTTTAAGATTAGCCTCAAACAGTTGTTAGGAAGGTAAATCTGCTGCAAGTATAAAAGCCTAAGCATTGATTGGTTTAGGATTATCTAAACATCCAAAGGAGAGATACAGGGGCAGACACAAGTGCCATCCTGGAAAGCCGGGGGTAAATTAAAATGCCATGCAGAGTACAAAACTCTTTTTCCTATTGAATTGCATTAGCCATGTGCATTCATGGGCCTGGCCGCTTGGAAATCTGTCCTCATGCACAAAAAATAAATAAATAAAAAGGAGAAGGGAAAGAGGTGGAAGAAGAGAGAAGAGAAGAGGGCACAGGAAGGAGAGGGGATGGAGGAAAAGAAGGGTGAGAAACTAAAAAACTGCACAGCCGCTCCGATCTCAGTCCTGCCTCTCCACAGACTTTCAGGGCCAACGGAAAATATCTTTCCCCTTCCAGGGGAACTGCCAGAAACAGGAGTGAAGTCAGCGAGCCACAGGCCTTCCCTTCTCCTGGCTTCCCACCCTAAGGTAAACTACTTGCTTCTTCCCTAGAACTAGAAGGTTTTATTGTTGTTTTACACATTATACAATCATTTGGAGGCAACAGTCTCCTGGGGTAGCCATAATCTATCCTCGCCACAGAATTTCCCAGGCCAAAATCATCTGGGGACCACATACAGGATTTCTGTCATATTAGATGTCAACCCTACTGTTATTCGTTTCATGTGACTCATTTAAATCAAGTTACTTTTTAAAATTTGTTCTAGGCAATAATATCAACAAAACCATGGTGTTTACTGTGCTAGTTATATTTTCCTAATACACATTATTAGAAATCATGATTATTAAAATAGCATAGCACAGTGGTTGAAAGTACAGAGGCTTACTGCATTCAAATGCCTGGCTCTGCCCCTACCAGCTGTGTGATCGGGGACAAGTTACTTAACCTCTCTGTGCCTCAGCTTCATGATCTGTTAAATAACACTACCTACTTCATTAGAGTCACTATGAGGATTAAATCAGTTAATATTTATAAAATATTTGTGTCATCTAGAACCTTCTACATGAGCAACACTAGTGGGAACACTGAAGGCATGAAAGCATACACCATCTCTTACCTCAAAATTTGCTTATGCTATTCCTCTTCTTGGAGAATAGTCTATTGCTCCCTCTCCCCGACCCCATCCAAATATCAAAAACAAAACCAATAGACAACACACTCTCATTCCTGCCCTCTTGAAAAGGTGCTTGTTTTAAGATCCATGTTAAATAGATATAATAGTAATTACAACCACTTATGCTGAGCATCTATTATTTTTCAGGTCCTGTGCTCAGTACTTTGAGTATATCATCTCATTTAATTTTCACCCTTTGAAGAGGACCAAATCTTAAAAACATTAGGTAATTTTCCTAAGGTTCTGCAACTAGGAAGCAGGGAGTTGGGATTCAAACCCAGGTCCATCTAATAACTACAGTCTGGACATATCCCATTAAGCCACAAGGCCTCACCATGGAGTCTCTCTTCCAAGAACCCATCACAGCACTGAGCCAGATGTGAGCGTTCTTTCCTCTCCCATTTGAGTCAATAAACTCTACTTTATAGCATAATTATTTCTCTGTCTTGTCCCCTCTGTTATTCAGGATAATGTTTTTTATTTTTATGCATTTTGGAAGAAAATCATTCTAAAATGTCCCTGCATTGGAAAAAGGGTTGCATTATAAGGGACTGAATTTAACATTTTCTTTACAACTCCAGTCATCTTTATCAAAATACAATACTGTGATGTTCACATAAATGTGACTTTAAGGCACCTTTTTGCTGTGCGCTATGGGGTGACTTAAAAAATCAGACAGAGCCCCTCTCCAGATCTCTTGAATCAGAATCTCTGCCTTAAGGACCAGGAGTCGCTCCTTTGCAGCATCACCCCCTAAGGCTGTGTAGGGGCACTGGACCCTGCTGAATACTCACACACCCACTGCATTTCCGCTCCTGCTCCTGCGTCTGCTTTCCATGAGTTTTCTGACCTCTCCCACCCTGCAAGTTGACAGCTATGACATCTCACTGCCAACTCACATTGCTGCATGCATTCTTCCCACTTCTTCTAGCCACCAATGCTCTGGTGTCCAAACTGTTTCTTTGAAGCTTTAGGACACCTGCCTGAAACGTGGTTCTTAGTCAGGTGCCCGTATAAAGCATGCAATATCAGAGATATTCTAATGGGACATGACTGGCCTGGATTTCCAGTGCTGGTTTCACTCCCTTCCCTCCGGCTTGTCACCAACACCTATGGGGGCTCTGGGCCCCCTCCCCAGATTCCCTAAGCCTCCACAGAGAGCATTTTCAAAATTACTGAAATAATGCAACTTTCTGGCAGACCTGGCCACACTTGTACAGTGACAGATACCTTATTTTTTTATAAACACTCAAGATGATTAGAGTTCTTTCACATGAAAGTTTGCTCAGTATAGTCCAATGTCAAGTGTGTATTTCTTTTTACTTGAGAGCATATCACCAACGTTATAAATAGCCCCAATATTATATTTGCAAAGTCACCCCTTACAGTGAATATTCCTAACATGGAGAACAATGATCTCAGTGTGTTAGTAATTGGACTACCGTCTACTTTTGAAAGGCTCTCAGGAAAATAATGGTCAAGGGAATTTGCCTTTTCAAAAAACCTCTCCTCTGTGAAAGAGAATGTCAGAGCATTCAGAAAAACTTGCTCATCTTTAAAATTGTAGGCATCTGATATTGGCTATGTTCTAAATATGTTAGTATGTTAATAGTCAACAAATAAGCTTCAAGCAGCAGTGTTTACATTTGAAAAAAAGTATTCAAGCAAAGTTCTTTTCACGTGCTTATTGTCTTTCTCTTCCAAAATGTATAATTTTGACATGCAGCCTTTAGAAAGCAACTTGAACATTCTGAGCACCGGAGGTGGGAGGGGGATGTTGTCTGGAGGGCACGCGATTTCTCTGGTGCATTAGGACAAGGTTCAAAGTCACGTCCATAGAAGGGGATATAGTCAATGTAGCCAAACATCGACAATTCATAGAGATAGGTAAAAGGTGTACAGAGTATTTCTTGTACTGTTCTTTCAACTCTTCTACAGCTTTGAAATTTTTTGAATTAAAATTTAGGGGAAGTGTTCGAACGCATGTTCACATAAAACATATTCACACAAGTAAGACTAGTAGCATTCAACTGGGTCTTGCCAAGGGGGAGGCATCTAAGGCACAAAATTTAAGGAGGCACCTGTAGGAGCCTGAGAGCAAGTGCCTCCTTACATGTTGCACCTTAAGTCAGCATCTTGCTTGCCTCACCCTGGTGTTGGCCCTAATATTCAACATTAGCAAATTCACCTACTTTCTCAAACTGACTGTACTCATCCCATAGGAAAAGAAGCCGGAAGTCAATTTTCTCCATGTATTCATTCACTCGTTTATTCTCCAAACATATACCGAGTCATCCCGCACCCCCTCCCTGCCCTAGCCATACGCTCAGTGACTATTCAGCTAGGAACCTACTCTGTGCTGATAAACAATTTTGACTCTAAGACAAAATAATCTTAGGCCAAATTCCTGTCACTCATTCATTCATCTATGTGTTAGGTGCTGCGGGCACTATGATGACAGACCAGGCCCTGCTAAAATACCTTACCATCTGCCCGACACTATTTTAATGCTGTTATTTTTATCATCATCATCATCATCATCATCATCTATAAGCATATCTATTTTCCCAATCCAATTCCCAGGGAAGGGAAGAGGTATTATTCATCTTTCTTTTTTGACACCCAGTATGGTGGTAGATAAAGTGGTCAATAAATATTTCTCGAAAGGGTGAAACCATAAATCTACTTATTTGTTCTTCCTCGAAGGTCTGCCACATTCAGATGAATGGGAAATGTCCTCCCACGCCGCCTAATAACACTAGCTAACTTTCACGGGGTGCTTACAAGCTTCTGTATTTTCTGAGCTCCCTCCACATATTAACTCAATGAAGCCTTGCACCAATACTAAGATTCTCCTTTTACACATAAGCAAACAGGGGAGATTGAGTTTCTTTCCCGGGGTCTCACAGTATACAAGAAGCCATGCCAGGGTTTGAACCCAGGAGCCCCGCTCTAGAGCCTGTCCTCTCTGCAACTCCACTAAGTTATCTCAGAATTAGGCCCCAAAGAGGGACTGCCCAGCTCCAAACAGCACTGGTCTTCAGCTTGCTTTCCATCCGTTATTACCTAGAAAGATCTAGAGGGCAGAGGGATGCTTTTAGCAAAATGATCCTCAACTCTCATAACCTGGGCAGGCAAGTCAGACTTTGGGGGACTTCCTGCTTAATTTCACCATGTCTAAATATAACCAACTAAAAATAACCCGAAAGGGAAGTGTCTCAGCACCGCCAGACAAGCCGCAGAAGGCTGCAGAGGACGTGATATGAAAGAATGAGCCCAGCCTCCGTAAAAGTCCTCAATGCTTTTCAACATTTCAGCAAGCTGCATATTGTGATGAGAAAACAAAGTTCCTAATTATTGAAATTCCACAGTGTACTTAATCATGCAATTATCTTATTGTATTAATAAGGGCTAGGGCACAGCAGCAATTGCTGAGATTTTGGCCGTTTGGAACTGGAGAATTTATTCTTCCCCTCAGCTCTCATGAGTCCATCCATTTTTCTGGTATTATGGAAATGATCCTATTTTTTAACTGCTTTTTTCAGAAACCCCAGCAAATCGGACCCCCATCTTGCCACTCCAACTTTTAAGTATGACCCCGCTATAGTCTGAGTGTATTTCAAGGGGAAAGTCTGCAAATTCCCATCATTTTTGTTCCCATTAATCACTTTAGGCTCTTTCCTCTTTTGAAACTCAAGTAAATATAAATTAAAAAGCAGTTACACAAATTACATATTTTCAGTGATGTGAACACAAATACATTCTTGTTCATTTGCATAATAAGGACTTATCCCAAAGGGTTCCTGTATCAGACTGTAAAGCCCAGAGTATTTCATCAAAACATCTAAAACACATATGCTGTGATACTATTATACACTTCTATTTGCCACAGTTACCTCTGCAAATATGAAATGTAATCATGCAAAATTAAACATTCCATACATTTTCTATTCATTCTCTAACACTCTCCCTATGCTCCAAAATAGGCTATCGTACTTTCAAGTTTACAGGGACAAAAAGTCAATCAAATTTCTTGTGTCTGAAAGCATTCCAAGTAATAGGTCTTTTCACTTCGGGCTTTTCATCTAAGAATCACCAGGCTGTTTACACATAAAACATAATTAATCCATACAGTTGGCTACATCCCTATGCTATGGGGCTCCGCCTCCTTGATAGTTACTCATGAAGAAGCCATTCCTGCATTTCCTCACACTAAAATTGCTCCCGGCTACGGGGGATAATGTTTCATTTCCTTCAGCATGACTAAGAGGCACAACCATCAGTAGGTAGGAAAAACTGGCCCCTTCTCCCAAAGAAGTCATAGGTAAGAATACAGCCTCTGGACCCCAATTGCCTTCTGTGTGAATCCCAATTTGCCTCGTTATCTGTGAGATGATGGAGCGAGTCCCTTCGCTTCCCTGCACTTCAGTTTTTGCAGGGATAAAATTGGGACAATAATAGTGCCAATCCCATAGGGTTGTCAGGAAGACGAAATGAGTTAATATATGTAATAAGTCACTTAGAACACAGCCTTGTCCTGCCCAGATACCTTTCAAAGCCCTGTCACAACAATGACCTCGTGGGGGATCACACCATCTTCCTGCAAAGTAGTAGAAGCAGATGCCATTATCCCCATTTGACAGGTGAAGAAAGAGAGATCGAGAGAGGGCTCCTGGTGGATGGGACTAGAGCTCCTGGAACCAAGTCTAGTATTTTTCCACTATTTCTCTTTATATCCAGAACAAACTGACTCAGTGACCCAGAGAGATCCTTGTTTTTTAGAAGGGTGGGGTGGAGTTGAAGGTCTTGTTTCAACGGAGACACTGGGAAGCATTCTGTTGCCAAGGCTTGTTTTGTTTAGCAAAAGAGACCCCGATCGGCAGAAGACACATCAACAAGACTGCCTTAATCCTGATGTCTGATAACTACAAAATGAAAGTTAATTTCATGCCTTGCATTCCCAGACAAAAAGGTTCAGCACTGTTTAAATTCTCTTCAGCCCAATGACAGTTAGTAAACAGGAGGCTTCGTGTTCTAATGCTTGAAATCACCCTTCGTATCTCAATATATTATTTATGCACTCAGCTTAAAATAAACAGCAACTCCGAAGTAGGTGAGTGGTCTCATCCAGTACGCACTTTTTTTTTTCACTCTGACAGTTACTTTAAAACATCGGTAAACAACCTTAATTCATTTCTAACGAATTAGTAGGCTACTGCTGTGTCTCCAGGAGGCAAGCAGATTGTATTATTAACCAAAACAACTTTCCCCTGTCAATCATCAGCACCTCACAGAGGGATGTGGGCTTTGCCCTCTCATTACTCAAACCAATCCATGGGCGCACGTGACTCCAGATGAGTTCTTCGAGGTCATTCTCTTCCATGCCCGTGATTAGATCTCTTGACTCTGAGATGCAGATTGGGGCCTGGAGAAGGTAGAGGCTCAGTGCTGCTTGTTAAGAAAGATATAGACAAATGAGAACCTTTCCAGAGGGGTAAAGTCATGGAAGTCATGACATACAAACTCCAGTTTTCAAGGGAACTGAAGCTACCAAAGAGACCACTCTAAGGGGAACCCAATAAGTGCCACCAAATACTTGAAAGGATGTCACTTCAGAGGAGGAAAACTTGTTCTTTTCAGAAGAACACAGAGGGTGGATTTGGGTATATGTGGCAGATACATAGAGGGTGGATTTGGGTTCATCTCAAGAAAGAAGGCTGTGTGACTAGAAAGAGTTGCCTCTTAAGGTTGTAGATCTGCCTCTAAAGGATTTGTTCATCAGATGAACACTGAAACTGGCCAAGAAATGGAACTAGATGAGACAGGTAGGACCTTCCAGACATAAGATCCTACAGTCCCATGAATTTCTGGGGGACTCACTAAAATGGCTTCAATAAGCAGTCACAACACGTTATAATACATTTCTCTATGTTAAAGGGTGACAACCACCTTAAAATAAAAAAATACCATGGGGTAAGCCCTGGGCATGTCGCCAGCCAGGGCATTGGTTGACCTAGCAAAATAAAAAGAGGTACCATTCAGAAGGGGAAATTAGTTGAAGCAATTGCTTTGGGATTATACAATTTCTGCCTGCTCTCCAGCTCTGTGGCTTGCAGTCCTTGGCCATTCCATGGGCACGAGCCCACGCCTAAGCCACCTGGGCTGTAACATGTTAAGGGAGGAGTGATCCACACTTAGCTCACCATTCTAGTTGGCCTCCTCCAGCACCCAACGTCTGCAAACACAATGCTTAGCAACTTGTCTAAAGGATGCCTCATTCAGTTTCATCATTAACAACAAAACATTGCTGACCTCAGTAAAACATTCATTCTCTCCCAGAAACCAACCATTTCTTTAAGACCCAAATGGACTGCTCAAAACACAGAGTTAAATGCAAATCAAAAAAAAAAGGGACAGAGAGGTAGGGAGAAGTGAAATAAAGATACCTTACATTCATATCCAGGGTTCATATCAACATTTTTACACAATATGCAGACATGTATTCTTCTAAATTATCTAGTAAACATCGCCTGAATATTTGTTGTAGGGTAGCGGGTAGTGGGTCAGGCCTTTCTACATCAAACACATTGACAAAAACATTAGAGAATTCAGAAATATTAAATTCCTCAAAGGAAGTCAGATCACTGATACTTGGGTATGAAAGTCGGTGTTGCTGATTTCCTAACATGGCAAGAACAGACATCTGATAATTGCACTTTGGAGTAACAGAACATAACATGACAATAATGTGTTATACTTACAAAGTACCCTTCATCCATGGGGCTCCAATTCTACCAATATTAGTTCACTGATTTTCGCAAAAAACCTGAAAGGCAGAGGGTAAGTTTGTGTTACCCCCACTTTGCAGATGGGGATATTGAAATGCAATAGGCAAATAAATTTTCGGTCCATTATAGTGAGAGAATTCAGTAACAGGAGGACAAGAATTACAACTTTCATATTCCCCATCACAGTGCAACTTGACCACCCATCTTTTCCTTGGGGACTGATATTTCCCACGTAATTCCTACCACGATCTCAACATATTAAACACACGTTACCCAAAGTAAGACAGTAATAAATGGAATCATTTAGTCAGATGAGCCCAGACACCAATATTCCTTTAATATCAGAGAAAAGGTTGGAAATACTTCCCATATCCAGTTTAAACATGGAGGAAAATTAGATTGACAAAATACAACCATCCAACTAAAACCTGGCCTGAAAATAATGTTACTACTGTTCAGTTTGTTATATACTTATGTTCACATGTCAGCATATGGACTTGTCTTTAAAAATTATTCCAAGGAAGTCAGAATGCTTCCGAAGTAATCTTGCTAACAACATTTTTAGAAGGGTGTATTTTTAACAACCCTTTCTAGGACGCCCCATCCTTTCTACCACTCTCAGGCCATTTGTTCAAGCATTGACCAAATAATGTTTACTGAGTTCTCACTATGTGTAAGTTTTGCACTCCATGTGGCTTCTTGAAGGACACAAATATGTGTGTTATCCATCCAGAAATTCATTATCTTAATCTTATGATTTGACGATTTGAGTAGAGTGACAACAACTCGGATCTAAAACTGTCCAGAAAGATCTGATGGTTTCTGGACAATCCTCGTGAGTCATAGACACCAAACCCAGAAGGATGGCTCCTTCAGAGAATGCTCTCAAAAAAAAAAAAAAAAAGATGAGTTTGGGCTGTGTTTATGAGCCATCCTACTAGGGATTACAGACATGCTAAAAGATGGGTCTCCTTAAAAATGTCTGACCCATAGCTTTCCAAAAGCCCATGATTCAAAGGTCACAATCTCCCATTATCTTCACCTCTGCAGTCACACTGACCGCTTGGCTGGTCCTCAAATGCCCAAGCACATTGCCACCTCAGGACCTTTGTCCTTCCAGTTGTTCCCTTTGCTTGGAACAATCTTGCTGCAGATATTTCCATGATCTCTGCTCATATACCTCCTCGGTGAGGTGTTCCCTGAGCACCAATCTCAAATAGCTGATGACGTTCTATCCCCTTACTCCTTGTTCTCATTCTTCATCAGACGCACCACAACATAACACTATACGGTCCATCGCTGCACTTATTTTCTTATGCCCACCCCCACCACTAGGATATAAGCTCCATAAGAGCTGGAAAATTTTTATTCACTTCTAAATCCCAGGGTCAGGCATTCCATAAATATCGGATGAACAAATGAATCACAATGCTGAACTGGGTGCTCTGCCCTTCTCCTGTATCTCTTTCTATTCTCAGTGGGATACTGTTATCATTACTAATACTTGAAATTCAATACTACAATAGATCATGATAGATGTTTCCACCCAAAGCGGAGGGATATCTACAAACACTCAGTGAAATGTCTCTGAAAATATAATAAATAGCAGTTTTTATCATTTTCCCTTCTCTTGACTGCTGGAGCACTGGGCCAAGAGTCGGGTAACCTCACTCTCTGTCCAGCTCTACTGAGAGCTGCTCTGTGGCCCCAACCTCTTCAAACTCGAGGACTTTTGTTTCCCAGTGGCAAAATAAGGAAGCTTAAAAAGGTAATTTTTAAGGTTCCTTCTGGTTCAGAAACTATGGAGATCAACGTCTAGGTGATGGGCCAAAATATATTCATATGTTTACATCTTCTGATGTAATAGTACTTTCTCAGTCTAAGCTTATCTCAGAGGTAGCCAGGTCATTTCATACTAAGCAAGTAGGACCCCAGAGGGGAGGGTTTGATTATCTAAGCATATATACAAGTGTGCTGATTTTGGACAAACACCCCAGATATCACTGAAAACCTTTCCTCCCCCTACCCCACCCCACCCCCAGCTCTTATCACACCACCAACATACGACAGACATGCAAAGAACGATGCTGCATTAACTGTCTATGACGTCTTGCGTCACAGACATTTCACTGGAGTCTTTAAACAGATTTGTTGTTTACTTGCACATTAATAAAACTCGCACCTTCACCAGTCAGAATTTTTTTCCCCAAGCATCTGAACATCCAAAGAGATTTAGAAGCAATTAACATTCACGAGTAACAGAGCAATCAACATGGGAATCGCTAATGGGACTGGACAGAATCCAAAAGCAGATATTAGGATAATAGCGAGTCCCTGACATAGGTTATGGTGCGCATTCTGGAGGGCAGGCTCGTGGTATGTTTTCAATGGCTTTGTGGGGCTGCTGTCACAGTCACATATGCCACTTCTATATATGGTTCCTAGCCCTCCCGACGACATACTTTTTTTTAAACTGCTATCGAAAAGAAGGCATTTTTGCATTGTTATAACACAACCTCTAGCATTAATGGTATATATTGAATTCAAGTTTATTTTTAAATTGCCTACCTGACAAAAATGTTAAAATGTCATTTTTTCCCACTTTGGGTCTCTAGACTATCTTCACCTGTTAGCTCCTGTAGCTAGAGGCCACAAAAATAATAGCTATGAATTTCCACCTTGACGCTTCCCCAATAACTTTTGCCATTTACTTGCATACACACGGCTTCATACATCCCCCATACAGAGAAAAAAAGGACATTCCTATTCCAACCAACTCTATGCTTGCCTCCTTGTCAGTGTTCCTGACTTGTTTTTGTAAATATCACTCCAGAAATCAGCGCGCGCGTGCGCGCGCGCGCGCGCACACACACACACACACACACACACACACACACACACCATTTTTTTCACCCTACTAGGATCGTCTCTGAGTAATAGAGAATGATTCCATTGTTACTCTTCCTGCGTCCCTTTTCTCTCCATCTCTCATCACTACAAGCCACCTGAAATGCCAATGACAGGTAAACCTGCCTTTACCTCCCTGGGACCACATTCCTGAATCCCTGCGTCTAGCTCTCCTTTCTCCTCAGCTAAGGTGTACATGGCTCAATCTTCAACCCAGACCTCTCTAGACCCACCCAGACCTTTCAGTCCTCAGCTCCCTTCGCAGCCCTCTTCCTGGGTCATCTGGTCTCTTTTCATGACCAAGACATTCACCTTTCATTACTGGACACCTTCCTTGTATGAGGTGTGATAAAAAAAAAATACGGTGAATGTTTAAACAATTTAGTACACTAAAAGACACATCGCCATTAATCCTCCTCGAAATACTCCCCCTTGCTTTGAACACACTTATCGCATCATTCTTGCCACTTTATGAAGCAGTTTTGGAAGTTCTTTTTCATGAGTGTCTTTAGTTGCACTGTCGTGGCTGCCTCAATGTCCTGAATCAATTCAAAACATTTTCCTTTTATGGTCATTTTGACTTCAGGGAAGAGCCAGAAGTTGTACAGGGCCAGATCCAGTGAATAAGGTGGATGAGGACACACCATGTTTTTATTTAAAAGAAACTGCCGTATCAGAAGCGATATGTGACATTGAGCATTGTCATGATGGAGGATGAAATAGAGACACCTATGAGGACTCCCAGAACTGCTTCAGAAAGTGGCAAGAACAATGGGATAAGTGTGTTCAAAGCAAGGGGGAGTATTTTGAGAGGGATTAATGGCAATGTGTTTTTACTATAATAATTTTTTTAAAATTTAAATACCGTATCTTTTGATCAACCTCGTATATGGACTGTGAGCCCCAAGCAGTCAGAAAACCTGGTTTATTATTTTATTTTATTTTATTTTTACTCTGGATGTAATTACTCACAGCCTATTATGATTTCCTGTATTCTGCGTGGCCTGAGAAAACAAATTTGTTCTAAGGTGGGGTTTTTCCATTTTTCCAACTACTTTACTGTTAGATACCAGTATATGACTGGATAAACACCATTCATTTTGAAGATCTTTTCCTGATTATTTTATTTCATTCATGCTTTAGTCCGTTCCTTTCTCCTTCTACTTGGCTATTTCTGGCTATTAAAGTGTCCCTTCCTTCTTAACAATCCAGCTTTGTTTTTCCCTTCAGCTCCCCACTCCCAACACACACCTCTTAGGAAAGTGCATCTGTATTTAAAGCTTTGGTTTATTGCCTGAATACCATCAGCCACTGATACACAACCCGCCACCACCAGGCTGTGTGTGCTAAAAGCCTGTTTTGACAACAATTTTACACACCAGAATCCAAATTAAAGGGAAGTTATCAACAGACCCATACTTAAGAATCCCTCCCTTTATCTCTGTGGCAAGCCGTTTTGTATTCTCAGCAACAGCCCCACAGCTGGGAGACTCAAGCCTCCAAGACCCTCCTCAGCACACACATCTCAATCATTGCCTCCCCTTCCCTGGCGCTCTCCCCACCCCAAGTAGCAGCGGTTGAGATTAAAGTGCTTCTGGGGCTGTGGTAATCCAATCAGGGTTGGGCGGGCTTCAATCTCTACCATTGGGTAGGAAAACATTTTGGCAGAATGCCTTTCAATGGCACTTGGCGTTCCGCACCAGTCCTGTGCTCCTTTTCGTTGGTTCTGCAGAAGTGAAGGTAGCCATGGGCCACCCTGCCTTCAGAACAGGGCCTCACCTGCCTTCCTAAACCCCAGGATATCAGAAGCACTTCTGCCATAAAGGAGTGGAAAGCAGGGGGGCGAGAGGGGCTTCTAACTGGACCCACAGTCAGAGAGAAGGGAAGGACATGGGCAAATACTCAACAAACACAAAGAATTTTTTTTTAACTTCAAAGATCAAAGGAAGCCCATTTTTCAACCCTTTGCCTTACCTAAGCACCAAGTAAAATATTCCACCCAGTCTCTATTGGTCAGGCCACTCAGGGGTCCTTATCTTTTCCAGATCCCTTTGGCTGTCTGATGAAATCTATGCACCCCTTTCTAAGAAGAATGGCTTTTAAAGGATTGCAAAGGAGATTAATTACATTGAAATACTCTTCCATCCCAGGTTAAGAAGGCTGGCAGGGTGTGGTTATAGTGGATGGGAAGTAGAGCTACTATCTGGATTGGAAAAAAAAAAAAAACTTGGGATTTCTGCTGAAGAGATTTGGTGCTGTGAACGTGATAGGCTGTAATAGAAAGCATAAAATGGTGAGTCTGCGTACTGTCCCTGTGACTACACGCCTTCCTGTACATCAGCCCTCCTCACTGTTTCTGCTTTGCAAACAGCCCCATGTCCATTAACCCAGAGCCTTTCAATATTTACTACACTGGGATAGCTAAGAATGTAGACTTCTTTTATTTACAGCCCTAAGTAGATTTTAACTACTCCTGAGAGAGAAGTGGAGGAATAAAGAAAGCAATTTGAGGAGTTTGGGGAAAGTAGAAGTAATGATAAACTCTTGTATTCGACCATTTATTCTTTCACCAGATATTTACTGAGCACCTGCTCTAGGTTCCCAATCCTGAAGAAAGGACCTGAAGAACTTTTCCCCAAGTGCACATCCAAACGTGGGGACACACCCTATGAGCAAATCAACAAGTAAATATAAAACAAATAAACAAGTGAATCTATGTGCAATGGTGATAAATGCTATGGAAAAAAAAAGCAGAGGTGGTTAGGGAGTATAATAAAGACAGGAACTCTTACCTCACACAGCGTTATTTCCCCCATTTGATGCCAATGAATATTTGTTGGCAAGCTCCTACTTTGTTTCAGGCCCATATATTGGGCTGTCGGAAAAGTCATGAGTCATTTTTGCAACGAAAAACAGAAAAAATACGTCATGACTTTTCCGACAACCCAATCTATATATGGATGAACAGATATGCACATGGGTATATATATATATACACATCACATGCTTGATTTCCAGTTATTTGCATGTGAAGGGTATGCAGTCTCCACCAAGAGGGGTCTGTGTGTGATGGCGCACTCCTGACAGCAGTTTCTTTTAAAGGATGGCAAATAAATGCCTCTCAGAGACCCCAAGTGGGACTGTCACAGTGGGGTCTGTGTCTGAAGGGCATGACTTCTGCACTGTGAGCTGTGCCATGGGGTTGGCACCTGTAGTCCTTGCTCAGCTCCAGCATTTACCTCACTGAGTGGCCATAAGCAAGTTCCACCAGCTCTTTGAGCTTTGGGGTGGTCAGGCTACACAGGTTGCTGTGGGGTTCAAAGGCAGTAATGCCAGGAAAGTGCCCAGCAAGTTCCCTGGCACTAGGGAATTGATGGCTAAGTCCTTGCCCCACTCATCTTCTTATCCAAGAGGGAAAAAAAACACCAGAAATGCACAGTCCCAAACAAATGCTTATGCACCCGGAGTAAGTACACTTGACCCTTGAACAACACAGGGGTTGCAGACGTTAACACCTTCCCGCCCTCCGCCCCCCACCATGGAAAATCCGGGTAAAACTTTTGACTCTATAGTCACCCTTTCCCATCTTCAGATTCAACCCAATCATGGATCAAAAACAGTATTTTTCCACCTGAGGTTAGAAAACCATGGTTGGGAATGTGAAAATACTGTGTTCCATCTTCAGTGGGTTGAAGCTGCCATGTGAAACCTGAGAATGCAAAGAGCCGACTGCATTTACTGAAAAACTGAAGAAGAAAAAAATCTACATATAAATGGACCTGCGCAGTTCACAGCCTGTGCTGTTCAAGGGTTGAGGGCACACAACTGCTATTGTTTATTTGTTTTCCTTCTTTGTGAGGCCAAATAGTTCTGGGAAATATTAACAGATGTTACTTTAAAAAAAAAAAGTCCACGATCAAATACGTTTTAGAAACAACAAATGACAGGAAGGAAGTCAGCTCTTTATATTTCGGGCCTCCCTAGGCTTTTTTTTTTAAGTTTATTGGGGTGACAATTGTTAGGAAAGTAATTATTCTTTAATACGCTGGCGTGCATGATGTATCTCCAAGAAACATGAACGGGAGGAGCGTTCCCCACCTTATTTGACTGGGGAACCCTTTGGCATGGAAAATCACACGTGACAAGTTTTCATTGGAATTAACTTTGGGAAATGTGGGTTTGTTCTTAGAACAAATGAATCCAAAGATAAGGAATATATCCCCAGTTGGGCTCTGACGTGGTCTGGTGGTTTTCATTGAAAAGCCTGCCTTGGGCTTATTTTCTGCCAACCAAGAAAGCCTCCTAGCAGTGCCCCCTACCCACTGGACCACGGCAAATGCCTCATCCTTTCCTCAGAAAAGAAGCCATTATTTGGGGACCACAGTGCATTTGGGGGAAATGTCAGCAACATCTGAACACTTCTCATTCCCTCGGACAGGTAATTCTCCTATTTTCTGCAATAAATGGGCTCTTCAAATGAGTTTCGTTAATTATTCTCTGGAAAGCCAAATCCTCTTCTGGTTACACAGGGGAAACCTGCTGTTTAAAGTCACTCTGGATTTTCTTTATTATCCGAATGCTCACAGTGAGCGTGCCTTACTTTCATAAACAGAAAACCTGTCTGAGGGGGGAAAAAAAAGAGAAGAAATTCTATAGGAAGTTGCTGATACACCAATGATTAGTCCAAAACTTACCTACCTGTCCACGAAGATTTTTATATATGGGGCTTTTCATGAAGATCTTACTTAAAATTAGAATACTAGAGAAATCGGAAGCAGAAGGGGTAGGTGAGGAGGTAACTAGGCCCAAGGTTGTGCCCCACAGGCTTAGAATTCAATTCTGAGAAAGATAAGGGAGGGAGGAAGGGGAGAAAGGAGGAGTAAGCAAATGAGAGAGAGAAAGCAAACAGAAGGGGGTAAGCAAGAGCATTGTTGAGAAGCCTAAGGTGGGGAGAGGGGGCACAACCCCACAGATTAAGTTGACCCAAGTCAATACAAAGGCTTTGTGCAAGGGCTCTGGCATTAATGGGATTTGGACTGCTAAAACCCTGCAAATCGAGTACAGAACAAACCAGAGAGATGCTGGAGTTAGTTTTGAAATAGATGTCTTAAGTAACATGACGCTTAACTCACAGGGACACTCTAGGCGTTTTTCATGACTGCTGCAGGCTCGTGGCCTGCCTGGGAACCCGTGCTGACCAATTAGCAGCAGCCTCCCACCTGAGGCAGGACCCACTGGGTAAGGGAGCCTTAACCCTTAGGTGCGACATGGAGGAGATGGTTGGTGGTGGTGGAGCCGGGAAAATGGTCAGCTCCCTTTGGCTCCTTTAGTCACGCAAATGATGTGCATATGGGGACACTCTGAGTTTAGAATCAAGCATTCATTCTTCAAATGAGTCTTTCATCAGTGCCTCCAAAGTGTCTGGAACTGTTTAGGGTCTTGTGGATCTACAAAGTCCCTGTTCTCTAGGAGCTTACATTCTCCCGAAAGAGGGGACACCAGCAAGTAAATAAGAATTTCTATTGGTTATAAGAGTCGGGAAGAGAATCAAAAAGGACAGGGGGATGGAAGGAGATTGTGGCTCCAGGACAGGGAAAATGTGACCAGGGCAAGCATCTTAAAGAAAGAGCATTTAAGCTCAGACTTGAATAATGAGAAGAACCACACCCCGCAAACATCTAGAGAAAGAACGGTCAGACTTAGTACGGGCCACCATCTCACCTTGCTTCATGTCCAACCAACTAAGCTTCCGGTAATACTAAATTCCAAAGCACCAAGACACGTTTAATTTTAAAATCTTAAATTGCGCACTATGCCTGCTAGGAAAATATAGCCTACAACTTAAGATATTTTTAGAATGGTCCACTTCAATTTCCTCAAGTACTTTTTTCCTGTTCAACGAGAAGACCCAAATAGCCCAGGTACATCAGCCTCCTCTAAATACCTGAAACTGCATTCATCAGCCACTTTCTAAAAATTGGGTCTTACTTCAAAGCTGAATGACTTGATTACTCCCATAACAGCATACATTACACTGATTACAGGATTATTCACGTGCCATTTGGGAAAGGTTGGGCAACATTTCTTCAACATTCCACTCACCAACAAACAAAGGTGTGCAAGTGTAAGCAATGAAGCTAATATTCAAATGCCCTCCATGTCCCGATACCATGATAAAAGGGCTCTCCATTCTTTGGTAAGTGGTGTTAAGAAAGGGAAGGGGATGGTTATTTTGGTACAAGGCAGCTCAGAGAGAATAAAAGAAAAAGTGCCAACAGGGGCCCAAATATCAAGTTGTTTCTATGAACTGACACACTAGGCACTTGGAAAATATCCGTTCCTTTCCACATTCCCCCTTTCCCTTGCATGCCAAAACCCTGAGTATGGATTTTTATATCGATAATCTGCCAATAACATATTCATTGGCTCACTTTTATAACTGTCAGTCTAGTGCTGTGTTTTCAGCCTGCCGGCAATTGATTTAGCTTCATCAATTCATAAGAATGTCTTAGAGTGAGAAGGGGCCAGGAGGTGGAAGTTTTATAGCTGTGATTCACTGCTAATCGATGATTAGCATTTTATGCTCAAGACAATCAAATTCATATTATTTTACATTTTAAAAGTTTTTAAAGGAACACATCTTAAAAGCCAAAATGAAAACAGGGCATCACAAGTTCAAATAAGCCATAAATTAGACAAAGGAGTATAATTCTACTGAACTCCATTTTATTAGCTAATCAACATGTCATTTTTTTTTCTGTTGGCATCTACTTACTGTCATGTAATTTCCATAAGGGCACACCATCTGTATTTATAAAAGAATTATCTTTGTGGTGATCTAGCAATCTACAAACAACGGTGATATTTAACTTTTCTTAGGGGATCAATTTTAGAACTGGGTTAAAGGATTTGTAAGTCTCTTTTTCAGGATAAACCTTAAAAGGACTTGTTCGTACATCTCTGTGATGTTGGAAGTACTTGGAACAGAAAAACAACACAAACCACAACAACGTGTAATTTTGATTTATTAAAATGTAAGGTTCTGGATCTTGATCTTGACATGTGCATTTTTTAATCAAGCAAGATGAGTCTCTACTACAAAAGTCCAGAAAAACAATCATAGACAAAATCTTTTATTTCTTTTTGGCTGAAAGGGCAAGGCAATTTTCAGTGTGATCTGATTTGGTGCCCTGTGGCTCAGACAGAACCCATTATTAGCCAAGGTCACTGCTAAGGTTTAATCAGGATCCAGCCAGCTCACTCCGTTATGGCATGCATATGGTCAAACCCTGCCTTGTCTAGTTCTTAATGCTAACCTTACAAGTGCAAGTCACTGGCCCAATGGTGGCTAGTCAAGCTGGTGGGGATGAGCCAGCAAGCTCCTCACCACTGATGGAGCAAGAACTCACAATAGGCTTCCTTCTTCTGGGCACAGACTTCATAGATGAGTGACAAAACATAGGTGCAGGGAGATATTTGTTTAAAGGTTATCTACAGCTATGAAATAGGACCCCAGACCTCAGAGAGAACAGTCTTTGGTTTTACAAAGGTGTATTACTTCAGCTTTGAGTCATTCCAAAAGAAGAAGATGCAGTTTGAAAAAAATCAATCAAAGACAAAATTCTCACTTTTGGTTAGGATGCAAATTTCTCTACTAATAATCAATTACTTTGTAAATTTAATTTCAAGCAAGATTTAAAAGGATTATGATTTTAAATGTATATGACACACTAACCAACAAAATAAGAAAGAAACGCCAACTAATATTTATACTTCATTGATTGATTCTTTAATTTGTACATGTTCATAAATCCCTACCACCTATCAAGTATGGTATTAAGTGTCAGGCACCATGAACAAAACAGATAGAGTCCCTGCCTACATAATGCTTATTGTCTTTTTTTAAAAGTATGTATGGCCGGCCGAATGGCTCGTTGGTTAAGAGTTGGCTTGGCAGCCCGAGCTCTGAGCAGCAGGGCCCAGGTTCGGATTCCACATGGGCCAGTGATGCTGCACCCTCTACAGCTAAGATGGTGAACAACAGCTCCACCTGCAGCTGGGCTGCCGTGAGTTGCTGGTGACAACGTAGGCTGCAGTGGGGCTGCAGTGGGCTGCCGTAAGCTACTGTGAGTGGCCAGCAGCCAGCGTGAGAGGCCATCCAATGGCCAGAGACCGATCTGACTCACCCAGGAAGAGCACAATGATCACAGTACCAACATGGGCTAGTGAAGCAGCATCCTCCACAACTAGACTGAAGAACAAAAGGACAGCAACTTGTCTGTTCCCCTTCCCTGATTCCCCATTGCTGTTCCCCTCCCCCAATTCCCCAATAAAATCTTTTTAAAAAAAGTATTTATGAATGAGCAATTTAGTGGAAAGTCACCAAATCATATTAGTGGTTGAATTAAGATATGTAATTACTCTATTTTCCTCTCTCTATAATATAGTTTTATTGCTTTTAAAATTTAAAACTTTAAGTAATTTGATTATGCACTAGGACCAGAAAGGAATCTTTCTGGATTTCGGTTTTTATGTTTGTTTTACTTTGTTTTTTGAAATGTTATTCGTTGAAACATTAACATTCAAAGAAGTGTCAATCATTGAATTTTTGAAATATGTTAAGAAAATAGAGAGTGTTCAGGGAAACATAACAGAAGAAACATTTTCAGGATTAAAAAATGGGTTTTCTTGGGGAAGGATAGGAACCAGGGTCATGTATCCCAATAAGAAACTTGATTATTATCTCTGTGGGGAATGAACATGTAAGAGAATAAACTCTGGAGTCAGACAAGTTCATTGTTCAAGTCCTGGCTCTACTGTTATGTAATGAGAACCCACATCTTGGCTTTCCTATCCATAAAAGGTGCATACCACAAAAATTAAATGAGTATAATAAAAGAAAATAGTTTAGCATGTAGTCCCTGGTCGATGTTAACTGCCTTCATCACCATACTACATCATCACCATCATCATCACCATCATCACCACCACCACCACGAAAAGAACTCAAGGTCTGTTGTAATTAAGGGCAGCTATAGAGTATCCTGGCGGTAACCACAAAGGAAGCTGATAACAATCTATCCTAAGAAAACATTAGAATTTAATTCAGAAGTCCTCAGTTCAAGTCCTAGTAACCTTCTTGTGCAACCTTGGATAAAACCCTTAAATTTCTAAGTCTCAGTTTTTCCAGCACTAAAATGGATCTAGAAGAACTTGTTGAAGAAAATGTATAAATAAGAACCAACATATACATATCTCATTAAATATAGAACACTGAGTTTTATAGAGATGCACGTTCTGGCAATAGCCTATCATTAAACACCCTATCATAAATAGCCTTTCTTTAAACACCCAAGATAAAAACTCCTGGAAAGCTCATGAACTTGAATTTCAGCTCCACTATTCACTAGATGGGTAACATCTCTGGGCCCCAGTTATCTGGTCAGGAAAATACAATCCTCATTGTGCAAAGCACCCAGGAGAGGGTCTGGCACATTAGACATATTCACTGATAGGTAGCTTCTATTCCTCTCTTTTAAACCATGATTCAGTACATTACATTTTTAGTATATGTATCCCACACACTAAAACTCTTTAAATGAAAAGCATTATAAATGACCTTTGGGTAATCTTTAAATAATTCTTTATGGTTTAGAAGGGAAAAAAAATCTATGGAAACATAAAATATCCAGGGTGTCAAATATACAGTGTAATTATTTTGTATGATCACAGCTAATACAGTTCAATCTAAATTGCAGTCTCATATTTGACATAATTATACATAACCAAACACTAATAAAAATCGTCGCCTGATATTTTAAATTAGGACTGATGGTAGTAAACATTAACAACATGTCAAATATAAGACGGTGATTTGTTCTGAAATGTATTAGAAATCATTATACTGTATGATAGTTTTAATTACAGTTGGGTAGTAAGAACGCACGCAGCAGTCTATGGCTCTAAGTGCATTATGGGAACCAGTAGGTCTTCAGTTCTGTGCTAGCTCTGACTTCCCATTGTTCAAGTTCAGGAAATGCACAACTTTTTCTCCACCTGCGAATAGTGAACCCAGCTCCCTCTGCGAAATCAGCATTATCACAAGGTTTGGAGTCATTCTTCTAGGGTTTAAATTCCTATTCTATCACTTTCTAGCCATGTGAATGTGGCTAATGGTAATTTCTCGGTGCCTCAGTTTCTCCTCTTTAAAATGAAAAACCTATTAGTAACCTACCTCAGAAATTGATAGTAGCTGTTAAATTAGATCTTTCTGTGTGTAATACTTATCCTAGTACCTGGAACGCACTGAGTCTTCCATACACACTGGTGGTTGCCATTGTCATTTAATGTCAATATAAATTTTAAACTACAGATTTTTACAATTTATATAATTTATAAAATTGATACAATTTTAAGTTATATAAATGTATGTAATTATTATAATTACATAAATTATAACAATATAATTTATTAATATAAATTAATATTTTCCTTAACTTTTAAAACCATGGTCTTAATAAAGAACAGCGACCAAATGCCCTATTTAAAGTAGAAATGTGCTGAATGTTAGCTTCTGTCTCTCAGGACACTATATTCTTCAAAATTTGGTCCTTCTCCCTTCTTCCCTCCTTTCATGTTTTCTCCATTTCTCACTCACTCAGCGTTGTGAGTCAACGAGAAGACCCCGTTCTTTATACTTTCACCTCTCAGGAATGTCTGGCTTGGGCTCATCCTTTCTGGCCTCTATCTCCACCTTGGCTTTCACCACGGCCTCTGAACATGGCCCAGCATACACTGCCTGCTCCATTAACGGCAACTCTGCAGAGATGCTGAGAGACGCCATTCCCCATAAGCAAGTATGAGACCCATGAGACTCCCACCTACACTCGTATTACACCTTGATCTCTGATCACTAGGCCCTAATTTAAGAATTCAATGCTCCTTTCCCAGCCCTCCCCCCACCTGCACTCCCCTCCAAAAAAAGGGGGGGGGTTAAATTTGTTCTTCTAACATAAAATGGTTTGTGTATTCAGTAACCTATTTCTACCCCTTTTAAAGATCTCTGAATGTATTTAATGTAAAAAAAATAAATTAAAATGATATCTGGACCTTGAACCGTGTTTGCAAGACTCTCCGAGCTCCAAAAACACCGTGCTTTACATGGTCTCCAGCAAAGTGAAGAAGAACTCCCAGCATTATGATAAAGCACCTTTCCTGTCTCCATTTCCATACTGTTTCGGGTAAAATATTCAGGGGAACAGACTGGACTGCTAATTAGAGAACTGTCTGAAGCCACCACGAACCGCATTTCCATTGGAGCAATACGCAAAAATCCTTCATTAAAATCACTGTCCTCTGTAAGGGAAAGCTGTTTCAAGCGCAATCACTCTAATTCACAGGCGTGATCATGCACACCCAGGTAGGGTATTCATTATTAACTTAAAAGGTATGCCAAATCAATTAAAAACCATTTTAAAGGGAAGGAATAAAATTTAGTTCTACCTAACTGCTGCTCAGCTCTAATTTATCTTCCAGCCACTTTCAAGGGATTTTACTTGGTTCTTCATCTAACATTCATTGGAAAGGGTAATTCTCATGAAATTACAATGGCCTTTCTTGCATCTTTTCATGCAAATGTTCCCATTCTTGGGAAATGGAGAGCTGCTTCTCCCAAAAAAAAAAAGGACTCCCTCCGAGGTGTAAAGTGGAAGGGCTCAGGGATCTGCTTAAGAACAAAACATCACGTCTCGCAGAAGCTGCTCAGATGTAAAACTCTGCCTGCGCCCTTATGACAAATTGTATTCCAAAGATAGGTTATTCACAACATGTTTGTTATAAGGCGAGGCATATGAATTCCTGCCGTGGCTTTCTTTACAAACATGTCAAGACTTGTGAACCCTTAATGAAATGCAGCATTTGAAAGGCAAGAGGAAGCTACAAAAGACGCCAGAAAGAAGCGAAGCGGCGTCTTTCCTAGGACTGGGACCTTCTTATGCTAGTGAGAGCTCCCCATGGTCAGAGATACCGTGTCATCTCAGAACCAAGTGGGCGTTACAGGTCACTGAGGAGCCCCTTCTGTCTACAGGTGAAAAGGCCGAGGCCTGAGAGAGAACAAGATTTTTGCAAAGTGTCCCGTCTGGTGAGGGGCAGAGACAATCAGGCCCCAGGTCTGGCCTGGCCTGACCACGCCAGTGAAGGGCTGCCTGTAACTCATGCCATATGTCTGACCAGACTCTAAAAATAGACTTTGCCCTGCTGGGGCACCTTTGTAAGTCCCACGGGGCACCAACCTTCTGGTGTTCAGATCAAAGTTCCATAAAACTTGGAAGGAAGCTTATCCCAGAGGGATATTTTTAGTCGTGCTACAGAAGTTAGTTGGATGGGTTTTACATTTGGCCTTCTTTTAACCAAGGCCGGGGAGTACGAGCCGTACATTTGTGAGCTCATCTTTTCCCTTTTAAGTGAAGCACCACTGTCCACTAGTGACCAGAGCCTCCTACTGAATTTCTCCCCAGTAGGGGGCTTTCTGAGAAGGCCGGAACAGAACAGTCTACCCTGGTTTTGGCTGAAAGCAGGGGTCAGCAAACTTTTTCTGTGCAGGGCCAGAGAGGGGCTATTTTAGGCTTTGCAGGCCATTGGGTCTCTGTCTGAACTACCCAATCCGGACGATGTTGTGCAAAAGCAGCCATCGACAATATGTAAACAAACGAGTGTGGCCGGGTTCTGTTAAAACTTTATCCACATTGAAATTGAATTTCATATAACTTTCATGTGTCATGAAGCATCATTCCTCTTTTCATTTTTACTCAACCGTTTAAAAATGCAAAAACCATTCCTAGCTCATGAGCTATACAAAAACAGGTATGGGGCCCCACTCGGCCCACCCCCGCTGTAGTCTGCCACCCTGTTTAGTGTTATGAAAGCACTCACTGCAAAGAAAACTTCCTTTTGTTACCCAGATGCTCTCTTTATATCGTGCCATTGGCACTCAGCTGGCTAATCCACATTTTGTATCAAATGTGCATGTTTTTTCACTGGTGTGCAGTAGGTGTTACTTCAATAAGGTTATACCCGACTTGCTGGGACTTCAATAATCATCCAGTGTTGCTGGGTGGGTATCTCCCTTAATGTGAAATATAACGGAAAAGAGTAACTTGGTCACCAAGAAACATTTGTGAGATTATGTCATCATTATACCAAGCAGATGCAAGAAAAATGTTCATCTGTGGAACAATTGATAGATGTTCTCCTGCTGGATTTTTAGCCTTCATACGTAAATACTGCTTTCATTTTGGAAATAAATATTTTCGTTTCTCATGTGGCTAATATTTAGCACCAACAAGTCAATCAGTGAAATCATTATCAATCTTTTCTCTGTACAATGAAGTGAGTAGGAATGCTCTATTTAAATACCTTTACACACAGCACAGCTCTCCTGGCATCAGCATATTACAAAAACCAATTTTCTTACATCAACTTCTATCTACTTCTAATTCTGTAGCATAGCTCTGGGGAGTTGCTACAAGGTCTGTGTAAACTGAAAATCTAAATAACATTATGACGCCTATTACAGAACTAATTTATAATCTAATACCCTGGTTGAATTTAATATCTTATTTATTTATTCAAGCAAAATATCTGGAAAAAATATGTCACATCATAATGTACTTGTTATGAAAATGGAAAAATAAAACAGAACTTTAGAGAAGGCATGATAATTGCTAGGGGCAGGTATGAGCACGAATTCCAGATCTTCTCACACAAAGGAGAGACGGGAGCCTTTTAATAAATAGAATTTTTGCTTTATAATGCAATTATTGTCAAATTTAGTATTTTACATCAAATTTACAACTTCAAAATGTGATTCCTATTAATGTTATCTGCTCAGAGCTACTGCAGCATAAAACTGTTGGCCAACAGATGCCACCTCATCAACTGTCTTTAACAACTCCATTCTCATCCTGGATGGAAGAGCTGAGTTTATGGCAGCATTTATAAGCATGCGTTGCCAATACAAATGCACAAGTGATGAGCATATATAATATGTATGGGCTAATGGAAAAAACTATAGAGCTGCTTCTCAGAATACTAAGCTTCATACTGATTTCCTTATCTTAAGATAAAAAGAAGAAAGGAAGGGAGGGAGGGAGGGAGGAAGGAAGAGAAGGAGGGAAGGAAAGGAAGGAAGAGAGGAAGGGAAGCCGCAAAGGAGAGAAGGAAGACACTATGACACTTGAACAAGAAAAGCTACGAAAAGGGTAAATATAAAAACACTGTGAGGTGACAGTTGCTCCTACCACTGGGTGCTCCCAGCCATCCAAGAAGCAGAAATGACTTGGTGGAAGCTTGGTGGGGCCGGATAGTACATTTACAGGAGAGTTCCCAAGACTCAGGAAAAAGGCTGCAGCACCCGAGTCCCTCCAGTAAATACGGAAATGCCCACTGCTTGCTTCCCCTTTAGACAGAAGCCACGTCTATACAGCTTAGGGAGCAGCCCAAAGTCATGCTGGCCCTTGGTCCTAAAGTGTGTGTGCAACCAGGGGCACTCACGCACACACATGCACTCCCACTGGTGGCTTCCAGTTCTCACCAATAAAGCAGAATAAGCAGCCATCCTCATAGCAGGGTCTCAGACATTGGGGTCCTATTCCAAACGTGCATGTGTGGATGACAAGCCCTACCCTAGACCTCTTGTATTTTTAATAAGTTCCCCAAGTTATCCTGATGCCCCTCAAAGGTTAGGAACCAGTGGCCTCCGAGATCCTATTTGAAAAGCACCTGGGAAGGGCCCTTTGGCCTCAAAATTATTATAACTCTGCTCTCTCAATTCCCTGGAATCTCATAATTAGCAATTCAGGCTTTTCCTTTCAAAGGTTTTCTGGTTTCCAAGGGTACTGTTATTAACTCAGACATACCTAGGAGAAGAAGTAGTCCTCGTACCAGATCATGTCCCGTTCGATCCTACAGCCCCGCAGAAATTAAATACGGCATCCCCAAAACAGCAAGAAAATGACCCATAAAAGGAAGGTATCGAGACACAGGAACCAACTCCGTCCTACAGACCCACACACACCTGGGTTATGCGAGCCCATACAACCTCTGCACTGACTGCATGGGTGTCACGGGTCGGGCATCCCAGCTCCACCTCGTTCTACAAAGTATAGTCTGACATCAAGAGGAATTCGCACTCAGGTCCCTGATGTCCTTAGCTCCAACAAGGTGCTCCTTCATGGGAATCCATTTTGAAAACCATACACATGGTGTGAGGCTTATGCTCTCTCCTGACAGATGGGCCTCCTGTGATGGTTTGCCTTCTCCAGATATAGGGCTGGAGCCCCACTATTTCCCAAGCATCTCTCCTGGTATAGACCCCGTCTCCCTCCTCCCGCCCCTCCACCGGTGTCAGCTCAATTAGCACGCTTGGGGACCAGGAAGACCTCCTCTTCCCTGGTCCATTCTCCCTGCTCTCTATGAAAGGTATCCATATGCCACAGAAGCCCAGCTCGGCACGCTATTGATGATCGCCTATAAATCCAGCTCGTCATAAAAAGGTCCCATGAAATACAATTCAAGGACATAAATCTCCCCAAGAGTGACGAAGTCTGATGGGAAATAAAATCCCCTCATTTCATTTATTCCTTTGTTTGAAAGACTGAATTTCCAATCAGCTATGAACATTAACATGAGATGGCCAGGGGGCAGGGACGGAGTACCGGTTGGTGGTACAGACAGGCAGGAGGGTAAACGCTCCCTGCACCACTCACGAGCTAGGTGTCACCAGCAAGGGACTTACCCTTGCTAAGCCTCAGTGGTGCCGTCTCTAAAATAAATATAATAAACTCCCTTGCTTGGCTGCTATGTCAATGTACTATAATATACCAAGCATATATAAGGAGCTCAAGATGGTAGCTCTCCTGTGCTGCACATCTCTACCTTTAAAATCATTTTTAATGTGAGAGAGTAGAGGAGGATGGGAGAGGGAGAGAGAGAGAGAGAGAGAGAGAGAGAGAGAGAGAGAATTAGCTACCAAAAAAAAACTTCATACAAGTCCAAGTAATGGACCATAAGGTGTTTTCATTCATTCAACTGATATTCATTGAGCACCAACTACGTGTTGGGCTTTGTCTTCGGTTCTCAGAATTGTCCAGGCTTGACCTCTAATTTTAAACGGTGACAGCACCAACACTTAAGGTGACACAAGAAAAAACAGGTGATGAAAAAATCCTTTTTTTTTTTGCAAAACTCCACACATTGCACACAGGCTCAGTCCTCTCGTCCTTCATGAATCTTAAAGAGTTTGTCCATCCTCTCAGACGCTTTCAGAGACCTCCAGCCCAGCTCCTCCCCTGGGTTCTCTTAGCTCCTAAACGAAGGTCAGTCTCTGAATTTCCACATTGTGTTGCCATTTGACTCAACAGACTGACAAATCCCTAAGCTGGGAGCTCTATAAATCAAGGGACAAAGTCGTATGAATCTGTTTACTTCCCTCCCTTACCGGAAGAGCGTCTGCACATACTCGTCCTACTGCCCCACGGAGCCCCCGCTTCCAGAACAGAAAGCCTGCCCACGGGCACCTTCCCCTCAGGTGCTCCTAAGTTGCTCCTGGCCACAGAAAGCCCATCCCTGAGCTTAAGCGGCTGAGTTCCAGATACATTTCCCACAGAAAAAAAAAAAAAAAGACAAACAGAAACTGTTTGTTCCTAGAACAAGAAGAAAAGCTTACAAGGCAGAGAAAAATTTTTGTTGGCGTTAGCATTCTCACTTCACCCGGCCAGCAAAATTGGCTGCTGTGTTTTCCCATCTGATCTTTCCGGCCTTCCAACTCGATGCTTCTGTGATCTGACCATGTGGCAAAAACCACGTTCCACTCTCCTCCAACATGCTCGAACAATAAAATGGCCTTTGGCTGGAGTGATCCGATAGCCTGTTGGTTTCACTTTTTTCCTTAGAAATACATGGCGCAGAGGAAGGAGAAGCCCTGAACTGAACCAGTGCTCAGCAAAGAGCAAAGCCAGGTTTAGTTATCTCACAGGCATCCTGAGAAAGACAGGATATGAATCTAGTGAGTGGTCCTTGTCCAGCCCTAGTCTTGGGTCACATGGAGGGAAGTCAGGAACGTGAGAAAGAGGACATGTGGTGCTCAAGATGACGGAGAAAGAAGTAACCGGGAGAGAAAAAAGATTTCTTCTATCCTGAGCCCTATAGAGTTAAGTCAAGCATGTGCTGTCACTGTGTCTAGCTCTCTCAATCAAAAACAGTAAAATCAAACAAACAAAGAATTCACCAGCCAGAGCCAGGCAGCCTCTCCTGCCTCAATTCACACACACTCTCCTCACTACCCACTCCCATCACAGATGGTGGCAATGCCCCACTGACACACGCAGCGCCCTCAGGCACGGACACTTCCTCTGTGGTCCCTCTGCAAGGGTGGCTGGCAGCTTCCACTCTCAGCTGCCCTGGGGCCATCTCTGCCTCCCTCTTCTCCTTCTCTGCTCCCCATCAAAATGGCACATTGTTAGAAATGTGCTCGCGATGTGTGATTTGGGGCAGATAGTTGCTGGAGTTCCTATACGTTTAAGGTACATAACTGGGCCACTGAGAAAAAGGAATTTAAGCATTCTAGAAAACAGCAGGAGAGCAAATTGGCCTGTCCCTCCCGGAGCTATTATTAGAGAGGCCCAACCCAGTTCAACCAAAAAGCCAATATCTAGCCCATCTGCTGGGGCTTCCCCCTCAACAGTGCCCCCCACATCCCGCCCCCCTTCAAATAGGACTGCGCTAACGCTTCTCAGCCAGACACACATCTCATCTTTAATGGTGACTGCTGGTTTGCAGAGATCAGTGGAAGCACCCCTCCTCAGACAGCTACTTGATAGTCCAAAGTTTAATTTCACATAATACCAAGAACTCACGGAACGTGGCATTACGTTTGATTTGTACTCGTGGAATTTGGCAACCTGCTAGCTCTTCTCTCTGTGTACCTGCTGAAGTCGCAGCTGCTGCCTAAACTTTGTAAATAAAGGCTAAACAAATGCCAAATAAAGAAACCAACTTCCCAGGAAGTGGAAGGGGCGGGAGATCACAGGTTTGTTTATTTTTTTTCCTGAAATCTGTTGTGACCTACTTCAGAGCTGCAACCTCATAGCTTAGGTTTGTCTCTGTTCTCCTGTGTCTCAGACGCTCTTTTACACCCCCTCACTTCCTGCATGGAGAGACAGAGAGGGAGAGAGGGAGAGACTGGAGAGAGACAGAGGGAGGGGCAGAGAGGAAGGGGGAGGGAGAGAGGGAGGAAGGGAGAAAGGGAGGGAAGGAGAAAGGATAGAGGGAGGGAAGGAAGTCTTTCCTATTATTTGTCCCCCAACTAATGAGTAGAAAATATTGGTTGGGAAGACAATACAAAGCCTTATTATTAATATTTTTATAGTACACATTTCTATGGAAATTAGAGATTTGGGAGTCAATGTTTTCAATGGACTTAATCGCCAATCATTCAATGAAAGTTAACGAGAAAACACGTTTCATTTCACTTGATCCTCAACTTCTCGGGCATGTATCCACTACATACATGAAGACATAGCTGGGTGGGCCTTTTTATTGCTCCTGGTCCTTTGGCCTCCTGGGGCATGTTTCTCAACAGCAACTCCTTGCTGAAGGATTGTGAAGTTCATCACTCAAGATCCTCTGGCATGTTGCATTCTGTGTTCTCTTGGGCACTGGTAATGCACAACTGAATCAAGCAACCAAAGAGGGAGAAGCCCAATATTTCTCATCAGGGGTAAAAATATACTTTATAAGTGGGCTGTCAGGCAGCCACCTCTATTTCCCTGCCTATCTCAAAAGCTACATCCATCCCATATGCAAGATGAGGAACTAGAAGGAGGTGTAGGCACGACACATGGATTAGATGTGATTTATAGCTCATCTCTGCCTTTCAAATTCTGGCTTCTGGTGACTCAAGCCAAGTAAATTTGGTAACAGCGCTGATACCTACAGCTACCATCTAGTGAATACATACACACCGAGCTCTGCACTGAATCACAGGTGTCTTGTCTTCTCCCCATAAACCAGGGGGTCCATGAAGCATAAAGATCTGGTCTCTATTGTTTTTCCTTTTCTTTTTCTTTTGTTTTGCCAGTGTGCCTACCACATAATAATGACTAACACTTACACAGCACTAACTAGGTTAGTGCCTATTCTAAAGGCAGTCCATATAGAGACACATTGAATCTTCTCAACAACCCCATGATGTGGATACTCTTATTATACCCATGTTTTTATAGATGTAAAAACTGAGGCTCAGCGGCCTTAGGTAACTTGTCCAAGTAAGTGGTGAAACCAGAATTCGAACATAGATATTCTGTTTCCGGAAGCTCTGCTTTGAACCTCTCTGCTATTATAGGATGTTATTGGCATAATAAACATTATTTGAATGAATGAAGGCTGTCATGTAAGCATTACAACAATCCTCAGGGGAAACTATGATTATTTTTACCTATGAATTAGGAAACTGAGACTCAGAGTGGTTATCTAACTTGCCCAAGGTCACACAGCTAGGTGTGCAGAATGAGGGCTCAACTCAAGTCTTTCTGACCTGGAGGCCCATGGTCTTGAAAAAACTGTAGTATTCTAAACCACACGACCAAGCAACTCCGTGCTTGGTGCTTCCACAGCGGCTCCATTTCCTCCATCTTATCAATTTTCGCACATAAAGAAACTTATTTACAATAAAGCAGATATATCTCTTCAAGGGTCTGACTGCTGCTTTTTGTTTGTTTGTTTTTCCCCCCAATACGCTATATAACAAAAGAAAGGCTGACATTTTGGATGACAAGTGAGAAGTGGGTCAGGCAGCTCTCTGGTTTCAAAGGAGCCTGTTCATCAGAGCTTGTCACTGAGGAGGACCTTATCTGTATGGTCAGGCTCTGGACATTGCGTCCTCAGTACTAGAAACTCTTGAACCTGAGGAATACAGAACTGAGAGGTGCTGACGAAACACCTTAGGTAAATCAAGGACCTTGACCTCTCTCTCATCTAGGGCATAGTTCTGTGAGTTGCTGTGGTCTTCCTCGGCCCTGAAAACCTTTTCCCTTTTCCCAGCACTTGCTCTGACTGCTCACTCCTAAATGACTGTTCTTCCATCTGATTATTTTTCTTCCATACACACCTGTCACCCAACTTTTCATTTTTTAAAAAGTTTTAAAAATTTATTACTCTTGAAGCGAGAACCTGAGAATGAGTGGGCGATTAACGGAATCATTTGACTGACCTTCAGGAGACCCAACCGGTGGGTGATTGATGAAATGGCTACAGGTTTAAGCAGCAGGGTCAGCTTCAATAATACGGCTGCTACTTCCCGTGGTCCTTACAAACCAACTCAGCCGTTGGCCTTCACTTCTCCTTTGCAACAATTTTAAGACATATGACTGAATCCACCACAAGCCATCCTCTTGTGACGCTCGTTATGTAGTGACAAAGACACGGTGTTGGCTATTAGATCCAAAATAATCATGATCTAACACCAGACATGATTGTTCTCAATTCCTGCGGCCCGTTAGTTACTTTCCCACCATATCCAGGTCAAAGTCCCACTGGGGTCATGCAGGAGGTTACCTGGAGAGTAAGTCCCCACTGCATCACTAACTACCCATCACAGTGATCCATCACTGCGTCCCTTTTCTTGTGCTTAAAATGGAGGTCATAAAACCTACCTGTCCTTCTTCAGATACTTCAAACATTAAAGTTCCCCATCTAGCTGGTGGAATTTGAACTTGAAAGAGGAAACAAAAGAAGGAAAATGACTTCTTTAAATTTATTTCTTCCAATTTCTAAGGGTCAGTAACAGATAACTCTTTATCCTCATCAACACTTTAAGAACACACTTCAGATTTTCTCTGGAAAGTAACCCAATAAATAGAAAATTACAATAACAACAACTGAGGGTCCATTGTATCACTTTGTCTGTATTATTTCAATGAGTCCTCAAAGGAGTCCTATGAAATCAAGACAGTGGGATGGTTAGGAGCAAGGGCTCGGGACCCATACTACTCAGGTCGAAATTATGGTTCTTCTACTGACCAGCTGTGTGACCTTGGGCAAATCACTTAAGCTTATCCTGCCTCAGCTGTGTACACACAGAACGGACATAATGAGACTTAGCTCTTATAACTACCGTAAGGATTAAATGCATGACTTCATATGAAGTGTTACAACAGGTCTCGGCACATGATATATGCTCAGGTAACCATTGTATATGATTACTATTATCAATCCAGTTTTATAGATGAGGAAACAAAGGCTTTAGGAGATGAATTAAATGACATGCTCAAGGTCATGACTTCGAGCAGATGCAAGGGGATTTCAGCCAGGCAGTCTAACTCGCAAGCCTAAGTTCTTAACCACTCCATTAGTTTCTTCCTTAGGTCAGTTTTTAGCTGTGAGTTTCTGTACCTACAGTCCTCCTTAGAATTGTGACATTAATTGAAGATGGACATTTTGAAAAGAAAAAGACCCCACAAGTGCAGCCTGAAGCTGTGACAAGAATGGAGGGAGGTGTTTCCCAGGGTCTCCACAGGGCCAACAAGGAAGGGGTCCCCCAAAGCTCTACAGACTTAGGGATATCTCTGTTCCATCTCCCCTTAACTTTTTAAAAGAATGAATCCTCCCAGTTTGTTCCAGCCTTGAAGCAGGATGTGAAGGCATAATTTTCATTCCTTAAACAGGAAAGAAAAAATTAACAAGCCATCCACTGAGGTAAGGAGGGCATAATCTGGTGTTGTATGCAGCCCTTCCCTTCTAATGGGAACTTTGCACTTGGAAAGTCAGTCTTGGACAGGGAAAGAAGAGAAGGTTGCCTAAATAGGGTGATTTAAGATACCATGAAAAGACACAGCTCCCCTTCAGAAAATGTTTATCCACTGATGTCCTGCTATGATCTATGCTTTTGCTTTTAGCTTGTATCCATTCAGTCTTCTTCTTTCAAAATGCAAACATGCCTCAGATGGGTAAGAAATTAAATTCCTGTCCCCAATGGTGTCTGTGTTCCTCAGATCCCTTTTCCATATGGCCGGGTATATAGGCATGTGTATGTCCTCAGGGAGAAATGAGGAGTCAAGGGATGACTGGGGCTCTGAAAACCAGGCTGGGGAAAACAAACAACCAAACTTCAAAATTCTACCAAAGAGAAGCAACTTGATCTGACTTTTCATGAGAGAGACAGAAATACGGCACTTACCAGGTTCTACAAGGTCGGACAATTAAGTTTGCGAACTCATCCTAGAAAAAGTGCTACATACCTCATTGCTGAATATCACTATGGATACCTTCAAAGGACTCCCCTTGGGAAGCTAGGCACCAATGCCAGAGCCTAGTCTACCCTTTAAAGCAATTTTGGAACTCTTTTTCTAGGATGGCCATCAGAGCTGTCACCGTATTACCCTTGATGTCCTGAATTTCATCAAAATGTCTTCCTTTCAATATTTCTTTATTCAGGTAAAGAAAAAAGTCATTGGGGGCAGATCAGGTGAATAGGGAGGGTGTTCCAACACAGTTATTTGTTTTCTGGCTAAAAACTCCCTCACAGACAGTGCCGTGTGAGCTGGTGCATTGTCGTGATGCAAGAGCCATTAATTGTTGGCAAAAAGTTCAGGTTGTCTAACTTTTTCACGCAGCCTTTTCAGCACTTCCAAATAGTAAACTTGGCTAGCAATTTGTCCAGTTTGGTACAAAGTCATAATGAATAATCCCTCTGATATCAAATAAATGTTAGCAACATCATTGCAACAAGTTCATGAACTTAATTGTCAGACTTCGTATATTGGGTGCTTTCACGTACTACAGATTATAGCAGAGAGCTTGAATAACTTGCCCAAATCACACAGCTAATTGGGACAGAGTTGAGATTTGAACATGTTTTTGGTTTTGGGTTTTTTTTTTCCAAATCCCACAATCTTACCTCCCAATCGACTTCCTCTCTATGTTAAACTACCAGCTTTTGCAAGTCAGATGCCACCATGGGTCTCTATTACGAAACCATAATGTCTGCTCAGCCATCCCTTTGCAGGTCATTGTGTTTCCAAACTTTTCACCCTCATATGTATTCTTCATCTCCCCACCACTTCCAATGCAGTCATGAGGATAAAATATGTGATTTTGTTTCTCTCCATCATTTCTCTTCCAGAAGGCTATGGTCATAGTCAGAAACAGCAGGGGTTGCACTGAAGCCTAAGAAAAAGCAAAACTATTAAACCACAGTCCATCCCTCTTCAACAACTCTGCCCCAACTTTCAGAGGAAACAATGCTCCCAATTACAGCAGGGGTCCCCTGAGATTCAACCAGCAGCCAAGAGCAAAATACCCGAAACCAATCTGTGGCTTTGCTCGCTCCTTACCAATTCCCTGCGTGCAAGCATATCTCAGTGGGAAAATATCTGCTACAAAAAGGTGAGGAATAAATGAAACATATAATTGCCCAAGCAGTCATTCCCCAGAGACCTAGGGCCCTGGACTCAGAATATGGCCGTTGCCACCTCAGGAAAGTTGCCCAAAGCTATAGTCTTCCACTCCCAGAGGGAAAGATATGGCATTGTCACTTCTGCAGCCTTGCTCTTCTTTTTTGTGCAGATAGAGACCACTTCCCAGCATAGAGGCCCAAACTACCTAATATTTATTTTCCCAATCCGCCTTAATCTAAGAGATGGCTCATGTATTAATCATGACCACAGGGATCTGAGAGAAAAGTCCTGTAGGTATATCCTGAGAAAAGTTCCCCCCCCCCCAATGAAAAGAGATGCCCTGAAAAGTCACTTTTTTTCTCGCTTTTGGATTTCAGTGTATTGCAGAGCAGCCGTCTTACGATCATAAAGAAAAGCCTAAGGACAAGGCACAGAAGATGGCTGAGTGAAGACACCAAGAGGAAGAACCTGGGCCTGGATGGCATCGCTGAGTCTCTGATCCAATCCCAGAACCACCTTGCCTCCAGACTTCTCGTATATTTGTTATCTATTGCTACGTAACAAATTACTCCAAAGTTTAACAGCTTAAAATAACAAACATTATCTCACAGCTTCGGTGGACCAGGAATTTGAGAGTAGTGTAGGTGAGTGATTCTGGCTTGGGGTCTTCCACAGGCTACAAACCAGGTGCTGGTCAGGGCTGCAGTCATCTCAAGGCTCAATTGGGGAAGGATCTGCCTCCAAAGTCACTCATGTGGCAGTTTGCAGGCCTCAGAAGATCCACATCCTAACTCACTCACACAGGCCACTCCATAGAGCTGCCTTACAATGTGGTGGCTGGCTTCCTCCAGAGTAGGGGTCGGCAAACTTTTGAGACAGAAGAACCGCCAGGAGTTGGCAAACTGCGGCTCGCGAGCCATATGCAGCTCTTTGGGTTCATACATGTGACTCTGAAGTAAAATTGAAAATGAAAATAAAGCTATCATAGTTTCATTTATAATATTACTTTAAATTTTCCTTATTTGCAAAAATATATTTATGGCTCTTGAATAATTTTTAAATTGCTGTAAGGGACAGGGTTGGCTCTTCCAGAGGTCGGCAAACTTTTGAGATGGAACGTCCTCAAAGAGCCGCAGTTTACCGACCCCTGCCCCAGAGTAAGCAATCCAAGAGAGAATGAGGGAGAATACCCAGCATGGAAACCACAGTCCTTTCTATCACCTAATATTAACAGTAGCATCCTGTTGCTCCCTGCTATATTCTATTCTTTTAGTGCAGATGTTCTCAACCTTGGCACCACTGACATTTGGGGTTGCATACTTCTTTGCTGTGGGGATGAGCACTGTAGGATGTTTGGCAGCATCCCTGGCCTCAACCCACTAGATGACAGTATTACCACCACTACCCCCAGTTGTAACAAAAAAGAAGTTGCCAGACATTGTCAAATGTCCTCTGGGAAACAATCACCCCCAATTGAGAATCACTGATTTATAATGACTCATAAAAGCTAGCTCACACCAACAGGAGAAGGTTACACAAAGGCATGAACGTCAAGAAGCAGGGACCACTGGGGACCATCTTTGAGCCTGCATGCCACATCTTGCTTTATAAGATAGTCAACTTCTTTAATGTTTAAGCCACTTAACGTTGATCCTTTGGTTATGTGAAGCCAAGAGTGCACTAACTGATAGAAAGGGACTAGCCACTTATTTTACCTATTAACACAACTACTACTTTTCCCATCTTTCAAGAGTGCTAAGTAAAAAGTTAAGCAAAGCACCATGCTTACCAATGAAATGACTCAGCACTCATCTCCTGGAAAAGAATCAATATCTCCCATTTCAGACCAATAAAATGCTCAGCACCTGCCCCCACCACATACACACACACACACACACACACACACACACGTTTCTAAAGGAAAGACATCAACTGCCCCCATCATGTGTCTTTTCACTGAATGAAGACACGAAAGTGAAAACATAAAGAATAGCAATAAAAAAAATAAAATAAAATAAAAACACAACCACATCAAAAAAAGAATGACCAATTAGATTCTTTAAGCATATAGTCAATGTCACATGCTCAGAAAAAGACTGCTCCTGACCTGCCTGGGTATAGAGTTGACATGGAGAAGAGTTACATACCATTCAGAAGGTTTAAGAGTTGACTGTATAACAAAGGAGAATGACAACCAGCTGATCCTGTAGCACATTCTCCACTCGGAGCCTCACCTTTTCAGGGTGATCTCCAAGTTAAGTGCTCTTTAGCAAACTAACAAATCTTATAATAGATTCTTCCTCAACCCATTCCAGTTTTCCGGCCAACCTACTGTTATAACCCCAAACCTGAACTATGGGAGCCCATCAATTTACCAACAACCCTGGTTTTCATTCTTCAGATTCTTCAGCGGCTGACCACTCTTCACTGTCTCCCAGGAGCAAAGAACTCAGTCTTACCTTATGATGACCCTGGCTGGGTTTCTCAACCCCCAGGTTTTAACACTGGGGCCTGAGGAAAGACCACATGGTGATTTTTGTTCAAAAACTGAGGGTCTTTTTATTGGCCTCACTCATCCCTTCACAGAGCTCCCTCAGGAAATTGCAAAGTTTGTAACAGGCATCTGAAACCAATTATCAAGTAAGGGGCAATAGTCCCAGGAATAACTATGGAGTTCAAGATGAAAGACTCAAAATGAAAGCTATTTCCAACACAAATATCTCTTAGAATGGTAGAAATAAACCTTGGGGGGGAAATAGCATTATTGTAAAATGTGTTTTATGACACTGTAGTGATTAATGGCATTTCACACCAATAAAGTTGACAGGAAGAGGATGTGAAACACTAACGAAAGTGCAAATACAAATTTCCTTTTAAAATTACCAGCATTTTTCTACAAGAACAAGACATGCGCCAACAGGATAAGAGGTACAGCTATTTTAAAAATGCAAAATAAATAAACAACAGCAGACATAAACAATACAACCAACTGAATAATAAGTCCCATTTGATGAATTCCCCAGAGAATCTATTGAAAATATTCCTCCCTCTTTTTAGTCCCCAATCCTGTCTGCCGACCAAGGCTTATATCCAGTAACACGGTCTCTTAACATTTGAAAAAAAAGTTAGTTGTCTGAAGCAAGAGTTCCACCTATCCATTACCTAGCACCATTTCAGCATGTCCACACCTTACATCTCCTTTCTCATCCTTCCCGGCACTCTTCAAGAACTGAAACCTCACATCCAACACTAGCCCCTCCACTGTTGCTTTCAATCCCATCTCCTCCAGACACCCAGGGGCTTTCCTTTCTTTACCTGACCAAAATCTAATTTTCTCTTTTATACGTCTCCTCGCTGTAAATTGTCTCCACGTAGAAAATAACTTCATGCGATGGTGTTTCTTGACTGCTATTTTGTTTCACTTCTTTCTCTCTCTACCTCCTGGGCTGAGTGATCTATGCCCATTTTCTCACTAGACATTTCCTCAACCTGGGGAGGAATTTGATATCCAGCATCCATCTGCACTTCTAGGAGAGACTGACCTCTGGGGAGTCATCAGTAGTATCCTTCCAGCCACATCCTGAGGTCTTTTCTCATTTCTTATTCTTCTTAACTTCCCAAGGCACCTGGCATTAATCACTGCTACCGGCCCCTTCTAATTTCTCTCCCACTTCTCAGACTTTCTTCCTTCCTTCTCCTTTCTCTCAGCCTCACTGGTCAATGTCCTGCAAAACTTGGTCTGAAGACTTCTGCTCTTCCTTCTTTCTGCATTAGCCTTCCTAAGCTAATCATCTATAAAATGGAGATGTTGATAGTATCTATCTCAATGAGTTGTCTAGAGAAACAAATAACAAATAATCCAAGTAAAGTGCTGACATGGTGACATCCCAAAGTTAATGTGACTCAGTGCTGATAATTCCAACATACAGCCCCTTATTTCTGATTCTATTTGATTTTTTATTTTAAGACCCACTTGATATGACATTAGAGTCACAGTCGGCCTAAAATTTAATTCAGTGTCTTTTCTTATTTATTCTTCTTTGCAAAGTGCTCATTTTTATCAATTTGAAACAACCATTTCTACCATATCCTACAGTAAAAATCTTGATTCACATTTTACTCTCTCCTCCCTTCACTGCAACCCTTACTCTCAGGTTCCCCATCCATCCTCCCTCGCTGCTATCACTTTAATCTGGATCTTTATCCCACTTTCTATCTCTCAGATCATCACTGTGGCCTCCTAAGTGGTTTTCTGATCTCCAGTCTCCCTAAAGTATTCCATTCAATTGCCAAATGAATCCCCTGGAAATGGGTGCCCGGTATCATTCTTTCGTTTAAGAACTTTGTCTCCTGGCTCCCAGTCAACATGGCAGAGTAGGTAAATGCTGTGCATTTCCTCCCCCTGACCACATCAAAATTACAACCAAACTACAGAACAATCATCATTGAGAATTGCCTGCAGTCTAGCTGAACAGAAGTCCTATAACTAAAGATATATATAGAAGAAGCCACATGGAGACTGGTAGGAGGGGTGGAGACACAGAATGGGCTGGTCCCATATGCACATGTGGTGGTTAAAACTTGAGCGAGAGCGAGACCTTCATTGTGGAGGTCTACCCTAAAGAGCGAGGCATCCCAGTCCCACACCAGTCTCCCCAATCCAGGGTTCCAGTGCCAGGAAAAGAAGTCCCCACAACTTCTGACTGTGAAATCCAGCAGAGATTGTGGCTGAGTGAGACAGAGGGCTGCTGGAATCCCACGCATCCCTCTTAACGGGCACACACATTAACTTTTCACTCATGGACTCACTCGGTCTGAGCACTAGAGCTGAGGCAGCAGCTCAAAAGCCTCCAGGGACATACAGGAGAAACTGAATTGTCTGGCTTCAAGGCGAGGGCTGGAGAGGCAGTTTTCTCCCAGGAAGGAGTGCTGGCAGAAGACACTGTTCCTTTGTTTGAGCCCTTCCCAACCCAACCTGCAGGTGCAGGCACGATGTCTGAGTCTTCATCAACCTAGCCAACACTGTTAGTCCCACCCAGGTGATTCCTTGAGACTATGCCCCACCCAATTGCAAGCACACCAAGCCGCTTCCAGTGGCTTTTTCATACAAACGGCCTGTCTTCGCTCATACTGCAAACTTTCCCAAAATCTCTCAAAGCTTCATAAAGCCCAAACAAGCAACATCTGGCCTAAGTGTGCCCCGTACCTCTTGCTAAGCAGGCACTAGCAGCAGCCGAACTCAATTCACAGCTTAGCCTCTCCCAGGCACCTCAAAGCCCAGCACAAGTGGAAACCATCTGCAGATCACTTTGTAGCTCATATCAAGTGGCTCTGGGCGAGGCACAGGCAATAGCTGAACTTAGCCAGCATCAGAGCCCCTCCCAAGAGGTCCCAGAACAAACACACCTGGTGGCCAGCTTCAGAGCACACCAGAGCATCATCTAACCACCTCCACAAACGAAACACCCGAAGGGCAGACTTGGCAAGCACCACAGCCCCACTAAAGCAAATCCTGTTCCATAAGGTCAGCCCTGCACAATAGCAACTCCATTGTAGTCATGGCCAGTCCTCACAACCAATCAGTCGGAGGGTCAATCTCTCCCAATGATGTGTTAACAGCAACACAGCTCAACTACAACAGAAAGGCACACACATCCCACACAGGAGACACACCTGGAGCGCCCAGATCAGGTGACTGAGGAGATTGTGCCACTGGGCCCCACAGGACATCTACTGCATAAGGCCACTCTACCAAGACTGGAAGACATAGCAGCTCTATTTAATACAGAAAAACAAACACAGGGAGGCAGCCAAAATGAGGAGATAAAGAAACATGTCTCTCATAAAAGAACAGGAGAAAATTCCAGAAAAAGAACTAAATGAAATGGAGGCAAGCAATCTACCAGATGCAGAGTTTCAAACATTGGTTATAAGGATGCTCATCAATATTAGAGAGAACTTCAACAAAGAGATAGAAAACATAAAAATGAAGATAGAGAACATAGAAAAGAACTAGTCAGAAATGAAGATATAATAACTGAAATGAAGAATATATTAGAGGGAGTCAATAGTAGCTTAGATGAAACAGAGGATCAAATCAGTGATTTGGAAAATACGATAACAGAAAAAAACCAATCAGAACAGCAAAAAGAAAAAAGAATCGAAAAAAATGAGAATGGTTTAAGGGGCCTCTGTGACAACATCAAGCATACCAGCATTCACTTCATAGGGGTACCAGAAGGAGAAGAAAGAGAGCAAGAAATTGAAAACCTATTTGAAGAAATAACAATGGAAAACTTCCCTAACCTGGTGAAGGAAACTTAGATATACAAGACCAGCAAGCACAGAGAGTACCAAACAAGATGAACCCAAACAAGCCCACACCAAGACATATCATAATTAAAATGCCAAAGAAAGAAGCTTAAAAGCAGGAAGAGAAAAATAGTTAGTTACCTACAAGGGAGCTCCCATAGACTGTCAGCTTATTTCTCAACAGAAACTTTGCAGGCCAGAGGTATTGGCACAAAATAATTCAAAATGATGAAAAGCAAGGCACTACAACCAAAATTAATCAGTACAGCTACCATTTAGAATTGAAGGACAGATAGAATTTTTCAGACAAGAAAAAGCTAAAGGAGTTCATCACCACCAAATCAGTATTATAAAACATGTTAAACAGACTTCTTTAAAAAGAAAAAATATATATAAAAAATATGAGTAATAACATGGCAATAACTACATAATCTATAATTACTTTAAATGTATATGGATTAAATGCTCCAATCAAAAGATATAGGGTGGCTGAATGGTTAAGAAAATAAGGCTCCTACATATACTGCCTATAAGAGACTCACTTCAGATCAAAAGATACACACAAACTGAAAATAAAGGGACAGAAAAAGACATTTCATGAAAATGGAAATGAAAAAAACTGAAGTAGCAATGCTTATTCCAGACAAAATAGACTTGAAAACAGTGGCTATAATAACAGGACAAAGAAGGACCTAGAAATTCCACTTCTGGATTATCCAAAGAAACCCAAAATACTCATTGAAAAGACATATGCATCCATGTGTTCGCTGCACCATTACTTACAATAGCCATGATATGGAAGCTACTTAAGTGTCCATCAATAGATAAATGAGTAAAGAAGTGGTACATATACAAATGGAATATTACTCAGCCATATAAAAGAATGAAATCCTGCCATCTGTGACAACATGGATGGACCTAGAGGATATAATGCTGAGTGAAATAAGTCAGACAGAGAAAGACAAATACCACATGATTTCACTTATATGTGGAATCTAAAAAAATTATAAAAATAAATTAACAAACAAAACAGGATCAAACTCATAGTTACAGAGAACATTTTGATGGTTTCCCAATGGGAAGGGGATTGGGAGGGTTGGTGAAAAAGGGGAAGGGATTAAGATGTGCAAATCGGTAGTTGCAAAACAGTCATGAAGATGCAAAGTATAACAAGGAGAACATAGTAATAATGTATGGTGTCAGATGGGTCCTAGATTTATCAGGGTGATCACTTCATAAGTTGTATGCATGAAACTAATATAATATTGTATGTCAACTGTAACTGAAAAATGAAAAATTATTTTAAAAAGAATTTGTCTCCCTCACTTTTTATAACAAGTCCAAACTCCTGAGCCTGACAAAATTCCCTATTAAAATTTTCTCTCTCCCTCTCTCTCCCTCCCTCTCTCTCTCTCTCTCTCTCTCAATATATCTTAATGACATAGTAAATTAACTTCTTCCCACCATTTCCTCCCTCTTGGTTTTGTAGTGGACAAGAAGTCACGTACAGCCATTCTATGTTAATGCATGTGCCATGTAAATGTTAAAAAGTATTCCTTGAACTTGACCTAGGACAGCATTAAACAGTAAATAATAGCCATTGCTGAAACTTATTGGGCTCTTGCTTTCTGCCAGGCACGATGCTAAACTGCACACCCACCCTGCAATATCCCATTTAATCTCACAAACCCTAGGAGGTATGGAGTTTTATCCCCAAGTATGATAATCCTGAGGCTCAGAAAGCTATCCACACAGCTACTGAAGCGGTAGCTTTTATCCCACGTCTAGCTGATCCCAAAGCCTGATTGCACTTGACCAGCCTGAACATTTAAGCTGAACTCAGGGGCCAGAGTGCCTGGGGTGGAGACCAGAGGACATGAAGAATAAATTAATTAATTTAAAGAGAAAAGGAGCAGGAAGAAAGCAATAAATCAGAGAGAAACATGTTACAAAATCAGTGAAGGGTGGAAGAGCTAGAGAGAGAATTCAGTGGAGAACGTGAGAAATGAAGACATAATAAGTGGATCTGAGGAGATAATGGCTAATGCAGCTGGAAGAAAGTAACTAGGACTCCTATGGATGCAGAACAAAAAGGGTTATCTCTTTGGGTGGCTAGCAGCCGCGAGCACAGAAGACTGGTGAGAGGGACCTTGCTTCCACAGAGACACAAAGAAATGCGTGAAGAAAGAGAAAGAAGGCAGGGAGACAGGCCCAAAGGAGGACACAGGGCTGAGGTGACTAAACGGATACATCAGCATAGAGGCGTCTGTAAGATTTATCTCCTACATGGACTCTGTCCTAAAAATGTGGCCCGTATTCTCACCCCAGCATATAGATGAACCCCAGGAGAACACATATACATCTCCAGTGATAAAATAGCCGCTCAACAAATACTTCCTGCACTGAGAGAGAGAACTACTAGGATTTGCTTTGAGTGGCCTGATTATGTCGACTCTGGTCACGTTCTAGAAAGGAGGGGCTGTGAAGGGATAAGAGGTCAGGACAGCTTCCCACAATTCCATGGAAAATGTCAATTACACATAAGCATGTGGTCAAGACCTGATCTTCCATCTCCTGGAATGCCCTTTCCCAGAGAAACCCTGAAATGTCACCCCGTCATGCCGACCTGGCTTCCCTATCGAGACATGTTCTTGCCACTTCCCACATCCCAGGTGCCTGCGCTCCTCCTATCCTCGCTACCAGTTCAAAGCCCAGCCTTTCTTCAAGTACTCTATCAGGGACGCTAATTTCCCCCCGTGCTTTCTAGAATGATCTCATTTCCAAGTACCTTCCCTTTGCCCTGAATTCTGGTATTACAAGTCACCCTAAATTGTTTTCTGATTGTTAAGGGTACAAATGCCTTCTCTTTGGTACTCAAATCTGGGTCTTTTAGTACAGAAATCATATTTTCTCTATTCTTCCCTTCTACATTTTCTTAGAGAAGGCCTGGGCCAAAGCTAAGGCTATTTTTATGGAGGGAATGAGGAGATAGATGTATAAATGCATAAAACTTTTGGAATAGACCTTGACAGGTAGAAAACCTATATAACTGTTAGTTATTATTATTACTGTTTTAATAGCTACAGTGCCTTGCCTGGTACATATTTGATGCTCAGAAAATATGACTTGAATGATGCTTCAGGGTCCATGAATACACAGTTAATGTCCCTAAAATGCATATTATAGCTTCTCCATGGAAAGCTTAATTTTTATGAGCTTTCATTTCTGAAATCTCTCTCTGGGAATAAATATTGCACGTCTAGTGCTACAAACTCTTTTCTAAAATAAATAGGAAGCAATTCAGAAGCATAGTTAGGTCACGAATTAAAGACTAAGTGAGAATAAGCATAAAGCAGCTGAGTTGCCACCAAGAAAGCCTAATGAGGTCTAAACATTCCATACACACACATACACACATACACACACACACACACACACACACACTCGCGCACGTGCACGCACACATGCACATGCACATGCACACACACCCCTACACAAGCTTTCTGTGGGTAGAGAATCATTGGCTTTGGAGATTTCTGACAAGAGTCAGCATTCACATGGGTCTCTTCATCCATGGCTACCAAGTCACTATGCAGTCAAATTTTAATCTCTCCCTTTGAAAGATAAGAAACCATGCAAAGGACTTTCTTTTATGTTTTTGTTTCATTTTTCCCTACAAGATTCAATGACAAGGTGATAGAAGATCCCAAGTCTTCGGTACCAATCATGTCTGTAGCTCTAGGATGACGACTGTCAAGCTTTTTGAGGTGGCAGCTCTAGCTCCAAAGACTGCACAGTAACAGAAACACTCAAGGCCCCATGACCTCCCCGGGCCCCGCCTGTACCAGCAAGCCCATGGGAAGGCTTCTGAGGAGGCAGTTTCATGGGCGACTGGCCATGCTGTGGTCAATCAGAGACATCAATTGTTGCTTTCAACCCAGCTGCCTCGCCAATTAATGCAAAGCTGTTTAGTTAGTGCCTTGAGATTTGGGACTGGGAAGCAGACTCAAAGAATATTCTACAAAGATAAAAGCAAAACCTTTTTCCATTCCTCATCACAAGGTGTGTGTGTGTGTGTGTGTGTGTGTGTGTGTGTGTGTGTGTTTTCATTTATTAAGTTTACCCAAAAAGAAAGAGGATGGTAATAATCTCTTTCTCTCCATCACAACTTTTAGAGATGTTTATCGAAGCCAAAACCTCTCTTGATGTTTGCCAATTGCTAAATAGGAACTGAATCTCCTGCCAAATATAAACTCTCTTTTTCAGTGCTTATAAATAGATTATATATAAATAGGATAAGTTAATGTTGTTCATCTGATGAAATGGATTAAAATAGATGAACACAAAATTGAGGTAAAACAGGGTTCTATTGGAATTTGTGGGAAAAGCATCAGAGAAAGACTTGTGCTAGAATCCAGGGCACCAGACAGTGGAGAGAGAAACACAACTTTATCCTAAAGGCTTGTTCTTGACTTTACTAGCAAGACTAGTAGAAGTAGTTGCTATATCACCCCACATCGAGTCACCAGATTTATAAAATAAAAATATGTCCAGTTGAATTTGAATGCCAAATAAATAACAACTAATTTTTTTTCAGTATAATACTTACACTAAAAATTAATCATTGTTTACCTGGAATTTAAATTAACTGGTTGTCCCTTGTTTTATCTGTCAACCCTACCCTAAACAACTTAAGTTGATCCTGAGAAGACTAGGCATTAAGTCTCATTGGCAACCTTAGTCAAAGGTCATCCTCTTCATCTAAATCAATTAGGTCGCTGGAGAATTTGCTTGAATTATTCACACGTTCAGGTGCTAGCCTTCATGGCAACATGGTCAGTGGCCATCACCTTTGTGAATTTTACCACTTCAGCATTCCTAGCTGTGTGTAACCCATTGACATTTCAAACAGAAAATGCGGTTATCATCAAGAGTATCTTGATTTTTGTGCCCAATCTCTGTGCTAGGCCGTGATAACTCCAGCTTATGTAATCCTCACATCTCTGAGAAGCTGGTATTATGTTTCATGTAGCAAGTTGCAGAAACCTGTCCAAGGTCTCATGGCTGGTAAAATGTTGGTGCCAGAATGGATATCAAGGTCTGTCCTACTCCTAAGTATATATCCTTCTATTTCACCATTCACATCAACACATTACTTTTTTGTTTTCAGTTGCAAATGTATAATGTGTGGAAGGCTGTGTTAGATACTGGGGATTGATTTAGGTTGATGGTGGGGGAAGAATACAAAAGACAAGGGACTTGAGTATTGCTAAGATGACACGACAAAGGTATTGAAGTACGATAAATAAAAGACAGTAAGGAAGTGTCAAAGTGACTCTCACTTGAAACTAGAGAGGGTTATGGGCATCAAATCAACATTACTAACCATGAGCATCATTTAATAAACAGCTGCTTTATGCCAGGCACAAGGTAGGCATTACAACCCTTACTAGTACAAATGAGAAAGTGAGGCAGAGGCTAAATAGCTTTCCCAGGGACACCACGTAGCATAGCCAGGAGAATCAAACCCACATCCCTGTGGTGCCTCTTCCACAAAGCCCATACTCTGACCCACTAAGCTGTGATGCTTTGATGTATATTCTTCTCAGAAATGGACTTTAAAAAGCATCTCCTTTCTTTCCATGAGCTTCTCACAGCCTTCAGCTCACCTCAGACTATAAACACACAATTTCCCTTCATGGGCCGTCATGGGGATGTATAAGTCTCCACAAAAGCCAATGAACAAACTTCATTCATCCATGTGTAATCTTTGTATCTAGAAAAAAAGAGTGACTGCAAATAAAGTATTCATTACCATAAGGTCAACAAAAGCCAACCTCAATGGTTTCTTTCCATCCCAGGAGTCAGAAAATAACTAACAGCTGGAGTGCGTCATGAACTTGAGGGAAGTAAAGGAAGTGAGATTCCCCTCACAATTTGATTCAATTCAGTCACCGTGGAATGAGTATCCCATTGGTACACAGGAGAAAAGTGGCCAGAACAGCCCACTTTGCCTGCATCCAAAGCCTCTGTTGCTCCATGCCCAGAGAAACAGAGACGAAAGAGAAAAGTGTCACTCAGACGGAATCACCCTCCTGTCGGCCATGTACTAGGTCAGTCAGGGCTCTTTGGTTGTATGCAGCAGAAACCATCTTCGGCTAATGTAAGCCCGGATAGATTTTTACAAACAGAAAAAGAGAGGACATGGGTGACCCATAGTACCAAAGGAAGACTGTAGACTCAGGCTTCAGAAAAAGCAGGGATATAGGTAACAGGTACTAACAGATCTTCTTACCAGCCACCTCCATGGAGACATATTTTAGCTCCAATTATGGTCTATTTTTAAATTCCTAGGAGAGAAATTCTGATTGGCCCAGTAGTAATCACATAGCCAATGGGGGGGGGGGGGAACAAAATTCTTGTGCTATTAACAAAAAAACGAGAGGCAGGGGGAAGATAGATGCTTCAGCAGACAGAAACATTAAATGATTACAAAAGTATTGTGTAGTGGTTACAAGCTCAGACACTGAAACCAGGCTTCCAAGGTTAGAATCCGGGTACTGAGGCTGACTGTGTAAACTTGGATCAAGTTAACCACTCTCTGCCTCTTTCCTGGGCTATGAAATGGGAATGACAATAGCATACATCTTATTTAGTTGTTGTGAAGATTAAAAGAGCTACTCCATGTAAACTCTTTAGAATAGTGTTTACTATGTTGAAACTACTCGGTAAGTATTGGTCATCATCCTTATCATCGATACACATGATTGCTATTGACCACCACAATTTGAGGATTGCTTGTTAATGCAGCATAACCTACCTTATCCTGACTAACAAGGTATTTTATCTTCATAGCAGTTCAGTTCATTTCAATCAAGATATACTAAGCACCTACACATAACAGATTTTGGGTTAGGCATTCAACACTCATAGAAAAAGTCACTGTCTGAGCTTAAAATGTAGTAGAAAATGTAGAGTGTCTCTAAAAAACATGGATTTTCCTGTGCTCAATTCCACACCAAAAACAAAACCTAGAAACATATGTCCAAGAGACATAGTTCCTATAAAGTTCTTGGGTTTTACTGGGATCTCTTGTACAAATTTAACTCTTCTCAAAATGTAAATATCTAGAAGCACCTATGCCTCCCTTCTGTGAAACAGCATTTATACTACATATGTGTTTAATAAATATGCTTACTAAATGTTTAATGATAAGAACCTAAACAACTCCTCTCGCTACAGTAATATAACATCTGATAGGTAGACTGAGCAGTAAAAAGAAGTACAGAACTGAGTTGACTAAATCCATAGGTCTCATTACCAAGAAGGGAATAAAAAATTCTATACCAAAACCCAGGCACAAATGCTGCCAAAATCACAGTCAAATACACAGACTGAACACAAAGACAGCTGTGGTGCAAATTTTGTGTTCTTTATTACACAACTTCTCTAAGGACCTAATTTTAAATTCAGTCACTCATGTCCTCATTGGTCAGTGTGGATTGCCACAGCAACCACAGATTCTAGTTGGTGAATGGGATTTTCAATATTAAAAATTATTCACTAAAGCCATAGTTTCTGGTGTAATAAAAAATATACTAACATCGCAATGTTACAAGTCTGTGTCTTGTGCATGAGCATAATTGACAAACAGTTGTGACATAAAGGACTCAGTTCTATCTGAAGTGTAGGATTGTATGCATAAGGTTGTAGTATGCCCTGGAGCAGTAATTTACTAAATAACACCCCTTCAGGGGGTTGAAATGGTTAAACTCCTTGCTCAGCCCTGGTGGAGTTGAGAATTAGCTCACTGTTTTGAGTCTGGAAAATGTGGGCTATAATTTAGTCCTCCTTCTCCAAATAAGTCAAAATATGACTCTTAATGAAATGATCATGTGGACAGGACAGGTATCCAATCAAATCTCTGTGGCACAGACCATGACAAACTAAGGACATCCCAACCTTCCCCCATAAGACCATAACTTGGTCTTATAAACTACCACAAGCCTATTAACTAAGCTGTTTGGATTCTTTAAGAAAGGCCCATCAGATTCTAAAATATGAAAAGCATCACTAGAGGCAAGGTCCAGGCCCAAAATTCCAGGCAAGAAAACACTTTTTTGAGAAATATAAAACCTTTGTATCTTAATTGTATATATTAGACAACCTCATCTATAAGAACCATGTGTGTTGAAATCATAGTCTGCATCAAAAATCAAGTGGCTTTTTATTTGTGATGTGCAAATTAAACATTTCCATATTTGCAATTTAAGCTTTTACCTAATTCATCATTTCTCATCTGATGAGGGTCCCACGCATCAAGGCCTTCTAAAGGTCAGGTCTGATTAAATGGGAGCAGCATGAAATGAACGGGAGGACGCTGGCATTCCTGCCTTCAGTTTCTACTCCCAGCTCCCTATACAGGAACAGTATGCTTCAGTTATTTGTGTCTTAGTCATATTTTCATACCATTGTTCATTTTGCCACATTTTGATATTAGGACTTCATTGTCTAGAAATAAGGCAAAACTGCCTTACCACTACTTTTATGGTTTCTTTTCCTTTAAACAATAGCATTTTTCCTAACTGTAGCATTTTTTGCATAAGTTAAAAATCTTACATGATATAGGCACACTGGCATACATACACATTCGTGTGATCAAGCATTACATAAGCATATATCAAAATATATGATTGTGTGAAAGTAAGTTTATATATATATATACACACCCACATAACTACAAATGCATAGTATAAATTTCCACTTCAACTACTTTACCTTTGGCAGCTGACAGTAAGCCGCAATAAATTTGTTATTAAACTGACCCATCAGCTTACAAACTGGTACTTCTATGCCACTGAGAAGGTCTACTTAATGCCTATTCGGTAGACTGCCTACCTAAAATTAATTCTCCCATTCTCCTTAATAATAAAGTCCCAATTTCATTCGGAGCACCAATGTGCCTAGTTGAGCCTACATTTCATAGCTTCCCTTGCAGCTACATGTAGAGAGGTAAGCTCTGGCCAATGAAGTGCAGGGATGTCCTGGACATTGACTGGAATGTCCAAGGAACTCCTTAAAAGATGACAGGAGACAGGAACGCCCCCCTTTTTGGCCCCGTGCCCTGCCTCTCCCTGTCTGAAACATGGATGTAATGGCTAAGAGACTCAGCTACTGTCTTTCACCTTGAAGATGAAAGCCCATACACTACAAATAAAAGAGCGAAAAGACAGAAGCGACCTGGATCCCTAATAAATTTTTGGAGTGTTAAAGGGACTATTTCCGGTCTTCACTTGTAAAGAGAAAAAAAAACAACCCTTAATTTGGTGTATTCACTACCAAATTCAATATGTGTAAAGGATAACCACATTAAAAGTCACAAATAATCATTTATAAACACATTAATGGTGAATAAATTAATACAATTCAGATTTTACTTTAATAAAAGTTGATTTCTTTTTCAATATTTATCATGAAAAGAAGATCTTTCAGGCCCCATGATTTGGAGGGAATTTATCCAGCAAAACCATCCAAGTCCAGGGTTAATGAGGTTCATGTTGATGAGAACTGAAGTCTAGCTGTTAAGTAAATAATAACACCAGTGGTGATTTAGAGATTTTCATCCCTAAAATTTGTAGCAAATTGCAAATAACCCTATGGGGTATGTAAAATTGCTGACATAATTTTATTGACAGAGAAACTGAGTCATCAAGTCATTAAATAGCCTGGGGTCTATTTAAGTGAATAGCAGCCTCAGGTGAAAGAGATTGCAGCTAGCTTCTAAGACCATCAAAGAAGATTTTGTTAAGAGTCAGCATGTAATAAAAAGTTTAAAATGTATCCTTCACACCCACATGGAAAAAAAAAGTGTGTGTATATGTGTTTTGAAACAGTCAGGTGAGGTTTCTTGGTTCTTACAACCAGTGACTCCCTCAAATGTAAAGCTCCTGTTTGAGGTCTTTTATCATTTGTCCATTTAACCTAGTACCGTGCTGGGCACGTAACAGGTGCCCAATAAACGTTTCCTGAATGAATAGCTATTTTCTAAAATCGTCCTGTGGGGCATGCTGCTCCTGAAATTAAACATTCACTTTGAAGCTAAGCTATTCTTAGCTTAAGAGCAGCCACTTCCTATTCTCTTCATCGCACCCCAACTTGTCCCTCTCGAGGCAGACACTGCATGCTCATGAGTCCCTCGCCACGCTTAGATTCAAGCCACCTCCGAAAATCCATCTTCCTTCTTGATTCATTTTTCAGCATGAACAAGGAAATGGTTTGATGATAGGATAATAATTGATGGTTATGGGATCTGATATAGAAAATGTTTGATTTCATGGCTGCATAACTGTTTACAAACTATCACATACAAAAGAAAAAAATTGTCCTGAGTAATGTCCTTGCTGGAATTATATTTCTAGAGGAGAGAGGCACTGCCCACAGAGACTGATGGGCAACTTTAAAGTTAGTACGAGCTGCCATGTCTATTCTCCCCTTGCAGGCTGTGGTTATGAATGGTCAGCATCTGGCCACTCTCTTCTCTGCCCCTGCCCTCCCGTCCACTTCTGATACATGTCGTAAACTTGGGCACTTTGACAGGGTATTTGATGGTGATGGCCCTGAGGCAGAGGGCTGGTTTTATTGAATCAAAACGCTGTAACTTCACTGAAGACCTTTCATCCAACCACTGTTGAAGGCCTTTGAGGCCCCATTTATAGCAAGCGAAGGAAGTGATCTTCCCATGGTCACTTAGAAAGTCAAGGGCCAGGCAGGGCATTCCATAATCGAGTCCAGTGGCCATGAAACCTCCATTTCTGCCATTTTTCATGCACACTCAATGTTTCTCAAATGACAGTCAGGAATTATCCATCCAAAGAAGTTTCTGGGAAAGCAGGGGTCTGAGGAATCAAGTTACAGGGAGACAAATGAATTTCTACCTGGGGGAGACAGGCTCAAGATTTGATCCCAACTTCTCTAAATGAAAAAGAAAACCATCTTAACGAACATTCTTTCCCGTTTTCAGTCTACTTTGAAAGTCTTGTACCTCTCGGTCTAGATCAGATAAAGAAAAAGGGTAACATCAAGTCATAGGGAGCACTCCTTTCCCTGACATGAAAACCCAGACCCCTGTGCTGAACTATGACCACCTTCAAAAGTCATCCTTCACCCACAACACTCACCTCCCGTACACAAGGCACCCGGAAGTGTCAGCTAGATAGGAACAGCTGAAACCCTCTTGGATATATTCACTTTATTTCTAAGATAGAAGTTATTCTTTCACAAAAGGGGGAGCAGAGACAAAGGAGAGATTATTTACAGAAATTAGGTGCAGAGAGAAAAAAAATGTGACTCTAAGTGGAGAGATTATCAACCTAGAAAGATGTGTTCGAGTCTAATAAGAAAGGCATGGGACACGCAGTACATCTGAATATAACCATTAGCATCATGGAAGAAAGGCTGTTTACCGTATTAAAGCTACCTTTACTGGTTGTATAAAAACAAAAAAGGATTGTATTGGGGCCATCACACTCCCATCTTTTCAATTACAGAGATAGAACAATCTCAGATTCCGAAGCTAACTACAAATCAAAATTGTGTTATGTTATCTGCTGAGACACAAATGGAAAATAAATACTGTTAACTGTCACTTTCCATTAGGTAACAGAAATTCAATTACATTTCAAACAAGCCTCCATGTCAACAGAATAAATCTGTTTCATAAATGAGCAGGTAACCATTTTTGATTCCAACTTCCCAAAGGGAAAAAATCAATTTTAATCACAATTCTTCAATTTTTTTTTCCATATGAATGTTTTGGAGTTGAGTACATCATCTGGTCTAATAAACAGTGTTGTACAGAAGAAGGAAAAAAGGCTGAAATTGGTTGTTGTTCATTTCTGGTGCCTTTTAAACCAGAGACTGTTCATGTCTGACTTAACTGAAGTTTGTATTGGTCAGATGCTTTCAGTTTAAAAGCAAATGCCAGAAAGGGGCGGGGGGGGACGGGGGTGGAAAGCAAAGTACAAGCAAAATTCTTTCTGCTGTGGGGTCAGTCCCAATAAGAAATGTACATAGGGAATATGAATCGGCTCTAGTGGCAGACCTTGAAAGGGGACACCCTTCTGTAAGCCCTCACCCCAATTCCCTTGGAATATAAGGAGAATCTGGAAACACAATTTTCTGTTCTGGAAGATTTGGTCAACCAGAGGACAAGCGGACGAACCCGGGATGACTGGGAAAGCTTGAAGTAAGCTGCTCATTCAGAATGAGGTATTTTGATCTAATAAATGCTTGCTGGTTACCACCTTGGGTTATTACAATGGGGCAGCCTTTTGGAGGGGAGCTATATGTTTTCTTTGACTTCTAGTGAGTGTTAAAAAATAGATATTTCTAATAATGGACCCCCAATTTATTCTAATTTGTTAAAGGACAGAGTTTTCCTAAGAGTGATCACTTAGAGTCTTAACTATGACTCGGGCACTGCTGTAAGCTCAATAATTCTGCATAATTATGTCATTTAATCTTCACTGGCCACACTGTGAGATAGGTCTTAGTCTTATCTTCATAAGAAAATGGAGGCAAAGAAAGGTTAAGTTACTTGTCCAACTTGCACAGCAAGTATATGGCTGAGCTGGGATCCAAGCCCAAGTGGTCTGACTCCGGAGTCTGTAATTACAACCGTCTCTCCACCAGACTTCCAAATTCAACCCTCCTGGGCTCAGCAACGTTGTAAGTGTTATAGGTAGATGACCATATGATTCATGGACCAAGTTAGGACACTTTTAAAAGTGAGAGGGGTCCTGTTAATAACTGTGCCAAAACAACAGAAGCAAAAGAATTGTCCTCGGAAAATGGGGAAATACGCCCTCTTAGTTGTAAAGAAGGTGTTACATGTTATAAGGAGAGTTTGACTAACAAAGGATGACCTAAGCAAAAGTCATGTGTTATTGCCTTTTAAGAAAGGGCAGCAAGAGATAGTGAGCTTACCCACTCAATCAATAAAATATTATTATACAGCCACTATATGTCAAATACTGTGACAGGTGCTAAGATTATGGCTGAGAATAAGTCACACAAGGTCGTTGCCCTCTTGAAGCTTACATTCTATTAGGCTCTTGTGAGGCTCAAAAGCAAGTAAATGAGATAACATACACAGGAATGCTTGTTTGATGACTCTTTGAAGTGGAATACATATAGATCATGCTATTGACTAAGAAGCAGGACATTATGGTGGAAAGAACTTGAACTTGGGGGTGAAACAGACCTGAATTCTAATTTGGCCTTTACCACTTACTATCTGTGCAACTTGGGGCATGTTAATTAACCATTCTGAGTTTCTATTTCTCTATCTATAAAAAGTGGATAATAATATCTTCATTGCAAAGTGGTAGTGAAAACTGTAGATATGTATGTTATATGCCTAGCAAAACGTTTGCACCTACTTAAAAGATGGTGGCCACTATCATTATTGAGATGTCTGGGCCCTCATGCCCTAGGAAGATTCAAAATCACACAGGCATAGAGAATTTAAAGGATATTCAGCTGGCTGAATTTGTACAAAATCTGAAGGTATCCTAAAGGAGATAAGCATTGTGAAATAAGGATACATCCTAAAACTATGGGAAAAATCTGAATGATATAAAAAATGGAGGAGGTAAGGTATAGTCAATGCCCATAAGTGAAGAGAATAGAATCTAGAGGAACATATGGCTAAGAAGGGAATACAGTCAATACATGACCTGACAATTAAGTTAGCGAACTCATCCTAGAAAAAGTGCTACATACCTCATTGTTGAATATCACTATGGTCACCTTCAAAGTACTCCCCTTGGAAAGCTAGGCACTGATGCCAGTGCGTAGTCCACCCTTCAAAGCGATTTTGGAACTCTTTTTCTGGAATTGCCATCAGAGCAGTCGTCATATTACCCTTGATGTTCTGATTGTCATCAAAATATCTTTCTTTCAATATTTCCTTTATCTTCGGGTAAAGAAAGAAGTCATTTGGGGGCCAGATCAGGTGAGTAGGGAGGGTGTTCCCATACAGTTATTTATTTACTGCCTAAAAACTCCCTCATAGACAGTGCCATGTGAGCTGGTGCACTGTCATGATGCAAGAGCCATGAATTGTTGGCGAAAAGTTCAGGTCATCTAACTTTTTCACTCAGCCTTTTCAGCACTTCCAAATAGTAAACTTGGTTAACTGTTGGTCCAGTTGATACAAATTCATAATGAATAATCCTTCTGATATCAAAAAAGGTTAGCAACATCGTTGCAACAAGTTCGTAACCTTAATTGTCATACCTCGTATGCTCATGGGGTTCTTGGCTGGGTCACAGATTTACCCGAAGGCTTCGGTCACCACAGTGAACTTCCAGATACTGGTTCCCTTATCTGCAAATTCTGAGCAATGGTCTAGGCCAAAAAATGGCAAGCTTCTTCTGAAAAATACTTGAGAGTAAATAGTTTAGGTTTTGCAGGCTATACGGTGTCTGTTGCAACTTCTCAAATCTATCATTATAGCACAAAAGCAGTCAAAGACAATAAATTTAAGATCTGAACACAGAATCTCTGAAAACAAGCCCTATGTCTTAGCATCAATATCTCCCCAACACCTAACTCAATGTTCACTAAAACTCATTGAGTGAGTGAATAATAAAGCAAAGATGAAGCTCACAGGAGCACTGAGTAGTGGTTGGTATTTTCAGGTTAATGATGGAGGAAAGAGAGAGACAAGAGTCAGCAGGACTTAGCTCTAACAATAAAACAGTAAGCATGAACCAAACTGTAGGGAGTGGGAAGCTAGCAGATATTTTTGAGGAGGGATGTAATATGATTGGTGCAGTGTTAAGGAATATAATACTCTTAGGTCTAATACAGAACAGAAGCAACCTAAAGACAAGAAGACAATTAATCTAGGTAAAAAGGAACAGAGGCCTAAACCAGAATAGTGGCAGTGATGGGATGTTGAAAAGTACAGCGTCAAAAGATTTTAGAATTAGAATTTACAGGATTTAATGCAGAAAACAAGAAAGAAGCTTACATTAAAGTTGCTCTTGTGGTTTCAAGTGTTAGCATCTAGACCAGTGGTTCTCAACCGGTGGGCCGCGACCCCCTTGGGGGTCAAATGACCCTTTCACAGGGGTCACCTAAGACCATCGGAAAACAAAAAGATACTTCCATTACGATTCATAACAATAGCAAAATTACAGTTATAGAGTAGCAACAAAAATGATTTTATGGTTGGGGGTCACCACAACATGAGGAACTGTATTAAGGGGTCGCAGCATTAGGAAGGTTGAGAACCGCTAATTCTAGACGGACAATGATGACATTAACCAGAAAAGGCTTGTGGGGTAGGGGTAATAAACTGGAGGCCACGTTAAGTCTGACACATCAAAATCTGTGACATAGTTCTTAATCAGCAATAAATTCTTCTATGTGTCACCCTCCAGTTCTCCACCTTAGCTATCATCTAGCAACCAAAAGAAAAATAACCTTCAGAGTCCTGGCCAAACACACTGATGAAATCAATATTCACACTATCTACAGCATGTCCTAGTTCATAAGACTAATATTCCACACCAGAAAAAAAATTATGTTAGCTTGGCTTCTTTTTCATTGACTTTAGTGATCTTTCTTTTTTCTCTATGTTCAATAACTAGCTATTCAATTCTCCAGAGTTTTACAAGAATTTTCCTGAAGATTGATAGAATGAATATTCACTGGTTTGTAAGATTTCCAAAATCCACTTAATTATGTTATTTAAAAAATTAAGTCATGTATAAATTTCCAGGCCTCTGGCCTGGCTCCATTTCTATGGGATATGCCTATCACCACCAACAATGATGGCAATGCATTCCCAAGACCCTGCAGTTCTGTGGGGTGGCTCAGTGGCTGGGTCACACCT
>NW_017731418.1:1789081-1828569 GCF_001890085.2 Hipposideros armiger
AGAGAGAAATGTGGGCACAAGGAAGAGAGAAAAAGGAAAGCAGGGTTGAGCAGAGGAGAGAAAAGAAAATGGCCAAGTGATATGACAAGGATGTTAAACAACGCTTAAGAATAGGCATGCAACATTCAGTCTGAGGTGATTTGTATTGTTTTGCTCTACCTTAAGCTTCATCCGTCTACCAAACCTTAAAAGCATGCATGGATGTGTTTGTTTGTTTGTTTGTTTGTTTAAAGGGGAGGGAGAACTGTGTCAAAGAACAACAAGCTCACTTCCGGGTCTCTGCAACCCAAAGCAAAAAGGCATCATGAGGCGTCATCATGGCCTGAAGGCCATACAAAGGGCGTCAGGTTCCCACGAGTTGTGCAGTGGGTTTCACCCAGTCTATCAAGACATTGGAGGCAGTTCTTGCCAACTGACACTTGGAAACACTTCTTCCCTTCTGCTTATATTAAATTTTCTACAATAAATATATATTGCTTTCATGTAGAGGAACACAGGCTTTTCTAAACATTTGTTTGAAGTTAACAATGTCAAAGGTACATGCTACCTGCCTAGCATTGTGCTAGGTACTCTTGTGAACTTGAGGCTATTCTAATAGCCCAGCTTAGCCTCAAGAAGCTAGTACTCTCCCCAGCATAAGGGGAGGCAAGGAAGACGCTGAAAACAATTCTATTTTGCTACCAGACATGGTTCAAAAGAATCAGGAGATTTAAGAGCCTGTGGGAAGCACTTAAATGACTAAGAAGATAGTATAAGCTGATAAAGGAAGATTCGCTGAGGAGCACAGGTGTACATGAGGAAAAGGAAGCCTTGATTCAGTACCAGCAGAGGAGCTGGTTCAGGAGACAAAGTTGTTTGAGCCATTAATTAACTGAAGCCCAGCTGACTCATGAAGCCACCATCACAGTCCATTCCTGGCTCTTCCCACTAGCCTGCCCTGCCTGTTTTAATGAATACCCAAGAGAGTACCACAGCAGCAACACTCCCCGCCTCATCCTTTAGAGTGTGGGCAGGGACACAGACCCTTGCTGCATAGCTCTGATGCCCAAATTCCTGCCTTTCCCAACTAACAGGGGGTATAGCTATTCCCTCAATAGGAAAGAAAAAAAAAAGCATCTTTGAAACCATGTCTTATCTGAGGTAATTTAAATCAAGTTAACTTTTACTTAGTTTGCTAGGTTTGAGGTCATATTTTCTAGCTTTAATTTTTTAACAAATGCAAATGTTTTTGATGTATGGAATACAGAGGCATTCATTAGACTCTAGCCCAGTGGACAGTAAGGGATTTGTTTACCTAGAGTTCATGTCAGAAAAATTGATCATGTTATAGTGTCAGAGGCTACTTGAACTGAACAGACAATGGTTTTCCAGACTGCATTCTGACTTCAGGTTCTACTGAGGTGTCTCAGGGGTCAAGTGTGAGTGTGAGAGAAAGGGTTCTAGGCCTTCCAACTCACTTCAAATAGAACTATTTGCAGTTCTGCATAAGACTTCATTGGAAATAAGAGGAAGAATTTACCTGCTGCTTAAAAAAAATTGTAAACCACTAATTTTCATTTTACTTTCTCATTTCGCAGATGGAAAAAACTGGGCCCCTAAAGATGGGAGACTTACCCAGGATCATCCAGCTAATTAGTAATGGAATGAGGGGGAAACCTCAAAGGGGGTTGATGTAAATAGAGAAAAATCGCAGTCATATCAGTAATTTCTTTTAACCTTTGAGCACGAAGTATCAGAAAAGGGAAAACACTTAAATGAGTTAAGGAGTTACTGTAGTATATTTTTTTAAAAAGGGAAAGGCTCAGTTCTCCTGGTTTCATTCATTTATTCAACAAATATTGTTGGGGACCTTCTACATACCAGAGGCTGTGCCAAGCACTGAGGGACAACAGCAATCAAGATAGAAAACGATTTTGCTTTCATGGATCTGACACTCCAGTGTGGAGGGAAAAGAAAAAGATTAAGATACCAAAAAATAGGAGCCGGCTGAGTGGCTCAGTTGGTTAAGAGCTCGCTCAAGAGGTTGAGCTCTGAGCAACAGCGGTTCGAGTCCTGGCCCAAGCTGAGCAGCCGCTGAGCTGCCAACAGGTGGCAGGATGGCTCAGCTAAAAAAAAAAAGATACCAAAAAATAAGCAAAATAATTATAGATGTAATACACACCATGAAAGAAATAAGATAGTGAGATAGAAAGGAACTCTACAGATTGGTTAGGAAAGGTTGCTTTAAGTAAGTAATATTTGAATTTAAACAAGAGAAAGAAAAGGAGTCAGTAATGCAAAAGGGGTAGGGACAGCATTCCAGATAAAAAGAACTCTAAGTGCAAATTCCAGAAGCAAGAAAGATTGGAACCTACTCAGGAAACAGAGAAGGGGCAATGGAGAGAAAGGCCAAGATGGAGTTGGAGAGGCAAACAGGAACCAGATCACACATGGCCACGTGGACTACGGTTTAAAAAAAGGGGTGGGGGGACGGGATTTTACTCTAAGAGGAAAGAATCTAAATCATTGAAGAGTTTTTGGCCAGAGCCACATAATCTGATTTATATTTGAAAAATACTCTGGCTGGTGTGTTATGACTAGTTTGTAAGGGATGTGAGGTAGAAGCAGTGAAAACCAATATTGGGAGGATACTGCATTAATCACGGAAAGAGATAATGGTGCAAAGATGGTAATATTAGTGATGGAGAGAAGTAGACAAATTCAACAGATATGTTGTATGTAAAGCCAGTAGGATTTGCTGATGGGTTAAATGAGGAGGAATAGTGAAAACAAAGTGTGTCAAGAATGACTCTGAGTTAAACATCAAGAATGATGGTATTCCATTTATTGAGAAAGGGGAGAGAAATATTTTACACAGAGAAACCAAGAAAATTCATTTTAGGTATACCGTGTTTAAGATGTCTATTTGATATCTAAATGGAGATGATGAGTAGGCCGCTGGCTATATATGCATGGAGCTCAAGAGAGTGCTCAGGGCAAGAGATGAAAATGTGGCATCCATAAGCATGGAGATGGTATTTAAAAACATGGAGTTGGGGAGATCCACTGCCAGTATGGCTAAAAATTCTTTTATCACATTGACCATCCGTAGGTAACAACTATGAACTCTGGGTAAAATACCAAAGCAACAAGATGAAGGCTCTGAAAACTAAATAAAAGCAGGCAGGTTCTGGAGATGAATTATACTTTTGGAAAAAGATGTCATTGGCGAGTTTCCCATTTTATGGCTTTTAGTTTATTTAGGGGGGAAACTATGCTTGCAATGAATTACTAAATAAGATATTTCACAAAGAAAATAAATAATACAAAAAAATACCAAGTGAAATTTCTAGAACTAAAAATAGAATATCTGAAATTCTTTAAAAAAAAATCATTGGATGGGCTTAATAGCAGAATACAGATGACAGAAGAATGATTCAATGAGCTTGAATGTAGATCAATAGATAATACACAATCTGCAGAACTGAGAAAAAAGATTGAAAAAAAATCAACAGAGCCTCAGTGACCTGTGGAACAATATCAAAAGGTCTAAGATATGTATAATTGAAAATGTTAGATTATTTCATTTAGGTAGACAAATAAGAGGAGGGGTCCAAGGACTATGACCCAGAGCATTGCAATATTCAGGGGTTCCCACTGAAGAAAGAATCAAAAAAGAAAGGGTTCTGTTATTTTCTCATTCATCAGAAAATCAGCTTTGATGTTTTGCTTTTTTCTTTCTTATTTCTACAAATCCAGCCACCAAAATTGGGGGGAGAGGTTTTCACCTACAAAAAACAAATAAATAAAGGTACAACTCATTGACCCACTGTGAATACTTTTGTTTCTACTGTTACTGGAACCTAACCAGTAGTATACAGTGCAGTGATTTGTTAAAACATAAGGAAATTTACTGTCCGTGAATTTTTTGTTAGTTTGTTTACTCTTTTATACCAAAATAAAACTGTGTATAACATTCTTCCAGGAGTTCTATCATGAAAAGTCCCCTGAAAAAGAGAGATTCTAAATTTTAATCCATAATCAGAACAGAAGTCACATCAGAAGAAAATTAAAACAGTGGCAAAAAAAAACCAAAAAAACAAAAAACACAGCAAGGTTCAGAAGTTTATTGAGACCAAAGTAAAAAGACATTTCAAAAAATTGAACTCCATTCCAGTGTGAGGCTTATAGAAGAATAAACTTTAGCAGGTGAGATATAAAGTGAAGATTAGAGAGGATTAAATATGGTGTTTGAAAACAAACAGCCAATGATAACACAACAAATAATATTAAATTCTTTAAGTACATCAGAAATAAGACTGCTGCAAAGGGATCAGTGAATCGGCTAGACAAGCAGTGCACAAAGGAGATATTCAAAAGGATAAGGAGATTGCAGGGAAACTAAATAATATATTTGCATCAGTTTTCACACTGGGGAATAAGGCAATAGAGGAAAGGGAGGAAAAACCTTATTATGTGAAAGAGAGGCCCAGCTCAGATTGAGACATCAAAGGAAACCATGAGTCAATGAAATGGTGAAGGAAGGTATTACCATGTTCCAGCCAAAGGAGGAGGCACTCACCAGAGAACCCAGGAGTGCAGAATGCCTGTAATCTCTGCTTCCTTACAGCTTTATCATTTGCCATTTAAAAGGCTTCATACTGTGAACTGGAAGGCAAGTTGCATTCCCTTATGGTTGGACAATGGACTCAGTTTCTATAGAAGAATGATCTCCATACTGCAAACATCCAACCAGGATGTTATAACCCAACTGCTGGTCAATCAAAAGTCAAACAGAAGAAGGTAGCTTTAATCCAGTCCATCTGAGAATGTATGGAAATGGAACTTCTCATACTGCTAGTGGAGTACCACCAGCTTTAGAGGATGTGTGTAACATCTAGTCAAGTTCAAAATATGTATGCCAAACACACCATCAATTTCACTGCTAGGTACATATGCTAGGGGAAATTACAAAAATGTTCATTGCAGGGTTATTTCTAGAGGTGAAACATTGGTAACAACATAAATGTTCATAAGTAGAGTTATGGATAAATAAAATATATTCATAAAATGAAATACAAAAAGTTTTTAACTCCTGACTAACTAGATCTCTACATATCAACTTGCATGCATGACACTGAGTGAAAAAAGCAAGTCAACAGGATACAAACAGCATGACAAATTTTTTTGTAGAAAATGTTTAAGTAACAAAATAATAGAACACATTTTTTACAAATTCATATATATATATGTGTGTGTGTATATATATATGTATATATAATACACTAGTAAAATATACAACAAATTTATAATACAGGAAGATTATCTCTGCAAAGATTTAGAAGGGCATAAAACTCGAGATAGATTGAATATTTCTCTTTGCCTATGAGATTTATTTCTTTAATTAAAAAATTTGAGGTAAATATGACAAAATTCTGGATGGTGGTAATAGAATTTCTGTTATAGTACTTTATTTTCTTATTTGTTTTTAATTTTCAAGAAAAAAAATGTGTCTATCACCTGGGTACAAGGCTTAACTTTATTCAATTGATTACTATTGAATATACCAAGAGCTGTTATTAGCCCAACTCAAATGTTGCCTTACAAATCCAGAGTGATGGCAGAAATAGTCTCTTCTGCTAACTTAAATGGTGATAACATAGACAGCATGTCTTCCATTCCTAAGGCTGCCTGCATTCCACCATCCAAGAATCCATTAAGAATAATTCACAGCTCTTATGACATTCCATTTCCTGCCAGGAAAGCTGGACTCCATTTTATAAAACAAACAACTGAGGCCTTGGATGTTACCAAAAGAGAAGCAATCAAAACAAACTAGAAATCAAAGGTCCAAACCCTCTTATGTCAAGGCCTTCTTCCCACCACTATCTTAAACTGTGACAGTCCTTTCGAATGTATTTCATAGGGTCAAGCCCAGAGATGACAAACAGGTTCCATTTTGCTTGCTAATTCTGAACAACGATAGGTTCCTGGAGCCAATGCTAGCAGGTTTCCACTAGTGTTAGTAGGAAAACATGTCATGATGGATTTGCAACATCTGCCATGAGAACTATATATAAACCACATATAGTAGCCCCCACTTATCCATGGGGCATACGTTCCAAGATCCCCAGTGGATACCTGAAACGATGGATAGTACCAAACCCTATATATCCTATGCTCTTTCCTATACATACCTACGTATGATAAAGCTTAATTTATAAATTAGGCACAGTAAGAGATTAACAATAATAACTAATAATAATATAAGTCAATTATAACAATATGCTGTAATAAAAGTTATATGAATGTGTGAATGTGGCGCCTCTCTCTCTCTCTTTCTTTCTCTCTCTCTCTCTCTCTCTGTCTCATTCTCTCTCAAAATATCTTATTGTATATACAGCATGGATATGCTGGACCAAGGAATAATTTATGTCCCGAGCAGGACAGAGAGGGATGGCATGAGATGTTATCATGCTACTCAGAAAGGCACACAATTTAAAACTTATGAATTTTTCACTTCTAGAATTTTTTTCATTTAATATTTTCATACTGTGCTTGATGGCAAGGAACTGAAACCACAGAAAACGAAACCGCGGATAAGGGAGGACTGCAGTATCTGCTACCCTAGGCTTAGTCGCAGGAAGAAAATGGCCTTCTTTGATATTCAAACACTGAAAATTCATGGTGTTTTATGGTATTAGGTTCCAAACACCTTACAGAATTCCATCCAAGAGGAATAGACTGCATCAGCTACTGGACATTCAAAAGTACACCTGGGATATGAGATACGTCAAAGAATTAATTAAGTTTTCACTGCCCAGCTCTGCCCAAGCCAAGACTTTCCATGCCAGCGACCCTGCAGTCATGATTCTCCACCAGGGCCAGTTTCATTGCACTCCCAGGGGACATTTAGCAATGTCAGAGACATTTCAGCTGTCACAGCGAGGACGATGCTACTGGCATCTAGTGGGTAGAAGCCTGGGATTCTGGTAAACATCCTAATATAATGCAATGCACAGGCCAGCCTCCAAAGGAATTATCCAGCCCAAAATGTCAATAGTGCCACCATTTAGCAACTCCTTCCTGAAGTTCATCATTTGTAGGCTAGGCTTCCAGAGCCATCCTGGGCTTTAAGGCCAGATCAAACTAGACCACGTGGGACAGACCTAAATGTTTCATTCGGTACCTGCTCTTCAGAAAGGACACTTTATATGCAAGGTCTCTGACCCACGTGCAGGGCCCCAGACCAGCAGGCACCCAATATTACCCACAGAGGCCAGGCCAAGAGAGCAGCTTCTGAACCCAGCCCTTTTCATTCTGACCTTTGTAGGCGAGTTGCTCTGCTCAATTTGTCTCTTCTCATGGGTTCCAGAATGATTTTCAGGATCATTAATGCTCTTATCTGTCCTGGTCTAGTTGGAAGATCAGTTTCTCCTGATGCAAGGGGCCAGTCCCAGTGATGTCACATTTGAATAGGTCTGACACGGCAGGCTGTATCTTGCTTGGGCAGAGATAGCCACACTAGAGCTAAGGAAAGAGAGATCCCTGGGTCACATGAACCAACCAAATCTCCACAGCTGCCACATCAGTCCAGGGTCCATGTTAAGATTCTAATCCAGTTAGCACTTTACTTTTACAGAAAGTAAAGTCCAAATGCTTTACTTTCAATGGTAATTGGATGGGTTGTATAATTCAATTACCTGTCGTCCTATCACCCTCCTGAAGCAAAAATAAAGAGGCATGATGATACCGCTGAGGGGCTTTAGCTGCAAATGAACTTGTTCCTCAAACACTAATCTAAGAATACTTTTTAAAAACCCTCCATGTCAGTTTTTGTAACAGTGTCTTTCAAACTGGGCAGAGGTGGTTGTACAGTCTCAGGGGCCGGGGGGGGGGACGGCAAGACCCTAAGTCCACGCTTGGCTCTGCCATTTCCTCATGCTAGGTCTTGCCTTTGACTCCTTTGAGCTTGTGTTTCATCATCTGGGAAATGGGAATAGTAATGCCTGCCTTTAACGAATGGTTTTGAGAATTAAATGAGATCACATGTGTAACTTGCCTGTCACATTGTAAGAACTCTGAAAATAGAAATTAATTTTGAATCGTCATCTGAAAAGGTGGGCATTCATTAAGCCATCCTGTCTTGGGGCTAATTCTGTACAGTTGTGACTACAAATGTCCCTCCCATTTCCACCGCCGCCCACCAGAGCCCACATTCATTTCCGCTGTGTGTGCACATGAGGAAGGAAAAGGTTCCTTCATTTTGATTCACACGTAAAAATAAAAAAGAAAGATATCCAACTGTAACTGAGGGCTGTTCTAATCATACAGATGAGGAAAATGAGGCTTGAAAAGGTTAGGTAAGTGGCTTACCCATGATCACTCAGCTCGTTAGGGAGCATGCCGCCATTAACTGTGACTACTCAACCCGATTCATTTCATTTGTTCATTTATACACTGATTAACAAACATTTGCTAAATTCTACCTGTGTTCTTTCTAACTCTATGCTAGGTGCTTGGGATACAGACGTCATTCATCTAGCAGGTACTGACAGGTGCTCATTGTAGGGCAGCCACTGTGCTGGGCCCTGGCCCTTGGCAGAGAGGTACAGCCAGTCTGATGCTGTAAAACCAACCTATCGATAAAAGAAAGTCAAACATGCCATAGCTCCATTATAGACATTTGTAGAGGGAACTAGGGAACCCCAAGGTGGGTGAATTCCTACTTGCTTTAGAGGTTGAAGGAGAGAAAGGAGTGAAAGAATAGAAGTACAAAAAGGCGTCATTGCAGAGGTAACATTGAGGAGTCCGGTTTTAGAGGACTTAAGCAAGAAGAGGAGGCAACAAACACCAAACGGACTGTCCTTAAAAATTATGCACGTAGGGGCAGCCGGTTAGTTCAGGTTGGTTAGAGTGCAGTGCTCATAACACCAAGGTTGCCAGTTCGATCCCCACATGGGACACTGAGCTGCTCCCTCCACAACTAGATTGAAGACAACTATTGGACTTGGAGCTGATGGGTCCTGAAAAAGAAAAAAAAAAAAGAAAAAAAATATATATATGCAGGATGTTGGCTATGTGGCATCTTGTAGACAGAGAAACCAGTTGTTTGGGTGGGTTTTTCACTTCTGAGCTGGCTGCCGCACTCCACAGCCCCAGACACAGACAAGCACCCATCTTCCCAAGCACAAGAACACAATAAATTCCACAGAAAGGCATTTCAAAGCACCTACCAAGATGAATGTGCACCCTGGCCTGGTTTTTTGTTGTTGTTGTTTGGGAAAACTGTGTGCTGAAAAAAAAAAAAAAAACAGCAGCTAAAAAGGAATCTGTGGGCATAATTTATTTAGACTTTCTAAAGGCTGTTGAGAAGGTCTCTCTCATAGGAGGCTATTAAGGCCAGGCAGGCAAAAATGTAGCTACAGGGTGAAAGGTCAAGTTCTGTCATGATTAAAGGCTTCTTAAGGAAGGAGGAAACGAAGCACACACATAATAACCAATTCTTTACATGGGAAGCTAAAAATAATGGGGCCGCTCAAAGATGAGTCCTGAAGCCAGTGTTGTGCTATCTATTTTTAATGATTTGTCAAATAAAGTACAGTAAATAGAAAAATGCAGGTAGCTAATGACAGGCAGCTGCCTGAAAGACTAGAGAGAGTATCAGGCTAGTGGGGTACCAGGGAGCCTGGCCCAGCCCGGGCATGTTAGTACTTCTCTCTGTGCCTCACTTTCTTTATCTGTGAAATGATGGGATTACACAAGATATGGTCTAAGGGCTCTTAGACCTTCTATGAAAACAGCTAAAACTCTTCAATTGGAAGTTTAGGTAGAACCAGGGGAAAGAGAATGAACAAAACCGAGCAATCCACGAGGAAAGGAGCCCCAGACAAGGCAAAAGGAAACCTTTCGCCCTGCGATTTTAGGGTGTCTTGATTCGTTCAGAATGAGCAATAATTTCTTCAGAGAAAGTTATAAGTATCCCAGTGGACAGCTTCATGAGAATGCCTATTCTTAGTCTGGCATCATCAAAAGTGCCAATCTCATGCAGCAATTTTTTAAAGCACTGAAAAATACACAGAAGTGTATTATTAGGCTCTGGCCTCAATCAGCCTTATGTCCTGTCTTTGTCGCTGATATGATCAGAATAGTCTTTATGAAATCAAGGAACAAATACTGGTTCAAGCCAAGGGTGTGTCATTTGGGGAGCCCCTGAATCCTTTCTCTGGAGAATCTGCAAATTGGTCCAGTGAACTTGCAGACACCAAAGAGATAAATATGGCCGGCTAGGCCACCTGAATACCCCTGCCAAAAGAGTTTGAAGAACTTCCCAGACAAGGTCATATGTAAGCATCACTTTCAAGGGTAAATATTTCCATGGATGGAGAGAAACAGAAATCATCATTCCAGATTTTAAAAAATCAATTAGGAGCAGAGAAGTAAAGAAATGAGAAATGAAGTCATTCATTTGAGAGAAGGCCTAGTTTGCCCTAAGAAGAGTTACTTCATTGTGAAAACAAAGAAGTGTCAAGAAAGATAAAAAGTACGAATGAAGGGACTAATTAAAGAGAGCTTATATATGGCAGATGGATATTCTTAGTTACCTTGCGCCAGAATGCAAGACCAAATAAACACTCCATGAAATGAAAGAGAGGAAAAAAATAAATGGGTTGAGGGAGTGCTTTTAACGTAACACAATTAGCTTATGGGATTCACTGCAGCAGATACTCTTGTCCCAAGTAACTTAGTGAGCCTTATTTTTAATGGAATTAGATGTTCATACAAGTAACAGTCCTATCTGCCGTTATGGCTAATGTTATTGACACTCATAACTCAAGGCAGACATTTGGGGTCGAGAAGAACTGTTTTCTGCCCATTAAATTGTTGCAGAACGAGTTGAATGCACTATAAGGATATGTTACTTTTCTCTAAAGTACTCTTTCTATCCACAGGGAGAGCTCTGATTTCATAGTAATTCTTCTTTTTTTTCTTTTTTCTTTTTGGTTACTTCATGTTTGTTGTCAAAAAAAAAAGGTAGCTCATCAAAAAGAGACAATTGCTCTCTAAGAGTCATTCTTACACCACTGGACAGGGGTATCTCACATTATTATAAAACAGGGCCTCCAGAAAATATCAACATAAGACGACTGGAATAACTAAAATTGAATTGTGAGAACACCAGGAGAAGCCTCCATTTAGAGGAATACTAGAGCAGATTTCTTTTCATTTATTTGTTAAACTTAAATTTCTAAATAGTGTATTTTTTTAGAAAATTTTTACTTGCTGTGAACCACGGCACAACTTCTCTTAAACCTCCTTGAGGCATTTTGTTTCCAACAGGTTTCAGCAATGTTTCCTAAAATTATCCTCTATCTTCTGATTCACATCATAAGAAGGAAGAAAGGAAGAGAATGTTGCATCTTTTTTTTATTCCAGAATAAATATTATAGTTTTTCACCCACGATAAATACAATGCCATTAGTAATATGCTTCCTAGATTCTATTCCACTAGATTTATATTTACTTCATAAAATCCAAAGGAAAGTAAACCACCTTATCATTCAATATTAGTCACGACACATACACTCCTTCTCTTTCTCCCTTCCTTTTCTCCATAAGGCAATGCATTTAAAATGAAGACTTGGTTTTCACTCTTTTCTGACATGTCCCAAATATATTTAAGCATGAGGAACTTGAAAATAAAATATTTCGCCAGGTAATGAACGTCCTTTGATAACAATGGGCATTGTTATATAAAAACAGAGAGATGAGTTTCGATGCCCAAATCAGTGTCTCCCTTGCAAAAAAGCTCAGAGAAGCTCCTGGGAATATCTGTGAAGGCTTTACATAAGAACGCCTCTCAATGTGTCCTGGAGGCTGTCCAGATTCACAGATTTCAGCCAAGAGAAACACACATGCGCAACTACAGAAGCTAGATCGTAAACTCCTGAATACCTGTGTGTTAATTTGACAAAAATTGCACTCGTGCAAACCAGATCAGCAGCCAGGAAATGACTCCCAGAAAGCTGGCCCTCACAGTCCTCAGAAATTACAATATTATTCCAACAGTTCCCAGAAATCACCCGTACAAGTCCAGGGAGATATCTAGGCCCCCATTTGCTGTCACCTAGTCCCAGCTGTGGGGACTAACAGAGCGGCCAGATGTAGGGCTTGACTCCTTTTTGTGCAAGGCTGAATGACCTAAGCAAGCTCCAAAGAAGAGGAAATGTGTTTCTCTGCTAAGTCATCATGTCAAGCTTCCAAAAGAGAGGTGCCCTTCGAATGAAATGTGCTGGTGTTGATTCCCTCATCCTTAAACGATACCGTGTAAGAAGGATCAAGTGATTAAAATGAAGCAAAAAACAAACAAACAAAAAAAACAGAGGTCACCCAACACCCGGCTTTTAAAAACTAGGTAGTTTCCAGGCCTCCAAATGCTTGGAAAAATAAAATGTGTGTGACGCAACTATCAAACCCAGAGGCCTTCGAACTCATGTCCCATTAAAATGCGTAATCCTATAATGATGAAGCTGGCAGTCCCTCAACAGTTTGACTCATTTCCCTGCTAAATATAACTGAAGACAGGTTTTCCACTAAGAGCTACTGTATTATTTTCTCCCAAATGGGACTCAGAAAGTAATCTTGATATGTAAAGAAATCAAGACAAAAAGGACAATACAAGCATTTCTCTGACTTTAATTTCTTCACAGAAGTACCCTGCTGGAACCACTTTTCCAGAGCCCAGAGAGACACCAACAGAGATGTTTATGGACAGACGGAGAAATATTTGTCAGAAGCTGCACAACACAAACGTCGCCATCTATCTGCTCCATATACTTGACTGAAATGATTTCGTCGTAATGTGTGATGATGGACTTTGGTTGGTATTGTTTTGTTGTGCAAAGGCCACTGCCAAAGAGACCAGCATTTCAACTGACTGCTATTTCTCTCCAATTCAAATGAAAAGAGACTTAAGAACAGACAACACCCAGCAGGATGCCTATTAGAATTCTCTGGAAGGGCTGCACTTGCAAGGAGCAACTCTGGACTTGTCCATAAAAGAGAAATAATCGGCCTCTGACCCAAGTGCTCAAATCAAAAACCTCACCGGCTGCATGGGATTGTTTTTCCTTCTAAAATAGATCAGGGATTAATGCAGAACACTCACCTAATAGAAGCATCAGCCATTTTTAGAACATGACTGCCCCGAGAAGCCTTGCAAGGACTGATTCCCCCTGTAATGCTGTAGTTACCCACCGAGTGAAAATTGGCTCAAATCCATTGGCTCTTAAGCAAAGTTCCTGATTGTAGCCTCTGCTTATTTGGTCCACGTACCAAATCTGAAAATGGTTCTTTAAATTGGTGACTTTTATGCTAGCTTCACCGGTGGCCAGGGTACAAAATTATTTTCTCTCCTCAGATGAAATGTATTTTTTTTAAAAATTGGTGAGAAATGCATTTTGAAAACAGAGCTTGCGTTGTAGCTTCACTGCAACGGAGAAGCAGAAAATAATCAAACTGCAGCTTTCCTCTTGACAACCCTGATGGCTCATGTGGTAACACTTCAGACACTTTACTCCCAGCTGACTTGTGCCGATATGTCATTTTTAACTTCACATGTTGGGGAGGGAGAAAAGTATCTTGTAGATGCCTGAGTATCCGTGTGTATGTGTGTGCAGGGATAATATTAAACTGGTATGTACCTGCTTCAAACAGTGGTGTGCTGGAACTGGCTTACACTGGCTTTACAACAGCTACCTGTTAAGTTGGCAGGAATTTTGCAAGCCAATTGGCATCATCTTGGTGGCTTGAAATGGACTGTGGTGGGAGTATTTGCAAGACAGAAATTGGTACGTGCTATGAGTTGGGGCTTATGGGGTGCTTTTGGAGAGTCAGCTGTTAAATACATCCCAGCCCATCACGACTGTTGACACAGGCATCCACCCTGAATGCCTGCGGTGTCCATGCTGACTGGTGATGTGCAATATTTTCAGTATCATCCTCATCATACACATGTAACCAAAAAAATGTCATTGCAATGTCTACTTTTCCTTTGGATGTAATAATTGATAGCACATACTATTGTATCATCCATCATCAGAAACATATATATATATATATATATATATATATATATATATATAATTTGAGTTTGGAGCTGGACCTCAGGTACTGAATAAATTTACAGCTCAACTGCTGATAGATCCCAAACAGATCATTTGGGAAGGAAGAAACCATGCTGGGCCTTAGAGAAAAACAAAATGAGTCAGTTCTCACTGCTGCCTTCGGCCAGCCCCAAACCCTGAAGTCAGACAGCATGGGGGAGATTTTTCTTGTTGGAGGGCTGTAGGATGGAGCCACTTATCTGCTCAGGCACATCTGAAGATAAATGATGGGAGGCTGCTGACAATACTAAGGGCCACCCCCTCCCCCCCCAACATGGAAATTAGCCGGCCCCTAGATCAGAGCATTAAAACAAAGATCCGCCAACATGTGATTTTAGTAAACAGAGTAATTTGGGCTTTTGGAGAGCATGAAACTTCTGTCAGGATTATAATGTCTTCTACCACAGACTCTAATTTCTTCTGTCAGGGAGAATATGATTAGGCTCAGTCCCATTTGATTGCAGGGAATGTCAGTTCCCATTAACAAAAGAAAAGAGGCACTAGGAAACATGTTCCACATTTTTAATCCCTTTGGGCAAGGAAGATTTTTTTTCAGCCCAAACTTCTCATTCGAAGTCTTTCAAGCCCGGACAGCCTATCTAGCAGATAGTCCCAGGACTGTACCTACTAAAATCAGCTCCCTTCTCAAGGGATCTCATTTTGTTTCAATGTTGGCACCAAAAGAAGCGACGGCCGTGTGTATTTTTTTGGCTGTGTTTGGTTTTGTACATTGCGGGGTTTTTCCGACACCACCCGGGGACCCCAATCTATGAGAAATTCTGTTCCCAGCCTTACCAGAGCTTGTTTTAAATGGTCTGATTCTTTGAGGCAGTGAGGAAAGCGGTGTCCTTTTTAGCTGCAGGCAGGACGTGGCCATTCAGTCCATGAAGTGCTTAGTGCAGGGGGTTTTCTTAAGCGCCAGGAACTCACAACCCCAGATCCAAACCTGTATCAGTAAACAAACACCTCCGCCTCGCCTCGGACCCGCCACTTCAATTCCGCTGAACCCTCCGCAGTTCAAAGAGGGCGCGCGGGTCAGCCTGCGAGCTTAGCAGGCACCGCTGACCCTGGCTGCCTAGCAAACAGTTTATGTTGGGGAGCAATCGAGAGATTTCCTAAGATAAGGATGCTATTACAGGCTGACAAATGTGGAACGGAGCAGAGTGGGCAGCTTTTGTCCAGACTGACCCAGGGTGAGAATGCTGAGATTATTGCTGATTGGGGATAAATGGCAATCGGTGATTTATTTGTTCAAGTGAAACCAGCCAAGTTCATCCCTCAACACCATCTCCCATCTCTTTAAGATATATATTTTTTTCCTTCTTCTTCAGACAAAAAGACTTAGCAGTTTGGGAAACTCTTCAAATGCCACCATTCCTATGAACTCCATTACCCTCAAGATAAAATCTGCAATCCTTAACCCATCTTCGAGGGCCTGCAACACGGAGTCCTTCATCCTGCCTCTCCAGCCCCAGGTCCTGCCACTGGCCCTGCAACCTACAGCAGCACTCAACCACAACGGTCACCACTCGGGTTTCTGAGTGCCGGGAGCTGCTCTCCACTTCTGCTTGTGCAGGACCCTCCTCCTGGGACTCTTTACCTGGCAATTGGCTCCTTAATCTTCTCGTTCCGGGTTGAATATTATCTGCAGAAACTTGGCTAGGGTCCCCCGTTATGATCTCCTGGCGGCCCTGCGCCTTCATTCTTCATCTTCCTTAGCACAATAACAAACAAGTACTGGTGACTATTGGTTTAAAAGTTTGCTTCCCCACTGGCAGGGGCCATGTCTGTCATATTCACCTCGCACCCAGGGCAGCGCCAAGCATGTGAATGCTTGAGGTTTGAATGCTGGCAGAGGTCAAATGACTGCATGAATGAATGAAGCACATGCATGAGAGATATTGCATAAGGAGGAGAAAACCTAACAAAGCAAACCCAGTAGAACAAAAATCTTCATTTTCAGTGTGCACAAACTAGGGAGTGTGTTTTCTCTCCAAGCCCTCCTTTCCCACCATTCCCACGCAAGGATTGCAGATGACCCTGCCATTCCATCAGGGCTGTCCTATCAAATCTCCTGCCTGGATTTTAAGACCTTCCCTTATCGTCATCATCATCATTATAGTTAACATTATCGAATGTGTTCCTTCCTCATGCATTACCAAGTGTTCTCTACCAACCTCTTCAATCCTCACCATAATCCGTAATACAGTGTAGCAGATTAAAGATGGCTACAGATGCACATATTCTTTGCTATTCCTCCCACTGAGAGGCGGAGTATTTGTCCCCTCCCCTTAAATCTGAGCTGGCATGTGACCGTTCTGACCCATAGAGTAGGCTGGCAATGACAACGTGCACGTTGCCATTTTCTGTCGTACAATGCTCGCTCTGGGGGAAGGCAGCTGTCATGTAAGAAGTCCGACTCCCCTGAGAATTGCCATGCAGAGAGGAAACCCAAGCTAGTCACAGGAAGAGGACCAGGGAGAGAATGCCCAGCCAGCCCAGCTGCCAGACATGTAAGTGAAGATGCCATCTTGCACATTCCGCCCAGTGGAGCCCTCAGTTGACACTTGCCCCAGCCAACATCTGACTGCGACTGCATAAGAATCCCCATGCGAGACCGCTCAGTTCATCCCAATGAACCCACAAAACTGTGAGACCAAATACTAAATTGATGTTCTAAGCCACTAAGTTTTGGGGAGGATTGCTACGTAGCAATAACCAGAACACACAGGCATTATTATGACTCTTGGTTTACAAATGAGGAAACTGACACATGGAAAGCCCACAAATGCACAGGTGGTGAGGAGTGAAGCTGGGGACCCAACCAGGCAGCCTGGCTTCAGAACCTAGGCTCGCATCTTCCATGCTGCCACCCATTCCAGAGGGCCACCTTCTCCAATGGACTCCTCGTTATAGTCTCTCCAGCTGCTACCCTCTCTGGAGGGGTCCCCTTTCCTGTTCTTCTGCCCACGTGTGCAATTCTCTACCTCTGTCATGATCCCCTCTCTGAATCCTCCACGGACGCCCCCTTCTTCCAAGGTCCTTAGTGCATTTAAAGATAGGCCTGTTGTCTCACCTTTAGTTGTTCTGGTATTACTCTTCATGCCACATACTATCTTCTTAAAGGTCAAGGCCAAATCTTTTATTTTGTTTTTGCTTGCCTCTCCACCGAACTTCGCCCATCCCCACACGGCCCAGCACAAGGCTGTGCATTCAAATAAAGACACTCTTCAGCCACACTGGTCAAGCCTGTTCCTTTCTTGGAGCCTCTGCATTCACAATGCCCTGTTTTCTGGAATGTTCTTTCTTAGCTATCAGCCTGAGCTTCTCCTGCACAGCATTTCAATCTCAGCTCACATCTCCTCTCCTCCAAGAAGCCTCCCCTGACAACCCTATCTAAACTAGCTACCCCTCCCCACTCCTAGACAGCCATACACCATCTCCTCGCCCTGCACTATATTATTTAGTTACTTATTTATTAAGTTCCTTATCAAGAAAACAAATTCCATAAGGACAGTGAATTTACCCACCTGGCTCATTGCGGTAGCCCCAGTCCCTAGGACAGTTTCTGGCCTATAGTAAGTAGCTTCTCAAAAAACATTAGTTGAATAAATGAATATTTGTTTGCTGCATCTTCATTTCCTAAGAAGTTCCACAGAGCAGGTTTCTTAATATATATGAAGTGTTTTCCCCTAACATCTCAGTTGCATCTCTAATACAATGCACAATCTTCCATTTCTCATAAGAGAACACCTATACTTGGCCCGAAGGTATACTCCACATTTAGCCAGTTGTCAATGTGGGGCAGTAACCACATGTTGGTTTGTTGTCCCAACTACCACTGACCATTCTTTATGGTCTCTGGAGGTCGGGGTTTTAAAGCTGGTCCTAAGAGGTGCCTCTAGGGTGACCCCAGGAAAAATGGAAGCTGAGCAGGCTTACTTCACAGCACTTTAATAAAGGCAGCACAGCTGGGGATGATGAAATGACAATATTAAATCCATCAGATGTCGGATTTGCTCACTGCTGTAAAACAGGGATTCCACCCAGTATCTGGAACAGAGTAAGCCCTCTGTTGAATGGCTGAATGAAACATCTTTGCCTTGTGTCTTATCATTTACTACTGACGTCAAGATGGACAAGAACCCAGAGCACACCTTTTATTCTGTGGAAGTGAAACTTACCAAAAAACAGTAGCTAAAGAGTTGTAAAATCATTTACACTAATTGGCACAAAGAAAAATGGAAATAGAAATGAATAGCTATGCTCCCTAAAATGCATAGTGTGCAAGCAGTGAAGTCTACAGAGCAAAGGCCATAGCTGGGGGGTAGTAGCTGAGACACTCCCTTAACATTAATTTTCTGCAGTGCACACTTCAGAAATGTGCCCAGTTTTGTACACAGATGAGGAAACTCTCCTGCCTATCTACCAACCTGAAATATTCATAATGAGTTTAAAATGAAATAATAGATGAGCAAAAACACCAAAGACTTCAAAGTGTGATAGGGATATGCGCTAATGATATTTTCTATCTTCCCATCTATCAGATATTTCAAAAACGTAACATACATTTGATATTTTAAAAACCAATTTAATGTATTTTTACTATCTTTAAGTTTCGTGATGCATTCACAAATGACTCTCACATGTTCATTCCAAATCATCAATGTGCAAAATTTTTCATCATCATTTTATAATTCTTCACCAATATTTTTTATTCTGTTGTCCCCAATTTTCAGCAAAGCATCCTGTGGTATAGACAGCTTCTCCATCTTGCCAGAGGCAAGATGAATTAGAACAGCAAAACAAAAGTGAAAACTCTCAAGCATCTAGTTTGTAGGTTACAGTAGAGCCAATGACCACTGTACCTATAAAATAGTCGCAGGGGAGAATTCAGAGTAAAAGAAACCGGCCTAATGGTTTTCAGATTTGGGGCATCGGGATCGCCGGAAGGGCTTGTTAAACACTGATTGCTGCACCTCACACCCGAAGTTTGTGATTCAAGAGGTCTGGGATGGGGCCCAGCATGCTGCTGCTGCAGGTCCAAGGATCACACTCTGAGCATTCCATCTTCTCGTCCATGAACCCCTACGATTCTCCCCAACAACCCTGTGAGGTCAATACTATTACACCCATTTCACATAGGAGGAAATGGAAGCCCAAAGAATACACCCACCTCTAAACCCAGCTTGGCGATTAACCAACTCACTGCAGCCTTCAGAAGGTCACCGAACCTCCCTGTGGCACATTTTTTTCAATTACTGAAAAAATATTGTCAGATCTTGCAAGGCTTAAAAAGACACGCTGTCTAAAAAGTGCTTACTAAAGTCAAAAGCAGGGTCAGCCCCTGAACACGCCTCTGTCGCTGGACTCAACAAGCTGGAGAATAAGAAAGATAGAATTCCAGGAATCTCAACTCGGCACATGCTCATAGTTTGGTCATTTTTCTATTTGCATGGCAAATTTTTAGCCAGCAGCTTGGCAAAGTGCTCACCATCCGAGCAAGCATTGCCATCCATGGGTCTGGAGATTTTTTTTTTTAATTACTGGTTTGTTTTTCTAAGAAATTCCCTTTTGTGCTGAAATGGGTGTGGGGGAGCAGGGAGTGTGTGGGTGGGGGTTAGTTATTCACAAATCAGATACTCCCCTTTCTAACACACTTATAAGAGTAACTGAATAGACAGTGTCACGTATGATGTGATAACGTAGTTATGTTGTAGAAGAGTGTGCGCATAGCCTCCTTTTGTGTAAGGTTTTCTGATTTGGCTTTCCCAGGATCCAAGGTATTTTGATTTCTATATTTAGAGACCCAGGGCTCTTTGGTATGCTACAGATCACGCTGAGGCAAGACTAATTGTAAGCACTTGTACTTAAAAATTAGTTTCAAGAATAAGAACCTTCAGAGGTTTCCATATTGTATTCCACTAGAGCATCATTAAGGGAAGCAATTACTTATCAGGATATACTCAAAACAACTTTATTGCATTCAGAGGAAATAATGGGAGTTGTCTGTTTAAATTACTAGGCAGGGGCCCTGGAAATCACTTAACATAATTCCTGGCATAAGGTAGGCTGTCAGTAAGTGGGAGAGGGAGTCCCAGGAATGACCACCTAGTATGTGTTAGGTGTTTGCATACATTATGTCATTTAGTCTTCGTAATAAGCCCTGAATTAGGGAAGACTATCTTCATTTTATAGATGAGGAAGCTGAGACTCATAAAAGTTAAGTGATGTTTACCAGGTCATTAGGTAAGTAGATGTGTTAAGATGCCAGCCCTCAGGTGCTTGATGCCAAAAGCAATTTTCTTTCCACTGCACGGGGCTGTTTCCTTCCTTGCTTCTTTCCTTCATTGCTTTTTTGTCTCCCCTTCTCTATCAAGGTCCTTTCACAGATATCAGAAATCTTTGCAAATGCCAGTCAATGACAAATGTGAGCCAGGTATTCCCATTTTATGGATCAGTTCATAGGAGGAAAAAGCGATCCCTTAAAGCCATCCCTGAAAGGTCTCCGAATAAACTATGGAATGCATTCCTAAATCCTATCCCTCAGTCCTCAGCTGTAAGCACTAGGGTGCATTTCCAAGAGATCCTTTATTTAGGAAAACAAAGTGTTTGTGTGTAGACAACAGTCACACGACAGTCCATCACCCAGAGCAGAGGTTCCCAGCACAGTATGAACCAGCTGCTCAAGGTGACAGAGATACATGGGAGGAAAAATTGGTCTTGCCTCCAATTTGAATTACTAATGCTTCCTGGAGACACAGTCAGGTGGATATGCTCATTTGTTTATTGCCTGATGATCCCGTTGCTACATAAAAACAAGGAAACCAATAAAAGCAAAGCACCTATTGATTTATTAGCTTATTAGAATAAAATGGAGGCCCAGAGCAACAAAAGGGACTAATTGAGGGCTTTCTTTACATTTGTCCCCAAAATACTAGTTGTCTTTCTCTTCTAGTCTGATTTTTTTCCTATTTCTATGCCTCCATTCCTCTTTCCTCCTAAGTTTTCCTGCTTTCCACATCCTTCCTCTCAATCTCTCTTTTCATCCCCCTTTTCAAGGACTCTTTTTGTCCTTCATCTCCTGAGCACCTTCTTCCTGGTATTTTCTGTCTGGTTCCAAGAGGAGATACCAGTGTGGCCACGTTTCCACCTCCCTATTGGCAAGAGCGCTGTGTCACTATGTCACTTCAGACACAATGATCTATCAGCCTCTCCTGCTCCTGGGAGGACATGGGGATGGCTCTGGTGTACCTTGGAGCTGGGATATTTCCTCCCAACATGCACACTGAAAATTGTGCCCAGTGTCTCTTTTTAAATGATTATAGAAACTAGAAAACTAGATTTTTTCAGGATGTTTTTTAGATTATAAAATTAATAAATAGGGCCGGCCATGTGGTTCAGTTGGTTAAGAGTTGGCTTGAGGAGTCGAGCTCTGAGCAGCAGGGCCACCAGTTCGGTTCCCACATGGGCCAGTGAGCCAGTGACACTGCCCTCTACAGCTAAGATTGTGAACAACAGCTCGACCTGGAGCTGGGCTGCCGTGAGTCACCGGTGACAGCATAGACTACAGTGAAGCTGCAGTGGGCGCCGTGAGCTACCATGAGTGGCCGGCAGCCACCGTGAGCGGCCGTCCAAAGGCCGGTGAGCGACTGCCTCACCCAGGAAGAGTGCAGTGATAACCAGCATGGGCCAGTGAAACGACGTCTTCCACAACTAGACTGAAGAACAAAAGGACAGCAACTTGTCTGTTCCCCTTCCCAGATTCACCAATGCTTTTCCCCTCCCGAAATTCCCCAATAAAATCTTTAAAAAAAAAAATCTTTAAAAAAAATTAATAAATACTTTTTGAAATATAGAAAAATATAAAGAAAGTAAATACCCATTACTGTTGTGGAATGAAGCAATTACTATTAAATGTGCATGTATTTTATTCCTCTATTTTAACACATACCATAAATTTGCATATATCATTAATTTTACCTATTTTCATACATTATTCATGTTATTAAAAGTCTCAACACCATTTTAAATGGTTGCATCTTATTCCAATATGTGATTTTACCAAAATACATGGACTCCTACTCATTTTGGTAGACAGTTGGCATTTTTTCAATTTTTTTCTTTTTATAAACAATGCTACTATGAACAACTTAGTGCAAAAAAGTTCTGTAATTTTAGGTTATTTCCTTAGGAAATAATTCCAAAAGTAGTAATGGATCATAGATTATGAGTACTTTTAAGGTTCTTTATATTATTGAATTGCATTCCAAAAAGTTTGTGCTCTTTCAAAATCTATCAAGCCAAGAATATTTTTATAAATTATATAAAGAAATTTTACAAAGCAAAATAATTACCTCCTGATTTGTCATTTATGAAAAGGGCAAAAAAAAAATGAGGTCCATCTTTATGCTGACTCTCACCACCCCTCACCCTCCCATGCCACCTGTAAAGGGTCAATATCTTTTGCTCTCTAGGTTTGTCCCTTCTTTTAGAAACACAAGTCAAGGGCCGGCCGAGTGGCACATTGGTTAGGAGTTGGGTTGGGAGCCAGCTCTGACAGCAGGATCTTGGTTCAGATCCCACGTGAGGGCCAGTTACGCTGCGCCCTCTACAGCTAAGATGGTGAACAACAGCTAGACCTGGAGCTGGGCTGCAGTGAGTCACTCAGCGACCCATAGACTACAGTGGGGCTGGCCAGCAACAGGCGTGAGCTTTCGTGAGCTTTCGTGAGCTGCCGTGAGCTGCCGTGAGCCGCAATGATGATACCAACATGGGCCAGTGAAGCAACGTCCTCCACAACTAGACTGAAGAACAAAAGGACAGCAACTTGTCTGTTCCCCTTCCCCGATTCCCCAATAAAAATAAATTTTAAAAAATAAAAAAGGAAGACAAGTAAAATAAAGTCATTCTCCTATTCATCCGTTCAACCAATAGTTGAGCAGCTGTTGATCAGTTAGTTGCTAGGCCCTATGCAGAGTGCTGAGGATGAAACATGAGTAGAACATTGTTGCTAACCTATAGGAACAATGGTGTTGTGGGACAGACAGACACGTAAATAAATGACAACACCACTAGTCAAGAGCCTCACAGAGGGAAACCCAGGTGCTCCAGGTACTCCTAGAAGGGCACCTGTAGAGGGTGGAGGAGGAGGAGTCAGAAAGACCTACCTGTGGGGACGACACCTGACCACTCCCCCAAAGACATAATCATAATGCTCTTCCTGAGTCCTTGCTTGGTACTTACAAGCTTTGCCTCATTTATCCTCAGAACCCCTCCTCCAAGGAGCCATTATTGCTCCTTCACAAATTAGAACACTGAGGTTTAGAGAAATAAATAACTTGATCAAGATCACAGAGCTAATGAAGGGCAAAGTCAAATGTAACCCCAGATCTACCTTCCAAGCTCCACCAGCTGCATTGCAGGACCACTACAACGTCTCCATCAGCCCAGATCAAGCTCCTGAGGCTTGAGTTCCGACCCTCCAGTTCCACCTGTGATGAGAAAGAGGTACCTTCCCAGAAACCTGTCTCTACCGGCAACCTCCCGTGCTTTGCCCTGTGAGGTGTGGCTTCACTCCTTAGTTCTCTTATCACTCAGTGGGGACTTTTCCTTGAGCTTGGTAAGCCTGACATGCCTCTCTTTGTCTAGCTTTACCGTGCAGGTATAAATTAGTTTTAACTGCCAGAAAATTGATGGAATTATAAAAGGATCAATGATGACTCCCTGGGCCACAGCTTCTGTCTGTAAAGCAGGAAGATCAAAATGATGACATGTGAGCCCCTTTGCAAGTCTCATGGTGGAAAATCCTGGGAGCCACCGAACCATGCCATTGCATTTAGAGCTGTTATTAGAATGCAAAAGTGAAGGTTTGGTTCAAACTGAAAAATCAGACACTTGTGGCCTCTTCCAATGAAGAAGAAAGGAAAAGAAGTATTTTAATGATGTTTTTTAATCACTTCTTTAGAGCACACAATGAGAATATATTTGCTGGAGAATGAAAAAGAACGCAACATCAATTTAGTGCACGAAACCACTCTAAAACCTAAGGATCTGGTCTCACATTTTTCATTAATTTCAGCCTGATAACTCTCAACATTAGGCCTCAGTGCTTCATCCAACTCAAGCTTCCTAAGGCACACAGGCAAATCAAAATTTCTTTGCAATTGCCAAGAAGCCTTTCAAATATGGGACACCAACTCTGATTTCAAATCATTGTTTGCTGCCCCAACTCCACTCTCAGCTATACAGTCCCCATTAGAAACTTCCAGCTATCAACCCTGTTAATTTTCTCATGAAATTATAGGGAATGAAGACTCATCTTCTGTGTGATAGCGACAGAGATGGTCTCAACACAGCTTGTCAACGAAGTTCAAAGCTTAAAAAAAAAAAAAAAGCTTAATTCCAAAGATGCCACTTGAATCTTATCCTCCCTTCCACAAGAAACTTCAGTACCTCCCATTGCTTATAGAATTCAGTGCATTACTTCAACATGTTTTGTTTTTGTAGTAAATATATATATATATATATATATATATATATATATATAACATAAAATTTACCATTTTTAAGTGTGTAGTTCAGTGGCATTAAGTGCATTCACATTGTTATGCAGCCATCTCCACTATCCTATACTCACTAAAAATAACTCCCCATTCCACTTCCTCCTGGTTCATGGAAACTTCCAATCTGCTTTCTGTCTCTATGAATTTGACTATTCTAAGTCCCTCATATAAGTGGAATCATACAATATGTGTCCTTTGGTGTCTGGCTTACTTCACTTAGCTTACTTAGTATCTTCAAGGATCACCCATTTGGGCAGTTGTCAGAATTTCATTCTTTTTTAAAGCTGAGTAATGCTCCATTGTATTCAGTCCTGTATGTTTTGCATGATGCTTTAAGCCTCCACATTGGGGCCTGATTTTTTTTTTCTTCCCCTAAAGTATTTCCCATTACATACGCTGCATGCCCTAGGGTGGAGAAGGTTAGCCAGGAGTTCCTCACCTCTTCCCCAGGAATTTCAAGCTTTTCACCTTTGCTCACACTGTTTCCCCATCCCAGCACAGCCTCCATCCGGTTTTCTCTCATCTAAATCCTAGTTCTTCTGTGAGTTCCGTTCAATCTAGAGATCCAGGTGAGCACACATCAAGAGAGATCTATGAAGCACCCACTGTGTGCAAGACACCCTTCAATTACAGCCAGACCAGCTGGAAAATGTGCTTTCATACTATCAAATGGGAGGTTAATCCCAGCCAATGGTAGCTCAATGCTGCCTGCCTTAGAGCAAGACAGTTCAGAAAACGTTCATCAATTCTTTGACAGTCCCTGTTTCCATTAAGATAAAAAAAACAGAAATGGTTTTTCATTTATGCCCAGAAAAAAATAATAATATGATCACTATGCATGGAGTGCACATACACAGTAAAATATATTGCATGTATAATCTCAGTTTTAAAATGTAGTCCTGAATAAACTTTGGGGACAGTAGACTATTCCTAATGTAACCATTTTGAGCCAAAAAATATATATATCACTTTTGTTCAAAGAATAGTACAAATATTTTTCTCCTCTTGATTTCCCTTCTGTTATAAATAAAAAATATGCTAAATGACAAATAAAGTGACAAAAAAGAAAGCACAACTGCACCTCTATTATTAAATCACTTACTGAAAATTTTGACTATATATTTCTCTTTAAGATTAAATTTTATATATCTTTTTTGTGGTTAAATTAGTAATAACAGCATTAAAATCTTAAGAACTGTATAGTACTACATTTAATTATCTTCCCCCATAATTACACTGATTAAACACAGCATAAAAGACCATAAAATAGATAAAACATTATGGCTACAAAACTTTTTTTTTTTTACTGTCCATAAAATGACTATTAAGCCCTAGGTGACTAAATTAATATCACCCATACAATTTTATGGGGTTTCCATCCACATCCAACAGTCTCATTTGCCATGATGGCAAATTTTTGTTCATAGCAGTATTAAAACTTGAACTAACATTTTTCAGAAGGATAGGAATATAGTGGGTTGGCTTCATCAACTTTACCAAAAGTAGAGATTTCTGTTTGACTAATGTCAAGCTAATGTCAGCTGTATCCATTTAAACCCAATGAGCACCCCACTTCCTTTCCCATCTGCTCCCCAGTCCAGCAAGAAACAAAGGAATAATGTGTGTTTGGTGCATTATCCATTTCTTCACTTTCTTCTAAACATTATCTCCAGAGATTTGGGGTTACACTGACAGCACAGACAATCAAGGGAGCAGATTTACATTTTCCATGTGAAGCATGAGCCTGTGAAACACCCAAGGACTTTTGTACTGAGTGACCTGTGCTATTATAAAGATTAAAGAACATGACAACACCCAAGAAAAATTCACTCTAAAAGCTAATCCTGTGGGGAGGAAAACAAAACTATTTGAAAGCTTTTCAAATATAAAGAATAGCTCTCCAGGATCATAATTTAGCAATTAAATAGGTATATACACATACACAAACAATCAGCTGGGAGAACCAAAATTAATCTATCTAAATTTTCTTATCACCATTAAAAATCGGCACAAATTTTCTATAAGTGCTTGTAAAATGAAAATATATTTTAATACTGTCGATTCTTACTAAATCCACCAATATACTTGAAAAACCTATTGTGAACCAGCTAAGTCTTGGATGTGGTAGATAAAACAATAAATGAACTCAACATAGTCTGTGACCTCAGGGAGCAGACAGTCTAATGCAGGAGACAGTAAAAAAACAATGCTACAAATAAACTGTGATAGTGTTTTCAAATAAAAGGATACACTGAGAAAAGATAACAGCTGAATTTTATGTTGATTGGATTTGGGACTGGAGGTCAGCAAGGCTTGTCTGAGGAAGCAAAATTTAAGACATGACGGATATCTGGAAGTTAGTGTGAAGAAAGCATCAAAGAAGGACCATTCTAGGGAAAAGGGACACGTGATTAAAGGCCTTGAGGTGAGAAAGAACTTAGCCTGTTTGAGACACTGGCAGTACATACTTTCCAGGAAAGCAGGGTTCTGATCTGCTTTCTTTACCACTTGCTCGTAGTGTCATGCTCATAGAAATGTCTTGCTCATACAAGATGCTCACTAAATATCTACTAAATATGTGTTAAGTGAGTAGATGTGGCCAGTGTAGCAGGTTAGTGAGCAAGAAGAGGAGCAACCTAAAATGAGGCTGTTCACGCAGGCAGAAGCTACATCATGGAGGGCCCTGCCGCCATTTTGCAGATAGCTCCATCTTCTCACCCCAACACCCAACAAACCCACAACTAACTTGTTTTTGCTTCTGTTGACTAAATCCACAGGCTCACTATACTTTGTATCTTTACTGTAAGATTCTCAAAAGCAGAGGCCATTTCTTATTTATTTTTATGATCCTTGTGCCTTGCACATGCATGGAATAAAAGTCACTTCAGTACATATTGAATGAACTTACTGTTTACTGGGTCCTTAGTATAGGCCAGGTAGCATCCTAAGCACCTTGTATGCATTGGTTCACTCAAGTTTGAAAAAAAATCTGCAGTGTGTGTGTGTGTGTGTGTGTGTGTGTGTGTGTTGCAGGAGGGGATAGAGAGAGAGGGCGAGAGAATTTTTCATTATTTTTGTTTCCAATTACAAATGAGAAGACTAAGGCTTACAGAGGTTAGGGAACTTGCCCAAGATCATGTTGCTTTTGATTACCAAATATTTTACTCCTAGAATAATCTGTTCTCTTACCTATTGTACTCTGCTATCTCCCTCAACTAAAGTATAAAGATAAGAACTCCATTGATTTCTCTTATGGCAGCCTATACCATCGCCGCCGACTCACGGCAGCCCAGCTCCAGGTTGAGCTGTTGTTCACCATCTTAGCTGTAGAGGGTAGTGTCACTGGCCCTCATGTGGGATCCGAACTGGGGCCCTGCTGCTCAGAGCTGACGTCCCACACCAGCTCTTAACCAACGCACCACTTGGCCAGACCAAAACTACTTTATTCTAATTAAACTAGATTTTATGACAATTCAAAAATTTTACAATCTGACTTTGAGCCTTTGACTTCCTCCTCAAGTTCCATCATAGGCAGCCAACCCCATGTGGTCCTCCGGGGTGCCTTGCTTTGCTGTCTCCTACAGTAAGCCCCTTGACTTCCTGAAGATAATTTTGTGGCCGATCTATGATATGTTCTCCTAAAAACCAGCACTTCCCCCAACACTGGCGACAGAAAACTGGGCTAGATCAGAGTAAAAATCTGACCCACTGTGTCAGTCTCATTTTCTGATGCCCTCAATGAGTTTCAAACTAAGCTCTGAAGGTCAACTGGCTTGTGGGGTTTATTTGGAGGGAGGGGTTGGAGAACTAGAATAGAAAATTCCAAAATAGAAAACCCACCACTAAAATACTCTGCTTCTACAGTCTCCTGATTTAAAACCAAACCCTTATTCATAGATGAATTACCCTGTACCCATGCCTCCCAAGCTAGTCTCAATGATATGACAGTGAACTCAGAAGAAGTGATCGAAACCTAAGTATTTGACTTTCTGGATTCAAGGTAAGACCTTGTATGCATATGGAAATGGCTAGCGCTGAGGGTAGAGATTTGGTGTATGTGCTACTTTTAGGAAAATTCTTTAGTCGGTACATTCTGAATGAGCAAAAGCTACTTTTAATCTGCCCTGTACCTGCAAAAATAAAGAATGAATAAAAAAATATTCCAAATGGTATGCCAATTTTAGGTTAAATCAAGTATGTAAAAGAGGATACCTACGAGTGATGTGTGAGGGGGAAAGGAAGAACACGACATAAATAGCTCCTTTATCCAAATCACCAATTCCCCAGTGAGAAGCTGTAAAATAATAGCTCACATCTATTGAATACTTACTGTGTGCTAGAAAGTAGGTTTTCATGCTTTCATCAAACCATATTGAATTGTCATATCAATCCTGTAAGGTAGGTCACATTATTATCCCATTTTACAGATGAGGAAACAAACAGGAAAGTCAGGCAATTTGCCAAAGTCATGAATTTCATAGACATGACTTGAACCCAGGAACTCTAGCTTCAAGATCTTTGTCACTAACTATAACACAGACTCTCATTCATTATCAGTGGAAGATGGAGAAGGCACAACAAAAAGACCTGTTGGGAAAAAAAAGATCAGGAAGGGTCGGGGGGTGTTGGTAGACCTGGAAAGTCAGACACTCAAATTTAGACTAAAGAAAACAGAGAATAGGAAACAACCCAAAATTTCTCAGCAGAGATGTGCTATGCTGAAAGCAGTGTTTAAGGCAAACTATTTTGACTACAGATGTTTTCCTTGATGTGGAGTGCTTATAAAAAACCATTACAATGCACATTATAGAATTCAATATAAAAAAGTTAGTTCACAAAAATAAACCCAGATATAACCCAAAACTGTTTCCAAAAAGACACCATCTAATGTGAAAAGTGTTTAGTCTAAAGTATTTAAAATTATTTTAAGAGTTGAGCTGAGGGGGAAAAAAGATTTCATGGTACAGAAAGCATACAGCATCCTGAATCGGGGCATAGTGTACTCTGAAACTGTTTTCTAACCTAAAAATCACAGTTGGTTTCTTTCTCTCTCTTTTTTTTTTTTAATATAGTTGTCTATAAAAAGGCCTCCTGTAGTTAACAAAGAAGAGAGAGGTTTTCACATTTTTTTTTATTTCAGTAAGAATTTTATTCTCTCCTGTGTGGCAGTTTCTGTGAAAAGTTTCAGAGCTGGGTACTATGTTGGTTGGGTTCTAGGGTCACTGCTAAAGCCTTCAAGGGTAGTTATAAACCTCATGGGTGTAAATCAAGGAGGTCCCACAGGGATGGATTGGGCACTATTCTGTTGCTATTCTGACTCCTGAATGAGGCAAGCTGGGACTTGAACATAGAGCCACCAGAGAGTGGGAGGCCAGACGCCAGAGGAGGCCAACGATGGAAGCTGACCCAGGGGCAGAGATGGGGAAGGGGCAGAGAACTTTGAGTTTGAAAAGCAAATTGTAAGCTGGGGCAAGTAGCACAAAGACATCAATCCAACAGAAGGCACAGAGGTATCAGGCACTGGCTCCAGCCAGAAGCTCGGTGAGGGAGCATCTAGGACAGGAAGGGCCTCCATGAGTGGGCAGCACTCTAGCAGTCAGCAGAAGGTTCTAAAAGCATGATCCAGCTCTAGTGAAGGGAATTCAAAAGAACTAATGGGCTAGCGAGCATTCAATATCCTATGTGTGTGGGTGTCCAGAGGGTGCCCAACTCACCCCCAGATCTCGGGGTGGGGTCTAGCTGGACACAGAGCTCTCAAATAGCACACTGAGGAACGGCCATCAAGGCTTGGCCGAGGTCTGAGGACTTGACCCTCCCTTCATGGAAGGTCCCGAGGCTGCTTGAGGCATCCTTGACGACCAGCCCATGAGCAAACACATGCCACCCCCATCTGACTGCCTGCTCCAGGCCTGGGCACGCACCCAGGTGACCTTTGAGTTTCCTCCCCACCTGTGGAGCACAGGACTATTTGTTTACCAAAACCTGTTCGTCTTTAAACTGCCTCTCGCTCCCTGTAGACCAGATGCTCCTCGGAAGCAGGTAGCACTTTTTATGCTTCTCTCCTGCTCTCGTGGAACTTAATGCTGCGAGTGAGTGCTTTAAAACCACCCATTAAACAAATCCTGTCTGGAGGCTTCCGCCAGCATTACAGCTGAATTTAAAGAAGCCCAGCCTCTAGCACAGGAAGGGGTGGGGGTGGGGGTGGGGGTGGGGAGGGTGCTGGGGTTCGTTAGCTCCTAGTCCATGTTCTCTCTGGATGACATGGAGGACTGTTTAATGGCTGCCAGAGGATCTTGGGATTTCGGGGGCATGTTGCACATGTCTAATCCAAATGGCATTGCAAGCAATCGAACCAAAATCTGGCTTAATGCAGTAAGATCTGCAAAGCCAGTCCCTGGTGACCCTTTAAAACAATCAATCATTTTTTCAAATACTCTTTCGTCTTAAATACCAACCTGACTCTTTTGCTAACAAACTAGGTGCTTATTCGGCAAGCCACAAAGCATTAGTGATTAGGAATCAGGGACGCCAGCCTGGGAAGGAGCTGGCGTGCAGATGGAGAGATAACCTGATCCGTCTGGGTCCCCCTCCATCCAACTCTGGGCTCTGAAGAAAAAAAAAAAAAAGGCAGGGACGATGTCCTCCATCTTCATCAATGTTTTATCAACTGAAGAAACATTAAGGAGAGACTGGCAAGTGGTTCTATTTTCTTGTTTTCTGTAACAGAAAACTCAGCCACTATACTTTTGATTTCCTGACTCCTGAGGCTGGCTACAAAAGAGGTAAGAGTGGGCTGGAAGATAAAGAGGACACATTCTTTGGAAGTTCAGAACCTCACTCAGAAAAGTCTGTAAGCTCAGAAAAGTCATTTAATCTCTTGGAAGCAGTTTTCTCAGATGTAAAATGTGATAATATGTACCTCACAGATTGTTACAGGGTTAAGTAAGAGAATGAATATCCCTGAAACACAGGAGGTGGTCCATTAACAGTCATTCCTTTCCTCTTGGTTCTCTATCACCCAAGTGTTCTGACATTTGAGCAACCCAGGACCACAGGTTGGAATTCTCTGAGACACGGAGACCAGAGCTTTTGATTTTGACAGGAAATGATTCAGCCCTTCCTGGTTGCAAGGCACACACTGGGTTCAGAAACCACTTTATCATTAGGAAATCTCTAGACCAGAGCAACTGAAGTGTATTAGTTTGCTATTGCTGCTACAACAAATTATCCCAAACTCCATGGCTTCAGGAAATACAAATGCATTATCTCACAGGTCTGCCCATCAGAACTCTGACCCGAGCCTCGCCAGGCTCAAATCAAAGCACTGGCAGGGCCGACTTCCTTCCTAGAGGCTCTAAGGGAGGATCGTTTCTTCACTCATTTAAGTTGTTGGAAGAATCGAGTTCCTTGTGCAGAGTCCCCGTACCTCAGAACTAGCGATGGACATCAAATCCGTCTCCTGCTGCTATTTCTGTCACCACAGCCAGGAAAAGTTCTATGCTTTTTAAGGATTCATGTGATTAGATTGGGTCCATCCAGAAAATCCAAGAGAATCTCCCCCATCTCAAGGTCTGTAACCTTAGTCACATCTGCAAAGTCCCTTTCGTGTCAGGTAGCTTTCACAGGCTCTGGGGTCTCAGGGCATAGACATTGGTGGGGGGACCAGGGCATGATTCTGAACACAAGAGTATTTGTTGAACATTAAAAATTCATTAAAATGTGCACTAATTTAGACCTGGTATGCTGGGACCTGAGCCACAAAAAATTACTTGTGGGGTAGTTCCACCATTTTGCTTTCTTTTATTAATTAAATCTCCATTTACCCAGACAGTGTTAAGAAAAAACAATGGTGGCGTATCATTTAAAATGTCCCCCTTTGTTGTTGGCTTGGACTTTTAATAGTAGGCATTTTCTTTGGCAGATTTGGTGTAAACGAAAATGGGGAAAGTGCTGAGGTATCTGCCCCCAGCAAAGAAGGGCCAGGAGTGTTTCCATCGCCCAGGAGCGACTTCCATCAGAAAGCCAAAGTGACTTACAAAGCTACGTTTGTCACGACCTCATCTTGGCTCCTATTTTACAAACAGAAACAAGTCACTCGTACAGCTCATGACTGATGGCATCGAAAACAGGAGCCAAACAGATTTTAAGAGCCTTGTCCATCATCCTTTCTATAGCTTATGAGGCATGGCCAAGCCGCCACCTTATTAGTCAAGGGACATTCTAAGTAACTTTCCAACCAAGCTCAGTAGGCGCCAGGGCCGAAAGGAGGCATGGAGGGTCGAGTGAGAAGTCCAAACCAATACAATGAGCCCCGGGTCTTTTATGGCCAAAAAGAGGAGCTGCCTGCCACTCATCTCTTCATCCACAGCAAGACACCCCTTCAATCCAAACCTTCTCCTCTTCTCTAAATAGGATTTATAATCTCCAGCCCCTTATACAGAATCCCAGGGACGGGTCAATGGCTGTCACTGTGAAAAACAAGAAAAAAGAAAAGCTTACCACCTCCTAATGCTTTTTAGCCCCAAGGCACAATGGTACCCTTTCTATTGTTTTTTTTTTCCAATAAATGCCTCAAAGGAAATGATGACATTAATTGATCTGAGATGACTGGCTGGAAAACAGCAAAGGCCCAGTGCATAGTAGGCACGAAGCAGCCTCGCAGCACCTGAAGAGCACGGGCGAGGTGGAGAAGGACTGATGTTCCTGTTGTTATACAGGCAGACCTCGGAGATATCGCAGGTTCAGTTCCAGACCACCGTAATGAAGCGAGTATCTCAAAGCAAATCATAGTCATTTCGCTGGTGGAGGGTCTTGCCTTCAATTTGTAAAAAAATACAACATCTGTGTGGTGCAATAAAGTGAAGCGCAATAAAACGAGGTATGCCTGTATTCAAATTCTATCTCTGTTTCCACCATCAACCACAGCCAGCTGAACAAGGCCTCCTGAATTTATTGTAATCCTCACCACTATCACTGTAACAGATAATGAGTTTCCCAAGCATGTGTGAATTGTACTAGGGAAGGTACAGGGAGTCCCTCTCAGTCAATATTTTCATAGAAAGTCACTTCACGGGAAGGCCCAGGGTCTGACCTAAACTAATAAATGATTATCCTTCGCTACAAAAATCAGGACCCTAATTAACTTGCTAATTGTTGGTCTCTGGTCACAGACATTAACCTGAGTTATCCCACCATATACACCAGTGAGTAAATTACAGGCTCTATACTCAAGATGAACCTTCTGTCCAAGTGGATAAATGTGACTGTCAGCTACACATAATTCTTTTAAGTGACCAAGTGTATAAGATCCTATTATGGGCACTTCTCCAAGCAAATTAAACAGACACAAATTCCCTCTAATAATTTATTTCCTTGTAGAGTCCATGGGCACTGCCCTTTGAAAGGCACAGTCTCCTTGTTCAGACAATTCTCTGGCAGAGCAATAATAGCTACCCTTGCTGGCTTTCCACGGCCAAGCAGTATAAGCTAAACATTGTATGCTCATTATCTCCCTTAATCTCCACAAAGACCTACGAGGTATATGTTTTCATTACGCCCATGTTATCAAGGAGGAGAGGAGGTTTAGAGTTCAAGGGACTTTTCTTAGCAGATACTGCTGGTGCCCACCCATAGTTCCTCTGCAGTGGACCGAATATTTGTGTGTTCCCAAAATTCATTTGTTGAAACCCTAACCAGGTGATGGTATTAGGAGGTGTGGCCTTTGGGACATAATTATGTCATGAGAGTGAAGCCTACATGAATGGGATTAATGCCATATAAAAAGGATCCCAGAGAGCTCCCTTTCCCTCCTGCCATGTGAGGATACAACGAGAAGTCAGCGACTTGGAAGAGGGCCCCCCCAGGGACCCAACCATACTGCCACCCCAATTTCAGACATCCAGCCTCCAGAACTATGAGAAATAGATTTCTGTTGTTTGTAAGCCACCCCTTCTGTGATACTCTGTTACAGCAGCCCAAGCTGACTAAGACACCCTCTGTACTCACAGGCTAGTGTACTTAGCTTCTCCCTACAAGCCCATACTCTTTGCCTGGGGGCTTTCTCTGCTTATAGAAGCACCTGGGTCCACGAGCCGGGCAGTATAGCAGCATCAAGGAGTTGATGTGCCCTGTCCCAGGAGCAGCCCCCAAAGAATGACAGAAGGGAGCTGCTGGATAATACCCCCTCTCCCCTTGAGTGGGACAAGGCTGAGGTTGTTCTACAGGGCCATCCAGTGGTCCCAGCAGAACTGGGCTCCAGTTGCCCACAGTGGTTACCTGCTCATTAATATTCCATGTACTGGCTTCCTCACCGTCTTCCTCAAGATGATCAAGAGCACACAAATCAATTTACACCCAAAGAAGTAACTGTAGCTCAAGTCCAAGACCCGGGTCAGCTTCTGGGAGAAACCAGCCTACAACATGTGCCTAAGGCCATATCACCAACAAATGGCACAGCTGAACCCATCAGACTGGCTGGCACCAAAGTCCATATTCTTACGCCCTACATCATACCATCTCTTTTCATCACAGGCTGACTGGTTTCTTTATAAAAAATCACCACCCCATATCTGGCATCATATTTATAATCAATACACTCATGTAATGAATTGGAATTTTACTTTTCCATATTTTTGTTATCATTTTTTCCTGCCCAGGCTGCTTCTAGCAGCTCTACTTGCTAAAATAGTCTGGGGTGATGGCTGTCAAAGGCATTAACTCTGACCTTCCTTCTGACACAACCATTTCATCACTGCATCCCTGACATGACCATGGTGCCTATTGTTTGAGCTACCTCTAGAAATGGTTGAGTCCTTTTTGTTAGTAAAGAGCTAACATTTGTGAGTGCCCACGATGTATTAGGTGATGTTCCAGGGATGTCATACATATTATCTCACCAATCTTCACAACACCCTCTTGAAGCATGTGTTCCGATTTCCATTTTATAGATGAATGAACTGAAGCCAATGACCTCCCCAAGGTCATGCAATAAGTACGTGGTTAAGTCAAAATTGAAACCCAGGTCTCTCTGACCCCAAGGTCCAAGTTCTTCTTCTGCAACAAATAGTGCTTACATAAGCAAGGCACTGTTCCAAGATCTTAAAATATTAATACATTTAATATGTAAAGTAACTCTGTGACATGCATACTATCATTATCCCCATTTTACAGATGTGCTAACTGTGGTGCAAAGAGGTTAAGTAACTTGCCAAGGTCACAGAGAAAAGGGCAGGAGCTAGATTCTAACCCAGGCACTTCTAGCCCATGAGCTTGAACATGACGTTTTGTTTACTCTCTTAACCATGACACCCTATATTGACACAAATTCTTATGCTACATTTAAATGTTGTCCCCAGTGTCACTTCTGCCCAATGTTCTTCATTTCCCTTCCAGAATATAAAACTAGTCTCACCCCCTCGCCCCTTGATAAAACCATGAATGTGTAAAGATGACAATCCTGGTTCTTCGCACGTGGTCTCCCTTTTCTAACAATGCCTCAACTTCAAACCCCTTCGCCGTATCTTCGGAGCCCTGTGGAAACTCTGTCCCCGTCGCCAATTTCTGAGAACTGAGGTTCTGCCAATGTGGCTGGGCAACTGCGCAGCACAATATACAGGCGACTTTCTGTGCCCCAAGCTAGGCTCTGGATCGGTGGAGCCTGGGAGTGGCGTGGCCTTTTCTAGCACTGGGTCCCACAGAGAAGCTCAGCAGAGCAGAGATTTTTCTCATCGTGTTCCAACCCCATTTTCACACATACATCCTTCTTCCCTACCAGGCGGACAGCACGGAAGAGCAGGGGCGATTGCAAACATGTTGGGCTAGCTACAAACAGGCCAGCACCCTCACTGCTGTTGGCATTATCTTTCCACTAACGTGCATTTACGTATGGTTTAAAAACAGAGAAATTTCACTGTCCGTTTATTTAGCAAACATGTATGGAGAGCCTCTGTATGCCAGCGCCAGTGCTGGAAGCTAGAAACATAATAATAGTTTGCTGCTCTCCAGGAGCTCAGAGCTTGTAAGAACAGACCCAAAACCACAGAGCCTCCATGCAGACCCTCCTCCTCCCATCCTGAGCTCCAATCACTAGAGCACTCCAGGCTCGGTCCTTAAACCTTGCCTTTCTAGAGCATGCACTCTTCTCCATACTCCTGTAGCTTCAGCTGCCACCCCCATAACTGATGCGCCTCCAGCCCTGACTCTGCCCCAATTCCACCTCCCTGTGTCCAACTTCCCCGCGTGCCATCTCTCTTTCAACACTGAATAGCGTCTTAAACTTAACCTGACTAAAACCAAATTCTTCATCCCCACTGTTGTGGATTGAATTATGTTCCCCAAAATGGTATGTTCAATTCCTAACCCCCAGTATCGGTGAATGAAACCTCACCTGGATATAAGGTGTTTGCAGACGTAATGAAGTTAAGATGAGGTCATGCTGGATGAAGGTGGGTCCTGATCCAATGACTGGTGTCCTTATAAGAGGGAAATTGGACACGGACACAGGGAAAATGCCATGTGACTACAGAGGCAGACGTTGGCGTGATCCATGCACAGGCCAAGGAACGCAAAGGATCACCACCACTAGAGGCTAGAAGGCAAGGCAGGATTCTTCCTTAGAGTCTTAAGAGAAAGGATAACCTTGCTAACACCTTAATTTGGGACTTTAAGCCTCCAGAACTGGGAGACAATACATTTCTGTTGTTTTAAGCCACGCAAGTTTGTGGTAACTTATTGCAGCAGCCATAGGAAATGAATACACACCCCTCCCCCCAAAACCCACACCTTCCATCTAAGTGGAAGGTAAATCCATTCTCCCACGGAGTCAGGCCAATTCCACATTTCTTTTTCTCTTACAGCTCACATTCAATCCATCAGGAACTGTCACCAGCTCAACATTCAAATACATCCCAAATCTGACAATGTCTAACCACCTGTGCAGCTGCCAGTCATTCAAGCCACCATCCACTCTTCCCTGGATTGGAGCAAAAGCTTTGTTCCTGGTTTCCCTACTGCCACCCTTAGCCAGCCTCAGGCCACTCTCCTCACGACTGCCAGGATGAGTGCAAACAGCATAGATCGGACGACTTCACTCCTTATCAACCACCCCGTGGCTCCAGAATAGAACCCAAACCCCACACCATCGTTCGCAAGCCCCCCTCCTTGTGGCCCCATATCCCCCCTGAACTCATCCTTGGCCTCGCTCCACCCCTCCCTTTGCATCAGCCATGCTGACCTCCCCTCACATCAGAAACGATCGATAAGGCACCTCTCCCTCACTCTGGGTCCCTCGTCCTGCTTATTGGTCTTCTTAGCACTTACCGCCATCACCTCCTGGCCTGGCGTAGTATGTATGTGCTTGTGTATTGTCTGTCTCCCTCCTTAGAATAGGAGGTCCGTGAGAACGGGAGCGATGTTTGCCAGGCACTAGAACAATACCCAGCTCATCAGTACATCTGGTGAAGCCATAAAGTGCTGGAGAGAGCATACACACAGCAGTTGTGGTGGCCAAGGGGCAGTGCCTAATTCTACCTTAGAGCTCAGTTTTTCTTTTCATCTCTAAAAGTGGAATAATAATGGCATTTATCCCCTGGGATAATACAATGTTTATACAGAAGGTGCCCAAAAAATGTAAACACAATTTAAGAAAGGAAAAGTCTATTAAAATTGTAATATTCAATATATACCGATAACAAAAGAGGAATACAGGTCACGTTTGACTTCTGCAATTGCAAGAGGTACTCAAAGTGGTTCCCATCAGCATCCGGACACTTCTGATGATGGCGAACTACTTACTGCTTGAGCAACGCTGACCAAAGTGTCCACTTGTATACATTTTTTTGCACCCGTGGTATATAGCATGAGCTATAGCATAGTATAAATCAGCTATACTATGGGTATATAGACATACCGGCGGTGCCAAAAAATATATACACATTTTGAGGGATGTTATCTATGCTCAAGCAGTAGTTCACCGTAATCAGAAGTGTCTGGATGCTGATGGTAACCACTTTGAGCACCTCTTGTAATTGCAGAAGTCAAACATGACTCGTATTCATCTTTTGTTATCAATATATATTGAGTATTACAATTAATACAGTTTTTTTCCTTTCTTAAAATGTGTATAAATTTTGGGGGGCCCTCTATATAGCATATATATAGCTTAAATATAGATAAGGAGTGTCTGATGTGCAGTGTCTGGTGTGAGGTAAGAAGAATTCAATAAAATGGAAAGGCTTCACAAAGGAGGTGTCTTTTGATTGAACTAACTCTCGGCCAATGAGGAGAACAGAAATTGCAGGTAATGAGGCAGGGATTGCATGAGGCATGAAGACAACCACTTGCTAGTGGTTAGCGTGACTGGGACACAAATGAACCACAGCAGCTGGGAAGGGACAGGAAAGACACAGGGAAAAGGGAAGGCAGTTGGAGATGCATGAGAAAGAAAGCATGGGCCAGATCCCTAAAGGCTTTCTAGGGGCTAGGGAAAGACATGATCTGATTTAAATGACAAACAGAACAACAGCATGTGTGAAATACATCAGGGATTCAGTGAGAACCTAAAACTCCCCAGTTTACCTCTGAGAGTTGAACTGCTAAGTTCCCACAGCAATATAGTCAGTACAGCCTGAAACAGACACTTTTTCTTTTCACAACCAGGATTAGCAAGGATTTCATGAGTTTCCCCCAATGGAGATTCATTCATTCGTTCTCTTGCTTCTCTCTCTCTCTCTCTCTCTCTCTCTCTCTCTCTCTCTCTCTCTCTCTCTCTCTCTCTCTCTCT
>NW_017731418.1:1828602-1917019 GCF_001890085.2 Hipposideros armiger
CCCTCTCAATCTCTCTCTCTCTCCCACTCTCTCTGTCTCTTTCAGTATCCCTTTCCATATAGGTTGTGTATGTAACACCCTGAGTTTGATCATCTACTGTTGGAATGCCTCTATTCTGGCTTTTAAAAAATCAAACAGAAAAATCTAGTGTTGTTTTTAAATGCAAGATACCCAGGTAAAGGCTAGAGAAATTGACAGTCAGGACGCCAACACAAAGAAAGAATTAGCATTCCTACCCCACAGGTCAATGTCCACTTTGTGTATTGGGCGTGCGATGCCTGCATGATGCCCTAAAGAAACATGTTCTGACATCTAGGAAGTCAAGAAGGCAGCAGAGGGACAGCGGGAGGTTCCAGGAAAGAACATAGAGCATGTTCTTTTCCTTGGAACAATCTCCTCAAACACAAATGCATTGTCTGGAAGGACTTACCACGTGGGGAATAAAGACAAAAAGATAAACAGGACTTCAGTCCAATCCTGACATTCTGAGGTAGTATTTCCATCATAATAAAGCTTTAAGAACAGCAAGACCAAGTTGTGGGCACAACTCATACTCCTTCCATATTGCAATTTATCCAGGATATTCTTCACATTTCTGTCCTATTCTGAAGAGACTCCAGTCATGGGTCCCCGCTCCCTAGTGCCTGGCCTTTCAGAAGCTCACCCCCTTCAGATACTGACTGTGACCACCTTCCTGCTTTTGAACATGTATCTCCCACCATCTCATTTCGCTGTCCTAAAATACAGGCTCCGGATCCCTGTGCCAATTCCAGCATCAGGCACAATTCCTGAGACCAAGCAATCAATAAAACTGTGTTAACCAAGTGAACGAATGAATGAATGAATTTGTTTATTAAGAGATCAGAGATCTCCCTTTAGGGTTAGAGAAGTAAATTGATTTAGAGAGGATTTGTTTTGTTTTGATTTTGGTTTTGTTTCTGTTTCAAAGCAGGGTGCAGGGGAAGATAGAACGATTAGGGTTTTTTTCCGTCCATGAATAAAGTCCCACGGCCAAGAAGTAGCCAATTACAAGCCACACTGCCTTAAAATAAATAGAAGTATTTATTGGCCCATTCTCCTCACTTTCAGAAACGAAATGAGATCCTTGCTTCTAACTTTCCAGGAAATGTCTGGAAGTTGTTTGCAAGCCTGTTCATGCGAACAGTTACACTAATCTTCATTAGCTAACACAGGCAGGCACAGTGTGTTCCCGAGAATCCTGGGGAAGTACTACCACACTCACTTCCACACGTGGTTCCAAGTAGAACATAGCCGAGCATATGATCACCTTCCTGTTGTGAGACATAAAGAGGGGTATTCGAGAGGCCCCTCTGAAATAACGAGCATACCAAAAAAAAGCCCACAAGATGCTTTAAAGCTCATTGAAAAAGACCTGTTAGAAGGACCTCATTCCAAAAAGCCTCAAGCAATCATTAGGAACTTATATTCAGACAACTGCCCAAGTACAGATCCTAAGGCACCTCCTCAACTTGATATCACTCTCTCCCTGGCTCATGTCAACCTTTTCTCAAACACTGGATTCTGTTCAGGAAAATGTGCCCAGCTATGATGCCTTGACACATTGACCTTCAGTGAACAGTATGAAAAGTCCACCTCATTCCATTACTCGGAGTATTTATAAACCTGTGTACATTCCACTTAGAGAACACACTTCACCAAAGAAAAACGGGGTTGACTTACCTCAGCCCCAGTCTTTCCTTCAGAGGCTGGGCTCACTTCTATGTTGAGAACTAACATTCATGTTGGTTCCATATAAATATTTGGTGCCAGCTTGAAGTCACCGGATCACGAATTACTATTGAATTATAGGGGAAACCATATGGAAGCACTTGTAGCATCCAGGCTAGGACAGGAATAGGCGCACGTGATTAACGTTATTAACATAGCCTTCCGTTCAGTAACATACCGTCATGATCCAGCTATTATATTTAAGTGTTACTAAATATTCACTTTTCTCTGAAAAACACAGTGGGTGTGAGGTCTCTTTGTCGGATGCAGAATTTAAACAGCGCCCTTTGTCAGAATTCAGCCTGGTAAAAAGCCCCAAAAAACCAAGTCTGCCCAGTAAAGGAATGTTTACAATACACACAGAAAATATCCACAGAAGGAACCAGTTTATCATAAACAATACAAATATTTACTTGATTATTTAATGGGTGCCCAGCATGTCTGTCCTTAATGTAGCATTAGCTGACATCAGGAACACACCATATGCGCCAATAATTAATTCAAATTATGCTTTTCTTCCAGTGAGTTCTGTTCTAAGAGCAGAATTAATGGAGAGGCATATTCAGGATCAGAGCGTGGAGGCCCTCTCTCCATGTCTGCCCTTATGGGTACCGAGTTTTTAATCCTTCATCCTCATTGTCATTCCACTGCCAAGGGCTGATGGCATTTGAAATGCTCCTGCAGTGTTTCTTATGTAATCAGTAGGATGACTAACACAGCGATTAAAAACCTGACCTGGCTAAAGATTTCCTTATGAGATTACACTTTAGATGCCCAAGATGGCCAAGTAAGTCCACCCCTTTTAACAGCGGCCACAGCTGCAAAATAAACGGCTTGCAAATATCAACAGTGGATGATCTATCATTCCTAGCTTTCAGGAATGGGAAGAGAAGCAGGCCATTCAGATGAATATAAAGTGTTTCCAGTTAAGGTGCTTGAGGCTTATTTATAATAAAGACATTCAAACTCTATGAAGGGATTTCCTGTGGGCAATTACACCGTCCTTTTCTCTCTGAATTAATACATGGCAAACTTTGGTTTGCATGACATTTCAAATGGCACAACCCTTAGAAAAAGAAATGTTCAGACACAAAGTGCTACATTAACAGTTGCAAGCACTTAAACCGTATATTCCTGTCATGCCGCATCCGGGGAGGTTGCCTCGAGGGAGGATCCTCCAACTCTGTAAGAGGGGAAAGCTTCTTAGGACGTTGAGAGCTTACTATTCCTTCTCTAACTGTTCAGGTTAGTAACAGCCGAGTCTTTCTTCTTTCTAAGAGAATAAGAAAAGAAGAAAGAGAGGAGCATTGGAGATCTTGCTCCCTGGCATATGTCGTCAGTTTGGCTCAAATAAACTCTTATAAAAAAATTCAAAACAAAAATCAGAAAGAAAAATCAAAGAAGAATTTTAAACTTACCTCCAAGGAGGAAACTGATCTTTCCAGAGAGACATCATTCCTCTTCTACTACGAAATTGTCTATTTAAATATTTTGTACATATGTGTGTGTGTGTGTACATATTGCTATGAGAGTTGAATTAGATAATGTACATGAAATGATTAGCGCAATATCCAATACCTAATAAGCTCTCAATAAGTGTCAGCTACAATTACAATCACTAGATTCTATCCAGAGCAGTTAGCATGAATCCTCATAATATGCCCATACATAACAGAAGACTGAGGCTCAGAAAGTTATGTAGCTTGCAAGGGTCAGACTTATGACACTAAATCTAGAATTTGGAGCAGAACTCTTTGACTCTAAACCCCTGGCCCTTTGCACTACACCTGCTGATTCTCACATACCTTCAATAACAAACTAATGCAGAGATGGCATCGAATCATTGAAAAGTTCATTGATTTATTTCAGATTTCAGTGGGACTTGTTAAGACAATAAAGCCTCCCACCAAAAGAAGAAGAAAAAAAACCTTCCAAATTATTTTAAAATGTCTTCAAAAGACTTCTCGATATTTTACAGCTGACTGTGAAAAGTTAACATTCAAAATCATAAACTTATTCCCTGCCCAGTGACATTTTCTTTTCTAATACATCTGTATTTAAGACGAAAATTCCAAAATTGAACCAATGGCAATGATTGAGTAATTCATGGCTCAGTGCTATATTAGCAATTAATTAAATCTACCCAGCAATACAGAAAAACCAGTCATCTGCCCTGTATTTATTTTGTTTCATTTCATATCCTGCTTCTTGTATATTACCCAAAGCAATTCTTTGCAGTAATTTTACCTTCCATGCACAAATCTAATCATCCCTCTTGTTCTTAAGCATCGTGACTGCAGCAGTATTATTATATTATTAAATGTACATCAGATAAATTCCAGTTGGGCTGCATTCGCCAAAACACCTTTTTTCCACAATCACTTATTTTCTATTTTTCATCAGTAAACATCGAGGCCTTTACTAGCAATAGGATTTTATTTTTAATGTATGCTCCAACTTATTTTCTTAGAAGTTTCATTGCTAATCACAAGATTTAGTCAGTCTCCTATGCACATTCACGGCTCTCTAATCTTAACAAGCTATATGCAGATGATTGACAGATAATACTTGACAGGTTCAAAATTAGAGAATATACAATGAAAAATTCAGAGCAGCTAGATCACTTAGTATGCTACACTTTTCCAATTTTGGATTCTCTCATAATCATCAACTTGGTAGAGAGAGGGAATAAGGGCAAGGAAGGATCTGAACATTTCCTAACTCTCTGATCCCCTGGATGAAAATCACTGGGCTTGAACCAGTCTGACGGAGTCATCAGTCAGAAATTACTAAGCCAGGAGCTGAAATTCAAATCACCAAAATATTAATTTGAAAATAACGCTTCTTGGGCCGGCCGAGTGGCGTGCTGGTTAAGAGTTGGCTTGGGACGCCAGCTCTGAGCAGCAGGGCCCCAGTTTGGATCCCACATGAGGGCAAGTGACAGCTGTGCCCTCTACAGCTAAGATGCCGAACAACAGCTCAACCTGGACCTGGGCTGCGGTGAGTCGCCGGCAACGATGTAGGCTGTAGCCCCTGCTGCAGTGGGCTGCCATAAGCTACCGTGAGTGGCCGGCAGCCAGTGAGAGCTGCCATGAGCCACCATGAGCGGCCGTCCAATGGCCGGTGACCGATCTGCTTCAGCCGGGAAGAGTGCAATGATCACAATACCAACATGGGCCAGTGAAGCAATGTCCTCCACAACTAGACTGAAGAACAAAAGGACAGCAACTTGTCTGTTCCCATTCCCCGATTCCCCAATAAAAATCTAAAAATGAAACAGAAAAAGAAAAGAAAAGAACACTTCTTTGGCATTTAAACCAAAACAGCAGCCAAAATAGTCTTTTCACATATTGTATTCAGCTTCCTTTGTTGAAAAGCATTATCGTTTCTGTAGCATTACTCCTTAAATCTTTAATGAGAAAAGAGATCATGTCATGTTTATTGAAATGATTAGGCCAATTTTTATTGACTCTGTACAACATACGTGAGAGCTGATATTTACCTGAAGCCTTTCCATTCCGGAAAGGATTGATTGATGAGTTTCTACCACAATATATGACTCAACTCCTAGTGATCTAGCTAAGAAAGAGTGTGTTGGTTGGTTTTGTTTTTCTGCCTTTATCTCCTATTTTAAGCCTCCCCACACCACAACCAAGAGCAAATATTTTTTCTTCTGTTTCAGGAGAATTGGGCGACATGAATTAAGCCAGCAGCATTAAATGTTGGAAGTACCAAAGGCCATGCCTAACCAAAGCGATGGTACACAAAAGACTTCACCCTCGTTCAGGCAAGACAGGCTACTCCACCTCCCCAAGGTCTAAATTCCGATGCTATTTTCAGTCAACACCCCATTGTGATGAGTTAGGAGCCAGCAAAACCGAACACAGGCAGGACCTTCTTCGAGGTCATTCATAGGAGATTTCCACGGATACCAGCCACATGGGCAGGTCTTTTTGTTCTCTGAAATAAAAGTGTTTTTCTCCCTTTTCTGCTACCTTCCAACTCTGATCATGCTCACAAGATGACAACTATGCTGGGATTCCATCCAGGAACCTTTCAGGAGGGGAGAAAACGTGCCTGAGGGATCACTATTTGATGTGCACACTTGTGGAGAAACCACAAGGCTATATTTTTTTTAGACTCAGGCTCTCTTCTGGTGTGCACGTTCAAAATAGGTCATAATGAACGAAATTGTTGAAATGTGGCTTTAGTCCTTTTGGAAAGCAATTGCTGTCAAGAGGAGCATTTGGGTTAATAGTTGGCAATCTCTGGTAGTCGAAGGTTAGTAACCACTCCTGTGGGAGGGAAAGGGGGCGCTGGAGGAAGAAATAGGGTGGGGGAGTCCCTGGGACAATCACAAGGGAAAAGGATAACCCCAAATTTCCGTCATCAGAGAAATGCATACTAAATAGCCATAGTTGGGGCAAATTAGTCAAGAGAATCAATTGTTTAGAATCAATTTGAAAGAGCTGATGAGGAAAGAAAAGCTCTGACCCCCGACACCTACCTTAACTTAAAAGGCACTTATTTAAAGGCCTAAGTAGAGTAGGTTTACATACCAGAAAATTTCAAATGAAACGGGCTTTGCCATGAGCAAACATGTCAGGGATCTGGTCAGCTAAGCCACCCCTGACTGCACACAACCCCAGACACTTCAATTAGGACAGAAAGCAAGTCCAGGTTAAGACAAATAATAAGTCATTTAGAAGAAACAGTGGGAAGATGTCATAGGCGTCTTTAAATGTCTACAAAAGTCTTTTCCTCTCTTGCTTGCTTCGAAATTGAAGGTAATTTCTATAAACATGGTTATTGAGTAGCCATGTATTAATATCTATACTACTTTAATGAGGGTATTGTTTCTTTGTTGCTGTAGGGGGAAAAAAAAAAGCAAATCTGGGCACGTTCAGGTTCCTTTTGTGCCTAAAGAGGTAGGTAGTACTTTGGAGCAGCCACCTGCCCAGAAACTATAAAACACCCCAATAAACAGGGACAATCACTGCAATCATATTCCAGCCCCTCCAAGATTCCAGGGACACAAACATCTCTGATCTTCAAAACATCATCCTTTTGCACATTCACCTATGGTTTCTACATAGAGAAGAGAGGACGTAAAAGGCACCAAAATTATATAAGTAAGGTTTTCTAAAAATACCTTCCCACGACTTGCCAAAATGACTGAGATATTTCTCCTTCGCTTTCAAGTCACAGAAACCTAAACACTTGGCTGTATGTTAAGATGTCAGATGTGAATCGCCCTAACCAGCTGGGTCAAATGTGAGCTGGAGGCTGCAGTAGGAAGTGAGTTCTGGAATCCATTTGCCTAAGAACTTGACTCCAGCTCAGATGCAGCAATCTGTTAAAAGGGCAATTTTGAAGCACTATACGATTTTAGGGTAGCAATCCTGAAATATAGCTATGGGCGGGACAGCCACAGAAGGTTAACAGATACTTTCAATAAGTGATAAAGATATTTTGTCGTCATGGTAACCTGCACGCAAATTTAGAACTTTTTTTTTTAATCTTCTCTCCCTTTTTCCCTGATATGACTTCCAGTTTTCTTTTCTCTATATTCTTATCTGAAGTTGGGTAACTAAGATTGATGTAAGTTGGGTAACAATAATGGAATCTAATTTGGGGGCTTTTTTTCTTCGAGATGGAACTTAGAACCTTTAAGGCAGATCCTCTGAACAAGGTTTTTTTTGTGTGTTTTTGTTTTTAAAGATTTTATTGGGGAATTGGGGGAGGGAAACAGCGTTAGGGAATCGGGGAAGGGGAACAGACAAGTTGCTGTCCTTTTGTTCTTCAGTCTAGTCGTGGAGGACGTTGCTTCACTGGCCCATGTTGGTATTATCATTGCGCTTTTCCCGGCTGAGGCAGATCGGTTGCTGGCCATTGGACGGCTGCTCACGGCGGCTCACGGCAGCTCTCACCGGCTGCCGGCCACTCACGGTAGCCCACTGCAGCTCCACTGCAGCCTACATGGTGGCCAGCAACTCACGCAGCCCAGCTCCAGGTTGAGCTGTTTTTCACCATCTTAGCTGTAGAGGGCACAGCGTCACTGGCCCCAATATCGGATCCAAACTGGGGTCCTGCTGCTTAGAGCCAGCGTCCCAACTCTTACCCAACGCACCACTCAGCCAGTCTGGTTTTTTGTTTGTTTGTTTTTTGTTTTTTTAATATTAACATATTATGTACTCTATATATTTGTATCATATAATTTACACCATTGAAATGAAAAAAGGCCTTTAAGTGTTCTGTTCCCGACAGGCTGTGCAATAAACTGATTAGTGTTTTAATTAATTTCTTGAGCACTACACTAAAGGGAAGTAGTTGAAACCTAACATGCATGAAAGATAGAACTGTCCCTAGAACAAAAAGCAGAAGGAGGCATATCCACAGGAGATGCACAAGAAACAAAGCAGGAACGGTTAGGAAGCGGTCATTTTCTTCTGGCCTGTTGACTCGGTTTCTTTCCCTTTGATTCTCTCCTTTGTAATGAGAAGACACACAAACTCTCCTGACAATGGAATGCAGACAAGCCTTACATCCCTGGGCCTCACTCTGCCATCTTCAACCCCCCGCTAGCACCCCAGCTGGCTCTGACAAGTGCCACTTCAAAAGAAGACTGAAGCCTGGGCAAGCTTATTATCTCTTCCTGAGGCCACTGAATTGAAAGATATATGTAAGTTGATGTCAGCATTAGTGGGGAAAAAAGACCAGAAGGGCATGGTGAGAACACGGGTCATCGCTACTTCCTTCTCTGTGTGTATTTCTGTTTTGTAAATGTTTTAATTGAACGCGCAGATTACTTTTGACGCTCAGACAAAAAGCCATCAAAGTTTAAACAGCATTAAAATCTAACAGCTTCCCACCTCATGTTCACACTCAGATCAAGGATAAAGGAAACAGTTTCCCTCTAACAGTTCATTTTCACTGATAAGGGCAAGGGGTGGGGAGAATATTCTCAGTGACACGGAAGTTATGAGTCAATTCATTTGAATTAGAATAGTAGCAATACTTTACACCCTGAACGCACTTCCCAGCCACTATCTCATTTGTCCTTATTATAATCCTATGAAGTGGGTAGAAGACGTCATACAATCTCCAATGCATACATGAGAAAACTGAAGCTCAGAGGGAAGAGAAAAATCGCTCAGGGTCACACAGAGAAAGAGAAAACATCAAACTCATTCACTTTTTAAAAACATTATAACTGGTCGCATGCCATGCTTTTTTAACACCCTGCAAAGCTGTAGCTATAAATGCAGCGAGAAGAATTTTGGCATATTTGCTTTGTATAATTATTCAAGAAGGCACAAGTGTCCCGTCAACACATTCGACTCAGCCACAATGAAGACAGGCAGCCAAGACTTTCGGGCTCGCCCACCCACCCACCCACTGAATTAGCAGGGACTTAGGGAGGCTCCCTGGTACCCATAGTGTGAGATGGCTCCACCAGCAGAAAGTGAATTGGGGGGTGGAGGGGCACGCAAACGTAACATTAAATAATATGCTATCCCCTTTTCAATCCTGTTTTTCAATCACTGTGATTGCATCAAAGAGAAAATCCTGGCTTGGAAATAATAACCCTTTACCACCTCCCTCAGAATGCCACAGTATGTTAATACTGTTTTTGAACAAAAGAAAAACAGGTTTCAGGCTCATAACTTTCATTCAGCAGGCAACAGTGTCTATCTAGCTAAATTTACTAACTTTTGGGGGTTTGGGGGTTTTTTTTACGTTTTTTAGGTATCCTTCTATTTATAGTAAGTGATACTGGGTTTCCATTTAAAATGGTAACATAAAATTTGTTCTATGAATAAATTACTGGAGGTACCAAAGAAGTGAGAGAAATATATTAGGTTGAACCATATGAAACCATTGGTGGTACTTATTTAGATCAAAAATGGTCAAAACTTGACATTTTCATGTGATTTGGCCTACATGATACATGGGTAATAAATGATAGTGATAGTATATAGAGAGCACAAAATATATAAATATATTTGTATAGAGAGATACAACACATATAGAGGCAGATAGGACCCTCAAATTATAGTAGACCAATAGCTTCAATTTGAGAAGCCTTGTTATGAGGACTGTCATAGAATTAAGTTGGCATCTCATTCTTCCACAGCAATACCCTTCAACCATGATGATTTGACTCTCGAATCGGTCAAAGGCATTCTGGCTTCACTTAGATTGGCCCCCACTATGACTCCGGGCCAGCCACAAAGGAGAAGCATGTGTCCCAGTTTATTCAGATCAGCCAAGGAGCTGAAACAGACCACAAGATCCGGCCCCACTCTCTCTCATCACCTTCCCCTAGCCTTCTCTCCTCTCCATTATGTAAACACTGTTACACGACACATGAAATATACGGACCACCTTTAATCTGTCAGAAACAATTTCAACCTGTCTCCAATACACTTCCTCCAGAATAATCAAGTTGCTTAGAGGCTTGACAGGGGGTTTGAGTGGTGGTATTTCCCTTTACCTGCACTGTCACCAGCCCCCACCCACTGCCTTCTCCAAAGGAGAGGCAACAGAACAGCTCTGGAAACAGGACTCCCAAAAGCCTATGAGGGAAAGGAAAAGGTGGGGGCAAGGGGAGAATCCATGAGTCAGGTGTGACCCAGGGAGCCTGCACCTTCCACACAGACAGCATGAGAAGTCAGTAGACGGGTTCATTTGTACAGGAGGTTGCCTATCTTCAGAAACTCGCTGGTGCTACTTTTGGGAGGGGCACCAAAGGAAACTATATCCCTCTCTTGGCCTCCAGAATTTGGGAGTTTCTAGTTTGATCAAGTTTAGATGCTGAGCTCCAGGCTCATTCCACGCCCTACGGACCAGGAGCTACACTCTCCTGCCCAGTCTTTGCGTCACCAACTTGATGACTCTGGGAATGTCACTTAACGTGTTGGTTTTGGATTTACTTAAATGCCTAGTAGGGGGATAGCTTAGCTCACTGGTTCTCAAACTTGGCTCCACATTAGAGTCAAATGACCTGGAGAGCTTTATACACATGCCCAGGTTGGGCCCCACATCCAGAAATTATTTAATGGATTAAGAAAGGCGGGCATTTGTATTTTTTACAGCTTCCCCGATGGTTGTCCTACGTGGCCAGGTTTGGGGGTCCCTGGCACAGATGAGCTCTATGCACCTGTCCAGCTCTACTCTTCTTGGAGTCTCTGAGCCTCTCCGGCTGGAGGACTTCTCTTGTTTCCATTTGCTCTACCCAGTCTTTCTCTGTGAAGATGTTTGTCTTTGTTACAATGGCAGTTCTTAGCCTTATCCAGAGAACCGCCGACACCAAAGAGTTGAAGTTTATTCTTCTACCAAAGGGGGCTTTGCAGCTGGGTGAAGAACGGGCTTCGTAGCTACACACACCTGGTTTTGATCCTGGTGCAGTGGCCATGAGCAAGCCTCGAAACTTGCTAAGCCTCAGCTCTCTCACCTCCAAAACGTGGGTGGTAACACCTATTTCATGGATCTTTGTGAGGACAAAATGCATGTAAAGTACAGTGTATGTAAATGCTGAATAAACGTTAGATGCCACGCCTTTCCTACAACCTGGAGGTGACAAGGCGGCCTGTACTCACAGAGGAAATGGCTGAAGGCCAGGCTGAATTTCTAGAGCCCCAATAGCAGCCTTCGTCTGAGCAGATTAACGCCAGCCAGAGAGACACTTAGAGCTTCAAAGCTCTGCCTCCCTGCCCCGAGCAGCAGCTTCCTCCCTCCTGTCAGCAGCAGAGAAGCGGAAATGTGATCCAGTCCTACATCCTGAAGGGAGAGGCTACCAGAGTGGAGGAGCAGAACTGCAGGCCACGAGATAAGTAGGCCAGTCTCGGACTCCTGCAGCCAAGAGCGCAGGGAGAAAGAGGCACACGGTCAAAGGAACCTAATGAGGGAACAGTGGAGTCTAGCAATACTAAGGCAAAGAGCTGCCTGCAACAGATGGAAAAGGGGAACGGGGAGAAAAAGAAAAGATATTTGCCCTTTCCAGCTTTGGCAAGGCCATGGAATGAATTTCTCAGGCCACTGAGAATAAGCAGCAAGGAAAATGTTCAGCACTGCTGTAAGTAAGATTGCTGTGAAAAAATTAGCTCTACCCGCTCCATGTATATAGAGGCATAGGGAAAAAACTGCAAGGAAACATGCAAAAATGTTCGTATGGCTTGCCTCTGTGCTGTGAACTCGTGGGTCATTTCTACTCTCTTCAATATACATGTCTGCAGATTGCAAATCCATCATAAATATGAATGTCTTTTATTATCAGGAAAAGGAAGGAAAACAGCAAATAAAGGATGTCACACAAGTTTATAAATGAGTGAGGAGGGACAAGGAGTAAAGAGGCGGGGGGTGGAGGGGGGGCGTAAGATTAAGATATCAAAAAAGAGAGCTGTGTTTTTAAGAAGAGATCCAATGAGAATGTGGTGGGTTAACCATTCGTGAGGCCATGTTTTCGAGGAGACCGGGGTCAGAATTTACCAATGCAAATAGCAAATACGTCTGCAGTCCATATTTTAACCTTTTCTGCTTGCAGTGTTGACACTGGTTTTTCCTGTGTTTGGGAACCTGGGAATTGCTGTGTGATGGCAAACACAAATAAATCACGGGAGAATGCTGATGCAAATTCTCCAGCACGGCAACCTACCATTGAGCCCAGGCATTCAGAAACCAACCCAAAACCAAAGGGGGACTGATGTTTTGTAAAACATCACTTGTCAGTATTTTTCCAATCTAAAAATACGTGCGACCTCATACAAGCTGTCATAGATTTCTAAGAGGCCATCCCAGATGTCAGAGTTAAAATTTTCCTACAACGTTCAAAATGCTTCCCCTGACAAAACTATGACACTTAACACCCCTGGGGAGGGACAGATTTTCCAGGGGGAAAAGCCTCCATTTTCACCCACCCAAGGTCAGTATTTCTCTCTGCCTCTACCTCTGCCCTGCTGGCATCGACTCACTGGGGGAAAAGTTAGCAAACAACCCCACCCTGTCACTCTTATCCTCCCATGTGGGCTGGCTGCCAGACATCACGACAATGCCTTGTGCCTAACATCAACCCTGTCCAGGTAGGGGGTGTAGGAGTTTTACAGAAAACAGCTAAATATCCACCATTAAAACTCCTTGTGGATTTTCATCTCCCAAGACACTTTTAATCTAGCCGCAAATGTTAGGTTTTGAAGAAAGCAGTATCGTTAAAAAGGAATATAGAGTCGAGGTAGCTTAAGGTTAGGATTTAAGGTTTCCTGAAATTCAGACTCCACACATTTCAATTAAATGGTACATCGACCCATGTACCAAACTGTACTGAAATCTGCTCCAAGTCTCATTTGTCAAGTTTTATCTGCCACCATTTGGATTCAAGATGACAGGCTGAGTTATAAATCCAATTCAAGATGGGACTTATAGCAAGCAGTGTACCAAGTTTTATAAAAATCAGTCAGCTCCTTAAAGAGTTGAACATGAGATAGACCCAAAAAAGGAAAATGTCGTGTCAACTAGTTGAAGCAGGAATTGTGCTTACATTGGTCATTTGTGTATCGGTTCATTCAACAAATATTTATTGAGTGCCTACTCTATGCCAGGGCTGCAGGAAAAGTTTGGGACATGCAAATCACAAGGCAAGTCTTTGTCCTTGTAGAGCTTAAGATTATGGTGGGTGGCTGTGAGGATAATTAAATAAAATCATTAGAATCTGATATTAGAGTCACTATGGAACTAAAAGGGTGCTGTGATTGGGAAAAATAAAGAAAGCCTACTTTAGACAGGGTTGCAGGGAAGCCTTCTCTGAAGGGAGGTATTTGGGTTGACATGAAAGGGTGGGATCGAGGGAGCCATATTAAGAGCCAAGGAAGAGGGTCCCTTGCAAAAAGAGCGAACTCCAAGGACCTAAGTGGGACCTCTCACAGTCATGGACGGACAGAGGCCTGGGGGTGAGGAAGAGAGGCAGAGCAGGCCCACCATGACTTGCAACACCAAATGGTTACTGGTGACATTAAGAGTAACACTGTCAGAAATTATTTGTGTGCATTATACAAAATGGGAGGTTTTACACTCAAAAGAACAAGGCATATTTTGCCTTTCTTCTCTTGAACAGTTTTCCAGTCACACATCAAATAATACCTAACACTCAAACATTTTACTTTCTTTTGGGAAATTATCACTATTAAATATTCTCATCAGCCTCACTAACAAACTTGAAAGCGAAATACATAGTTCTTTAATGTGTTTAGAACATACGCACATAAACTTCCCCGGACAGACGGTGGAAGAGCCCTGCATCCAATCAGTTAACTCCAAAGCAATCAGGTATTCACTGCCTGTCCTGTGGAGCAGAAGGCACTTGGGCACTTCAACTCTGTGGGGGGTGAAGGGGAAGGATGGCAGAAGGGGTCAGTGCTCCATGAAAGCAGGTCAGATTCAGGATGTACCCAATCGGCTCTAGAGAGGTCAGTCCTCAGGCAGACGAAAGGATGCGCCCAGTTGTACAAAGCAGCCCTCCATTTCCCAATCACCAGAAAAGTTGCAACTTTTATGGAATTCCAGTCTTACAGTTCTCTTGGAAAATAAAATGGATTGCAAGAGAGTTTTCCTAACTAGCTCACTGATCTTTCCTTGTCATGTCAGGATGAAAGAATTCACCATTTGACTAAAGGTCAATGTTCTAGAAATATTTATGGGGGACTAAAAGAGAAAGACGATTACAGAAATACTTATTCATTACCTTCACTACTGCATGGTTAGCTGCATTAAGTGCTGGACATACCTATGCGACATCCTTACCTGCCTTTCCATCTTCACAAACCCATCTGTTATGTTTCAAAGTGGGAGGGTTCTTCCCATAATGAATGTAAGGATACTCCTTTCAAAGAAATGACTAGATATTGGTTACATTTTAAATTGTGCATGATTTTAGTTCTTTGTGAGCAATGTTTGATGGATAAGTCTTAAAAAAAGTGGTCAAATGGCCTAACCTTTTAGCAATAAAATTGTGTGCAATAAAAATGCTGGAGGGCACCAGTTACTGAACTGTCATAGGCTGGAGAATTATTAGATCCCATAATTCTGTACTGCAAAACCAAATTTGGAGATTTTTTTTCAAGCGGAAAAAAAATCTAGGAAATTAAATGGAAAGACCTGTAGTAATGAAATATTAAATGCAATTTCAAGTGCATAAAAAGGTCAGAAGCCAAAAAAAAAAAAAAAGATTTCTGGAACAACATTAATTTTCTCATACTTCATGTATGCCTGAGTTTAAATACCCCTAGAAACCAAACAGGCCCAGACCAGGGCAGGGGGAAGGATGCAAGGGAACAAGAGGAAGGAGGAAAGACGATCCCAGTATACGGGGAACTAAGAGTAAAAAAAAAATAAAGTTAAATAGAAAATATTTCATTTGTTTTCAATTTCCAAAGTTGAAGTTCTATTGCCTCAATATGCATCAACACCAGCAGAAATGCATAAAAACAAGAGCAAAATTACTGGACTTCAACCATGTCATGCCAATTGTGCCCAATGTTCAACCTGATTCTTAGTTCCTTGCACTGCTCCAATTCTGGACTCCTGATCTTAATTTAGTTTCAATTCTGGCCAAAGAAAGCATATACCATAGCATGGTCTGGTGGACACGTGGAGTCAGTCAGTTGAGATGTGTATTTGTGAAGAGCGCTCCTCTCATTAGAAGCAATCAGTGAAAATAGGGCTTCAGTTTCAGGGCACAGCAATAATAGTTCATTTTAGTAATACGGGTATGTATGTAGGAAGGGGTGGGGGAAGATCCAGAGAAACTTGAAAGGCAATATTTTAAAATGAAAGTCATTGTGTGAATAAAAGGGTCAAAAGTTAACATCAGGGCACCTTTACTTTAGGTATGATACATTGTTTAGGTGGAATGTTGTTTCACGGTGTACACAGGGAAAATCCTTATTTTAATACCTGGTTAACTCTCCAGGTCCATTACTCACACCGTCTGTACGCTCTTTAAATATGCTACAGAAAGCAGATGATTGGTAATTTATGATTGCTAGTACTTTACAACCTAAACAACACATGATAAAATCTATTTCTTTAAAATACCAATCTGTTTGGTGGCAATGTTGGATGGAAGGAAGATTTATATTTATGGCCAATTTTTATTTATCCTCACCTATTTATAAATTGTGCTACAACTTCAATAGCCATGGTTAAAAAGAATAACGTCATTCCTAAGCATTGCCTTCGACTATAAAAACAATTTCACCGCAATGGATCACACTGAAATACTCCAAGAATAATCTATAAATGAATCCTGGATTACTAGTTTAAAGATGGTGGTTATAAATGATTACATGAAAGAGTTGACGTTACTTTGAAAATCTTAAAGTCTGCCTATGGATTTTCGTATTTTATATGTAACATTTTTATGAAGTGATTTTGCCCTTACATAATAGCTTTCATCTTCAAAGCACTTCACAAATATGAGCTAGTTACATAAAAAGCTATATTACTGCAAAATCAGAAAATGAGAAAGCTGAGTTCTCTTAGCAACAGTCACTCTCACACATTCCATATGTTTCATCTACAACAAAGGTCATGTTTTTTTAAAACAGGTTTAGTTATCTATATTGTTAACAAAACTATCCAAAGGGTTAACGGAGCTTTTACTATACCTGGCAATTGCTACTATTCCTAAATATCTCCCTTTGACTGAATTTGTAAAATTTGAGGAAATTAGACTTATATTATGGTAGATCTTTGTCCCCTTATATTTCATGACATCTGTTAATATCAACAAAAATGGATGTTCAACTAAGCTTTGTTATAATAAAAATATATTAAACATATATCATGGGAAATCATTAAATAAATTGTGGTATGTCTACATGATGTAATATTATCAAATATATCACAGCCATTAGAAATTACATTTTGAAGGATATTTAAACACATAGGAAAATTTGCACAATATGATACCAATTTTTTTAAAAAGGTCACAAGATTATCTAAGGCCTATCATGCCAATTTTATAAAAGCAAACACTACGTATAGACACATAAGCAAATTGAATGAAATAAATACGAATGATGGGGGTACTGTGATTTTATTTCCTTCTTTGGACTCTGAATTCTTGACAATAAAAAAAACTACTTTTAATCATGGGACATAAACGTTATTTAAGAGGAAACAAAACACAATCCTTGCCTTCAAGAACTTCTATTCTCCTGGAAAAGTAGAAAACATCAGTCAGTGTGATAATCTGCTTGAGAGTAGAGAGCACAGAGTACCATGGGAGAAACCAATGTAGAGGTTCAGAATAGAAGGAAGAGAACCTTGAACTGGGCCTTGAAAGGTAAGCAGGAATTCCAATAAAAACAGAGACAGCAGTCTAGAAAGAGCATATGCAAAGGCACGGAAGCTTGGGACACAGGGAAACAGGAAAAAACAAAGCGCTTCATTGGGACAAGGAATATAGTGAGGAATCGTAGAAGATGATGATGGAGATGGCACATGGCAGTTCATAGAAAACCTTGAGTACTGTGGGAAGGATCCAACTTCAACCTTTTTACATCCTGAGTAGAGCCTTCTGGGAAAGGAGATGTGGGGAAGGATTAGATCAAGAAAGTAGTAAGATTAGATGAGTTATTTAGATCATTAGCTGCAACAATGAGAGGATTGGAGGAAGGCAAGACAAGAGTCAGGTGGACCAGATAGGAGATTCTGATAGGCCGATCCCTGGAAGGAACAGTGGAACAGAAAGAAGGGATGAAGTTCCAGAGATAGTTAAGAAAAAGAAGGACATAGCTTAGTGGCCAGTTAGATGTAGGTGAATGAGAAAAGGTGTCTGTGATAATTCCCAGGTTTCTAGATGGAAATGGGGTGGACAGTGGTATGATTACCTAAATGAGGTGGATCTGTGCAAAAAAGCCAGTCAATTTGATTTTGGACATACAGAATTAAAGGTGACTCTGGATATCCAGGTAAGAGTAAACAGTAGGCTGCATGGATTAGTATGCAAGTCATAGGTAAAGGATAGAGGAACACTTGAAAACATTCATCATATAACTACATGCTTAACACATTAGAAATGGGCAAGCACCCAAGAAGACTGGGCCAAGTGAGGGGCCTGAAAAATGGGAAATATTGACATTTGGGAACAGGCACACAAGTCCAGCAAAAGCAACCAAATGGAACCGTCAGAGAGAACAAGGTCATGGATGCCGAAGAGAAAGAGATTTTTCAAGAACGGAGTGATCAAAATTGTGAAAGGCTCTAGGTCAGAGGTCAAATATGAAAAGGCCAACATGCTTCATTTAGGTTTGATAATAAAAATCCTCCTTTGACGATTGCTGGAGCAATGTGAGTGGGTGGTATAGTCAAAGCTTACAACAGATCAAGGAATAATTCAGAATCAAGGAGATAATAATTCAGAATCAAGTCAATGCAGCAACTCCTTCCACCAACTTAACTATGAACTGAAGAAGAAAGAGAGCACCACAAGTAGAGATGAACACAAGACTAGGAAAGAAGGGTCTTGATTGTTTATGAATAGGTAACTGGCTACAATCACAGTAACGACTACCAAGGAAATGAAGTCACCTTTTTTCATAAAAATCTAATCATATAGCTGCAAAACAAAGACAAGACAACATATGTCTAAATGTTTGCTATTAAAATGCCAACATTGGGGTGGCCAGTTAGCTCAGGTGGTTAGAGCACAGGCTCATAACACCAAGGTTGTCAGTTCAATCCCCGCATGGGCCAAGGAGCTGCGCCCTCCACAACGAGATTGAAACAACTACTTGACTTGGAGCTGATGGGTCCTGGAAAACCACACTGTTCCCCAATAAAATTTCTTAAAAGAAAAAATGTGCCAATATTATTCAGCTAAAACTCATACTCACAAGATCATTGGTCAGTGTGAAAAACATCCTGAGATCCCATTTCTAAAGTCTCATCTTAAACTTTGATGTTACGTAGGTAGTAACTGAAATAGTTGGTGCATATAAAGAATACAACTGATAGCTATAAATAATTTGAAACCAGGAAGGAGTTAATTTGTGGCTAAATTATCTACTGAATGGCCAAGATGTTTTAAATTAATTGAATAACTCTTTCAACATTAAGTAAGCTTAAGGTTGATTGAATAAAACCCAACTTGTGTAGTATAAACTAGTTGAAGAAGTTTGCATAGAAATTTAAGAAACTTCATTTTGTGGTCGTTCTCATTGGGCTATTTAATTTAGCGTTAGGAACTTTAGCCCATATTGGAGTCAAAACCTGTACCCAGTCTTTCCTTCAATTCACCTGGAAATATCAAATTCATTATATGTGTAAGAGCCATAAAAACATTCATTATTTTTAATTGATCATATGATATAATAGAAGAAAAATGCTACATGCACAGATGTGTTCACTAAAATACTACCTAGAAGAGCTAAAGCATTGGAAACAAAAATTCAACAAGGGGAGAAAACTACATAAATTATGGACATCTGCTTAATGAAATAATATATGGCCATTAATTGTGTGAAACAATACTGAATAAAATTGTTTGTTGACTTTGGCCACAATCATATAATTATAAATTATGTATGCAAACCAAAAAAAATTCTTAAAAGTAATGTAATACACAAACTAAAAAAAAAAAAGCCATGTTGTAGGAATAAGAAAACTTCTTGTTTTGTTTTTCAAATTCTCCTTCAATGTTCTTATAAGAACTTTCAAAAGTCAAAAGGAAGAGAGGGAGGGAGGGAGGGTGGAGGGGGTAAGAAAAGGAGGAAGGGATTGGGGAAAATAACTGGAGATCAAAACCGTGGAAAGAAACAGTCCTAAGTAAGAAAAAAAAATTCTAAAATGTATCTCGATGTATTTGTAGACTATTCGTAGGCTGTGACTCATTTGTAGACTCAAAAGCCCTTGTGTCTAGAACTGACAAGGTTAAATGGAGTTATCCATTTGCAAGTATGACTCATTTAAATGATACAGATAGTACCCTGTAATCTCTACAAGCAGTCTCTCTCTCTCTCTCTCTCTCTCTCTCTCTCTCTCCCCCCATATATATATATACATATATATATGTATATATATGTATGGGGATATATATATTTGTGTGTGTATCTGTGTGTGTGAATATATATACACATATATATTTATATTTTATATATTTAAATATATATATTTTACTGAAAACAAAGAAACAACGATGGCAGACAGTTCCAACATAAGTAAAGTATTAGGGACATGCTAAAGTTATCAAGTTTCTACATTTTTAGTTAAATACTATTTATAATAAACTTAATTTTATTTTTTAAATATTTGTAGTAAAATTTTGAATATACTCAAATAACACTAAGGTAGAGTTGGGTCAGCCTGTTGCTAACAGGCCTTGCTTCAATTTTAAGCACTTTAGACTAACAAAGGCTACTTCCCAACATTTCTGTGAACACTGAACTTGTTACCATCTCTAATAATGCTTCATATAACAATCATTTATTTTGCTTCAGATTTTGAAGGCCTGTAATAGGGAGAAGGGTGAGCCCAGAGTCAGAGGAGTTCGAATTGGAGCTCCAAAATTATTAGCTTGGAGACCCTCGGTGAGTTACAGGAATGCTCTGGGCCATCGGTTCCTCATTTGCAAAACGAAGATGATTGTAGTATCCATCTCATGAGGTCTTGTGAATATTAAGTGAGATTAATGTATGGAGAGTACTTAGAGATAGAAATGCCTGGAACGTAATAAGCACGCAGATAATGTTAGCCGATATTATTATTAGATGTTGCGAGGATACACAGCAGCATCCAAGCCCTGGCTTAGAGGGAGTCTGCATTTATTACTATTAATAAGGATGACATACATAAGGTTAATGGTAAGAATTATTATGCCTTCTGCAGGCATGCCTTCTTTTCCATGCATTCACTCTTGGTTTCACTACCTCTGTAGGACAGGTCTTAGACCCATTATCTAGTTCAAGAAACTGAGGTCTAGAGAGCATTACAATTGACAGGATTGCTGACAAATAAGGATAGCTAAGAGATGAGGTAGATTTTGTTCTAAAGCTGCAGAGTAGAGGAAAAGATATAAATAAACAGTGTCAACCCTCCCAAAAGAAACCAAGGAGGTAGGGAAAAGTGGTTGAAAGTTTATGGCCTGCCTGCCTTTTGTTGACAAAGCAATTTGGGTGGCTTTGGAATTGTAAATGGTGTAGTAAAACTGGAGTAATCATGAATAAGTAGGAATTGTAATGAACTTATTTTTCAGAAAAATGATTGAAAAGAAGAGGACAAAGAGCAACACTATGAAAACTGTATTTTAGCAGCGATATCCTAAAAGTTCAAGAATACGATTATTCCTCTGACAAGTCCTTGTTTCCAGCTTCGAAATTAGATCAGAGTCACAAGACAGGAAGTAAGCCCTTCTTTTTCCCCCCTCAAATACAAATTAAGAGATTGCTATTTGAAAACACCTATGCTTGCAGCAAGAGTATAGAATTTTTAGCAATTTATATAATAAATTCTGGCTCTTTTTATGCATTACTTTGCACAACTAGATGTATTTTTATTAGTTGTTGGTACTATATAAAAATATGTTTATTGTGAAAATTTATGAAAAAGAAAGTGAAAAATTATCCTAACATCCACAACTTCAAAATAAATACTCTTAATGTTGTAATGTTTTATATGTGGGTGACATGCATATGAGCACATCCAGTTTTTTACATACCTCCAATATAAAATGTTATTTCCAACTTCCTGCAGCTTATAACTTTTTTAATGTCATGCAAAGCTGCTCCCTCTCATCATTCGGGTAATGTATATGCAGTTTTATCTTGCTTGCTTTTCATTTAATGTTATAACATGAGCATTTCCCATGTTATTAAACATTGTTTGAAACAGCATTTTTAGTGACTTTTAGATTTGGGTATCTCATCTTTTTTAAATAGTACATACATTCAAGAATTTTCTGCTTTTCAAACCTCTCTGACATAATATGGAACTCTAAGTTTCATGACCCCTGTTAACTCCAATTAACACATGTATAGTTATTTAAGGCAACTTAGAAATGTAATTAATTTTACCTTAAAATATCAGGGGAAAGCTTTTAGTTAGAGTTAATTCCTTGTGTTTGCATTTTAACAGATCTGTCTTGAGTACTTCAAACCTTTTGGCTGTAACAGTTTTCCTTAGCATTATGGTTTCCCCTACCTAGAAAGTAAAAGTAAAAGTGAAATATTATTATGAAGTTCACATGCCCATATCTATTGTGATTGGAAGCTTTTTATGGGCAGGGACCACTTCTCTGTCCATCTCTATGGCTTCTTCATTACTTTAAAAAATCAACAGTACCAGTTATTACTTTTCTAAAATAAGTTTCTTGGTAAATATTGCCCATAATGTTGCATTTTTAAAACCAATTTATAGTTAGGTACACATGACAACAATCTCTCTAAAATTTGAATTTGACTGGGCCATACCTTGATCACAAGCAAATTTTACATCTACAGTTGACCCTTGAAGAACACAGGTTTGACTGGGCGGATCCACTTACACATAGATTTTGTTTTCAGTAAATACAGTGGTCCTTTTCTATCTGAGGTTTCACATCCACAGTTTCAACCAACCAATGGAAAACAGTACTTTCACATTCCCAACAGCAGTTTCCCAAAGCAGAGTGATAATACTGGTTTTGATCCATGTTGGTTGAATCCCTGGATGGAAAAGACTGACTGTAGAGTCAAGTTATACGAGGATTTTCAACTGTGGGGGTGGGGAGTCAGTGGCCCTCATCTCCACATTGTTCCAGGATCAACTGTATATTCAATTCACATACACCTATGACCACTCATCCAAGTAAAGTTGAGTTATTTTCATGAAGAAATCTTTTTCCCACTGGAGGTAAATACACAGATGAACCCACAGAAGTTCTATGAGCACCAGTTACACTGTGACACAGAGATAAAGATTTGTCTTCTAATTTAGTGACTCCCCAACTAAAGAAAGACCGCCGGTTCTTGTTGGCAATTGAGCTGTATGTAGCAGATATGCTGATTTTAAAAGGAGAAAGAAAGAACTACAATAATGGTACGGTCTCCTGAGAATACATTTATTTCTGCAGTATAAAACAAAATTAAATTCTTCAATCTCAAAAACTATTAAAAGGTTGTATTTAAAAATGCATGAAGCATTAAAAAGACATCAAAATTAAAATAATCTCATAAATCTCTTCATTTAAAAGACTTATTAGAATACAGATCGAGGCAGCAAACAGCTGCCCGGCACTCCGGAGCAGTAAATTATGACTATTTTAACTTTTTTTCATTTTCATCATTGAAAATTCTTTTCCAGAATAATTGTATTGCTGTAGCAAGACCAACTGTCCCATATATTAAACATGTGAATAGTAAATCGCTTTCCATGGACTCTGAAACAGATATGCTGTATATTCTTTCAAAGATCAGCAGACAGCAGGGTTATACCCTGACAAAGGATATGGAAGATACAAGCAGAAATTAGTTTCTAATGTAAAATTGATCAAATTAATTATTATTCCAACTCGGTTTGCCAGGGCACTTGGGAGGCCCTAGAAAAACCTGACAGTGTTAAGAGTTTTATTGCCATTCCCTTCTCCCCTAGATCTGCCAACTGAAACTAAAGAAAAAGTCAGCACAGAAAGGACAGTGAGACGTGCCCAATTGCCATCAATCATTAAAACCGGACTCTTTTGTAAATGACTGACAACTAGGTGAAGACTTTTTTTTTAAAATAAAGATTCTCCTTCCATAGACCATCATGTGTCAGTCTTGATTGTACTACAGCATTCCTTGGAGAACAATTAAACTATCATGTTGATTGCACCTCAACGCAGTTGAATCCTAAAAGACGAAAATGAGAAAACAGCTGACTAACCATGAGGCCCCCTCATCACGCACGCTCTTGAAGAATATACTATGAACTGAGCAGTGTTATTTTTTATAGAAAGCAGCCAGATACACTTTGAAAGTCTTATAAGAAGATAAAGGTGTGTTCCCTTAATGCTGCCTCCCATTTTTATCACCTCCCCTTTGCAGGTGCCCTCTGACACTCTGTCACCATTTCTCTTTAGCAGAGATAAGATTAGTAAGCATTGGGCTTTATTAGGAGCTGTTTAGAACACCATTAATCCAACCTAATTGGCGGTGTAGTGGTACCAGGTCTTTTTCCGCTTTCTCTCCCCAGAAGACAAACTTGGTAGCAGAGTCGGACTCCTTTCTAGAAACAGCACCTATCTTTGTAATTCTGCACACTTTCCTATTGCCTCAGCTCATGCAGGCTGAGCAAAGCTCCTTATCTAAGACTCTGAAAAAAGATAACAGGACTGCTCAAGTATAAAAACTGCAAGTATTTTATTTATCTCTCTTTCTTTCTGCTTAGATTACCATTATCTTTGGTCACTGAATTTTGTCTTTTGAGCTTTAGATGAAGAGCAAAGTCAACCAAAAGGTACAGCTCTAAACCCAATGGATTACTGCTCTGTCAGCACTCGCACGTACACACACGCGCGTGCGCACACAGAGGCACCCACAGAGCCACAGTTCCTTCCGGCCTTTGGCTTTACCCTTGGGTTAACTTCCTCATGAGCGGTTTCAGATGATTCTATGACCTTCCTTGCAAATTATTTATGCTAAAGAACAATGCAGTTTCTACAAATGCCTGCTACTTACACTAAAGCTGAAATGTAAGCCAAGCAAATGAGCTGTCTAAAACCAGGCAAGGTTTCTGCAGAATGGGGGGTGGGGGGTGCATGAAATAATTGCTAACATGAATTTCTATTGTATCCATTCATTCTTTCCTATAACCACATATCAGGCATGGAAGAAGCCACGGAGATGGATTGAGAAGTGGTCCCTGCTGGAAACAGGCTTCCAGTCACCATAGATGTGGGCATGTGAGTATCTAAGATGAGAATAACAAAAGTACTAAATCAAATTTAAAGCAACGTCCTATGGGCATGATTAGAGAAATCAGAGAATGCTTCAAGGAGGAGGAGGCAAGAGTTCCATTATTAGTGAGTAGGGGAAAGAGAATCTAGAATTAAGGAAAAGCATGTGCAAACACACAGACAAGTGAAGTACTTTGAACAGATCACTGCTGCCCACAATTTGTCATGTGAGTACCACATTCCCAATTCTTGCCATCTCTACATATCACCTGCACTAGTATTTGCTTAATACTTTTGACTCCATTTTTGCTGACATAAATGTATTTATACAAGGAAAGTTTATGTCGCTTTTGTAAATGGAAATCCAGTGTTGCTTGCCCCAAGTCTAAGATAACTATAAAATCAATGAAAACAAAACAATAAAATTCTAGCTAAACCCTGTTGTCTGAGCTGCCCGTTCTTTGCTCCAAAGGGAAGCTAGTATGGCAAGATATTGAAGACTTCCCAGCATCAAAGGAAGACTTTCTCTTCAAGGTTCTCTGAAGGGTTGAGAGGAAACTCCAAACTGAATAAATCGCTCGAGGGGTGACTCGGGATTATTTAATGCTGTGATAGCATAGCACCTAAAGTCATGTTGAATGATTGCCCTACACTGGACCAGATCAAAGACCCTCAGGAGCTGAGTGAGAGAAAGATGTAATGAGAGATAAGGCAGAAAGCAGATGTGGGACTCATGTGGCCCCTGAAGTTCATGCCAAGTGTCTGGTCTTCACCTGATGTGATGGGAAATCATTAAAGGTAGGTGGTTCTTTAAGAAGAAAACTCTGATTGTGGTACAAAAGATACTGGACAGAGAAGAGATGCAAGCTGAGATATAACAGCTCATTTGAGAGAAGCCAAGGGTCTTGACTAGAATCATCGGAGAAGGGATGGATAATAGGTAATGTTCCCCAATGGTACCCCACCCTAGTACACCTCGTGGTTGTCTGTATGTTTCCCCATACTGCTCCATTCTTTATCTGAGCCAAGTCATTATTACTGCATTTCATCAAATCTAAGATACGATCAGTTGTGAGATGCACCATTATTTTATATGCCACTAAGAAAGAAAAACGTTGCCAATTAAATAATGATACACCATCACTTGTAAGAAGCAATCCAATTTCAGAGATGTTAAAATGGGTGTGGGGGGGGGAATGCTTGTCTTGGAATCAATGAGACACATTATTAATCCCTATTGCTTAAAAAGCAAATAATATAGAGCTTGGAAGTTAATTGGTTTTCAGAAAACAATGAAAAAGCATATCTGGTACAACATCCTACTTGATGTAACTGGAACAGTAAATTGTCATCTTTTTGAGACAATATATAACAGTGATTCAGAGCAGAGCTGGGAAGACCCTGCCTGGGTCCAAGTCCTACTTCTGCCACTTGCTAAATGTGGCATGTTAGATGAGTAACAAACTCTGAAAGCTTCGGTTGGCTCATCTGTAAAACGCTTTTGTATTTTTTCAACATTTAAACACACACCCCCAATGGAAACCTTAAAATAAGAACCCTGAGCATTTTCCTGCCCAGATTTGCTAGAACTGATATTCAATGAAAGCTAATTATCATTTGTCATAATACATTTAGTAATTCTTTTTCCCTCTTCTACTTTCTAGATCCATGGACCCATGGTGCTGACTGGTTTCTGATTATCATCGCATGCTTTATAGGTGCTCATTTAAATAGGATAGAACCTAAGGACTAGTCAGTCACAAATAGAGTTGGGTCCCATGCAGGTACCCATGCTTGTTTGGGTTGATCAATTTACACCCAAGATTCCAGTTCCTGGTGAATTTTCTGTTCCAAGACCACTCCTGGACACCAACAACTCTGTAAATGTGCATTGCCCTGAAGACGAAGAATGGGTGATCTATCCAAATGCAGCCCCTGGGAACAGGAGCATTGGCAGAGCAGAATCTCTAGTCTGTGGGTTACTTCACCAGGTGTTTTCAAGCTGCCACACAAGCTGAGCCCGTACCAAGCCTGGGTGTTAGGATAAGACACATGTTATTGTTGTAATTCATGGAAAAGGAAATTGAGATGCAGAAAGGTCACGATGGGGCTTGCCCAAAGTCACACCATTGTAAGTAACAGGGCCTGGAGGGAGCCCAAATCTGGCTCCAAACGTGGCGTTCGTCCTACCCACTCCATGCTTCCACATCATAACAACAATATAAAAACAACATATATTTTAATTTTAATTAAAATTTTCTTAAATACTTTAAAAAAACAGTAAATGCATCATTTTGCTCTTCATCCGTCCACATTCTACCTTCTCATTTTCGGTCTGTGACTTGGTCTTCATTGGTCCTGCAAGCTTTCACACTAGCCCTCAATCTCTCGCCCACCCTTTTCAGTGTTCCCTGAGGTGAAGCAAGTTCCAGGGAGCCTCAACATGTCATTGTTCCTGCACTTTCTGGGGCTGAGCTGGGAAGACACTGGGACCTTGGTCACACGGTGCTGAGACGGTGCTGTTCATAGGTGGAGCCACAATGGGGCCGCGCCTGGGATTTATGGGCGATCCCACAAGGTGGGCTTCTCCAAAGCAAGTGTGCCGTCCTTAGGGCATGTGCAGGACAGTGGTGAAGGCTCGGTGGCAGCTAGGTATGGACAATGTGGTAGTTTAATATAAATGTGTGAGGCAGCAGTTCTAGATTTGTTTCCACCACTAACAAGCTGCGTAACATTAGACAAGTTGCTTCCCCTGTCTGGTAGGTAAGAGGTCTGATCATTGGGTCTTCTGAAAAGTCATGATGTATTTTGTCTATGTTTTTCAAAGGTCATTTATTTATATAAAGATCAAAGATCAATCAATGATATATTGCCCATTTTGTTTGATAACCTTTTGCCATCTTTCAGTGAGCTTCATAATTCCTTGTTCAAAGATGGACCTGTCTTTATTTGCGAAAAACTGAACAAGGTGCTGATTTACAGCCTCATCTGAATTGAACATTAAACCACATAAGGAGATTTGAAGAGAGCAAAACAAATTGAAGTCTGATGGCGCAAGGTCAGCTGAGTATGGTGGGTGTGACAACACATCCCATCCAAGCTCCAATAATTTTTGATGGGTGATTAAACTTGTGTGTGGTCTTGCGTTGTCATGATGGAACACAACTCCTTTACAATTAACAAGCTCTGGAAGTTTCTGGATAATGGATTTGTTCAAACTGTCCAATTGCCGACTGTATACATTCAAATTGATTGTTTGGTTCCTTGGTAGGAGCTCAAATAACACACCTTTAAAATCCCACCACACTGAGAGCATAACCTTCCTCTGATGAATGTCTGCTTTTGATGTCATTTGAGGCAAATCATCATGTCGGGACCAAGACCATTTGCACACCACACTGTTGTAAACAATCCACTTCTCATCACCAGTTATCAGTCGCTTCAAAAAAAATCATTTTCCTCACGTTTAATGAGCATATTGCAGACGTTTATATGCACCGTCAAATGAATTTCTTTGAGTTCATGCGCAACCCAAATATCGAGCTTGCTTACATATTCCAGCTTCTTCAGATGGTCGTGAATGCTTGAATGATGGATGTTCAATGTTTCTGCAATCTCTCATGTTGTGTAACGTGGGTTTGACTCAGCCAATGCCTTTATTTTGTTGTCATCTACCTTGGTGGGCCTCCCTGACCAAGGGGCGTCATTGAGATCAAAATCACCAACACGGAATTTCGTGAACCATTGTTGGCACTGACATTCTTGTAGGGCATTGTCACCGTAAACTTTACGCAACTTTTCACAAGCTTGACCCGCGTTCTTCCCTTTATGGAAATAAAACAGTAAAATATGGCAAAAATGCAGGGGTTTTTTATTTTTTTATTCTAAAAAAAAATCACTGAATTTTTTTTTTTTTTAGAATAAAACTAGAACTGTCAGCTGTCAAATGAGATAGCACTAACATAGATGTGAATGACTCTGGTACTTCCAAAAATGAACTAGTGCCAACTGTTGCAAACATGCATCATGACTTTTCCAAAGACCCAATAATAATCTCTAAAAGCAGGCCCCTCTTTAAGAGTTGTTGTCTCATGACCTTTATAGTCTAATGCTAAAGTGCTCTGACAGCGTTCTTACTGGGGGTGCAGTGACTGTGCAGATTAAATAAAATAGGGTCTACAAATGCTCTCAACTCATTGACAGCCAAGATGATAGTCTGTAGAGCGCCCTCTAAAGGATAGGTGGTATCATTACAGCCTTCTCTACCTTGAAATAACAAGGGAATTCATATCTTGGTATATCATTTTTTCTTTCTTCTGAGACCTGACAAAGTAGGATTCAGGAAAATCTGGAAATCAGTTTAGAGGTCAAAGAGCACTGAATTGACCTCATGACTTGTGCTTCACACACAGTGCATGTAAATCTCCATGACACACCTGTCTCCATGACCGTTCTGGTTCCTCTGATTCCTTCATAGAAAGGTACTCTAATTTCTGGAATTAAAACACTACATAAGAAGTCTATTAACTCAAACATGAAACCTGTACACATCTTAGTCCCCTTCTAGTGTGATGAAGCGAGCTGTTCACTATACACCAGCTACAAAATGGTCCTATCCCAGGACTCTCAAAAACATTTCTGATTTGTAATTAACCTGATAAGAGATGAACAACCTTACTATAAACTGATTAGTAAATAGTTAAGAAAAACAAATAAACCCAATTACTCCATGGACATGGGACATGAACAAAAGTTTACAAAAAATAAAATATAAAAGGTTAATAATAGAATAAAATGTCAATCCACACTAGTAATCAAAGACTAAATTAAAATATGACATAATCTTAGCTGACTGCCAATATTATAAAATTCATTATACCCAGTGCTGATGAGGGTGAGATAGACAGGCATTTAAGTGTACTGTAATTGGCACAATCTTCCTGAAAACGATATAGGTTATATGTACTCATATGTATAAAACATGAGGAAATTCTTAATGTAATGTGTTCCTCCAGTATCCATTCTCTTCTTCCTCTTTAGGAATAGGGTCTCCAATTTTTTAGCTGGGTACATGTGCACTTGTAATCAAGATTATAGTTCCTAGCCTCCCTTGCAGTTAGGTGTGGCCCTGTAGCTACGTTCTAGTCTAAGGAATGTAAGTGCACATTCCAACCAATACCATTAAAGAAAAACATAACTTATTCCCCTCTTTCTCCTTTCCTACTAGCTGAAATGCAGCTGTGATGGCTAGAACTCCAGTAGCCATCTTAGAGAGAGGTGGTTTAAGAACAGAAGTCCCACGTAGTAGTGCAACAAAAGTGAGAAAGCTGGACCAAGTACCTCCAGACTTCTTCAACTCAGAAGACAAATAAACTTCTATTTTGTTTAAACCACTATAATTTGGAGTTTTACTTGCAGTCAATCTTAATCCCAAATAATATATGTATTAATAATGGATGTATCTGATTGAATTATTTGATAAACATTTGATTGAAAAAAGTAAGTAAGATGCAGAACAGAATGTAATACGCTACCATTGTATACAAAAAGGAAAACAAAAACACTATGTATGTGGTAGCTAAGTCCCTAATGAGCGATGCCTCCCGCTACCCATACATTTATATAGTCCCTTCCCACATTGCATCTGAGCTTGCCATATGACTCACCTACACCAGTAGAAGGTGGAGAAAGTGACACAGTGCGAGTCCCTAGCCTAAGCATTGAGAAGGCCTGGCAGCTTTGGCCAAGGTGTTCTTTGTAAATAAATAAACAGCAAATAAATAAATTCAACTGCAGAGGAACATTTACATTATGGTGTTTCTTTGTTAACATACATTATACAGCACAATGATGGAAAAATGTTTATTATGTAGAAATAAAATGATAGCATGAAAATTATACTCGTATGAAACATGATGTTTACTTTGTAAAAATGTATAGAAAAAGATTTGAATGAATTATATAAAAAATATTAACATTGCTTGCTTCTGAGTGATCGAATAATGGTTAATTTGTGCGGGTTCCTTTATTCCTTTCAAATTTCTTACAAAAAGCATGTTTTCCTTTTAACTTCAACAATCTTAATTTTTATTTATTGATGTTCTACTTGGGCCTTTATTGAATTTTTCTAATCTTTTTGATAGATTTGTGATACATATATTATTTGGGAACAGTCAATTCTCTTGCTTATGTTTTCAGTTCTTTTATGTCATTGAATAGTTTTAACTTACTTATCTTATTCCTGTGTCTTTTTCTATACCATCATAACTCCAATACATGAAGTACCTGAAGATCTCATTCTGCTATTCGTTGTTTCCCTTGACTCTTAAATACATAACTAAATTCTTTGTGTGTTTGTGATTCTGGATTGTAAGATCATATGAGACTCATATGAAACTATGAAGATGGCCATTGGGTCTGGAATAAAGGTGCATTTATCCAGAGAGCATTTGCAGCCACATCTTCTAGGCAACTCTGAGCAACACCAATCCAGGACCTCTAAAGTTAATACCGCATCTAGATCACTCAATAGTATAAATCCAACCTCCAAAGTCAAGTGAGAGCAGGGCTGTTGTTAAAGTTGGGGGAAGGAGACATTTGTTTCCCCACCGAGAGCTAGGGATAAAACATCTCTCCTGGCTCACATAGCTACAGGGTTTGTTTTTTTGTTTGTTTTGTTGCTGTTGTTGTTTTGTTTTCCTAACTCACTTTTTCATAAAGGGTGTAGCTCCTTGAGAGCCCCCAGGGTCTCAGTTTCAACTTCCCACACTGCAAGGGCCCACAGCCTGGTTTCTGTTCCCCAGCACAGTAATCAAAACTCAAGACTCTAAGTTTCTGATCTCAGCAATCACCCTTGGGTGCAGTCTCTGCTTATGCTTCACATCTCTCCATTCTTGTCTTATTTGAGCAGAAAGATTCATTAGGCTATCTGGTCTACTTGCCATATAGCCAGAGTCAGAAGTCCAGGCTGATGTTACTTTTATAATCAGAAAAATTTTAAGTGCAAAAAAACCTGTCCCTATAAAATGGGAAGAATCTCACCCATTGACCATCCTGAAAACGTCTCTGGCAAGCGTCTTTTCCATCACTACAAAGTATTCAGCATGGAGAGGCAGCTCTAGGAAAATCCCTGCACCTGTTCATTCAACACCGTAGTGAAAGGACATTCTATGCAAGCCAAAAACTTCCACAAGTGAGCAGGGAAGGTGGGGTATGGGAGAACAGTGAGGGGCCGGAACCTAGCAGTTGCTCACTAAATATTTATATTAACAAAGTAAAAATATCCTTGTCCACTAGGCAATATTTTGGAAATGACTACTAGCAGAGTTTTGTCAATATTTTTATATTCATAATATCCTATTATTCTAAGCATGTGGACATTTACTCGTATAACAGAGGAATCCCCACCAATTTTCTATGGCACAGTGCTTGAATATTCAAAGAGCTGAGATACATTTCTCTGCCCTTCCTTCTGTTGTAACTATTGCTAGCAATGATATTTACACAACATCTGTTTTAAGTTGTAGGTGACTAATTTGCAGAAATCTTCATTTTATGTTCTAATGTGAGAATTAAATGAGATCATTCGGGAAAAGCAGACAGCACTTAGCACATAGCAAGAGGCTGTTATGATGATGGTGGGAAGGGTGATGATAATGATGATGAAGATGGTGATCATTTTAAAAGCTCTATGTAATATGTGTGTTGGATGTGCCACGTGACTGAAAACTAAAATCAATGCATGACAAATACAGCATTCCTTGTTTTGGACTTAAAACGCCGGAAGGGCATGATTCAGGGTTGTTTACTTGTACCTGGAGCATCTGAAAATGCATCAGGTCTAAGTAGGTACTTAACAAGTATTTCATATTTACAGTGAATACTAGTATTGCCACACGGTATCACAGTATTATTATGGGGCATCAGGTTTCAAACTTCTAGCATGAGACCAAGATGGACATGTGTACCCAGGAGCCTGGGCTATCTGAAGAATACCCCACACTTAGTGTTCTAAGGGCCTTCCAGTTACTGCTCCAGAAAGAGAAATCCATACCCACCTTCAGAGCAAAGAATGACAGCTAACACTTACTGAGCATATATAGCTACCAGGGCCTGTGGGGGAGGCGAAATGGGGAGTTACCAACCTATGGGCATAAAGTTTCAGTCACGCAACATGAATAAGCTCTAGAGATCTGCTGTACAGCCTTGTAGCAAGAGTCAACAACCTGTTGACTTAAAAGGGTAAGAGGGTAAATCTCATATGTTCTTACCACAATACAATAAAATTAAAAATTAAATACAACATTTTTAAAGCTGTACTTTTTGTGGCTAACATAATTAAATATCAAAAGAATCCAAACATTAAAACAGCAGAAAATAAAAAAGAAAGTTGAAATCTGAAAGGGTGATGAAGTTCTAAGCTTGAACATTATGAAGACATTGTAAAGAAATACTTGATAACATAAAATTGAAATTTTTCATTTAAAAACATTTTTTTTTTACTAAGCACATACTATGTGCCCAACTTGATGCTCACTGCTTTTCCTGCTTTTCTATCTGATCCTCACAAAAACTGTCTAAGGTAGATTCTTATTATCCCACCCTGTTGGGGGAGGAGCACAGCAGAGTGGATAGAAGAAGCACAGATCCCGGAGTCTATCAGCCTGGGTCTGAATCCCAGCTCGGTCATTCACCTTGAGCAAAGCTAGTTAGACTCTCTGCCTCAGCCTCCTACCCCACAAACAGGCATAACCATCGCAGCTAACTCACAGGGCTGATGTGGGGATAAGCGAACTGGTATATGTGAAGTAACTGGAACACAGTAAATGTTACATGAGGCTTCGATGTTATTATCCTCACCTTTCAGGTGAAGACACTGGGCTTTACGGAAGTCAAATTACTTAGCTCGGAAAGAGCAGGGCTGTGACTCAAGCCCGAGCAGTCTGACTTCAGACACCCGAACTCCAGCAGGAGTTGAAGCACAGCACCCTTTCCAGGGTGGCTCTGCGCCTCCTCCTCAAATAGCAGTGGTCTCACAGTACCCCAGGTAAGGCTCGTTGAAGGAGAGCCAGAATAGACCAAGGAAAGGCCTGTCCCCCTGGCCTGGCCGCTCCATCGCCTGCCACGGCCCAGCACAGTCACAAAATGAAGGATGTGGACTGAGCGATGGGGAAAGGGACGTCACAAGCCCCCAGGACCCAGTAACTGCTGCTGAGCTCTGTCCCCTACGGCCACGGAGAGGGCAGCGATACTGAGGCATGAGAGCATGTCTTCCCCACCAACATGTACGCTGTTTGAGAGCCCAACCAACAAGAACAACAGCCGCCATTTAACCAACGCTTCACGATGTGCCGGGTACTGTGCTGGGCACCTGACAGGAACTGCTTCGTCTGAACCCCATGACAACCTGCTGTCACTTTTCCCTCTCTGCAGGCGAGGAATTGGAAGATTAGTGAGATTGAGTAAATTGCCCACGGGCACCCAGTTAATCAACAGAGCCAGGCTAAGCTCAGAGCTGGCTCATAACCCCTGTACTCGCCTCTCTGCTAAAGACTCTGGACTCCATGTCTGTGTCTCCTGCAAATGCGTGTGTTGAAACCGGGTGGTTTTAGGAGGTGGGGCCTTTGGGACGTCATGCGGGTAGAGCCCTCATGAATGAGATTAGTGCCCCTAACAAAGAGACCCCAAAAAGCCCCCTCACCCCTCCTGCCGTGTGAGGACACAGCCAGAAGGGCTGTCTGTGGATCAGAAAGCCAGATCTTACCAAACACCCAACCTGCTGGTGTCTTGGCCTTGGACTTCCCAGCCTCTAGAACTGAGAAATAAATGTGTGTTCATTAGGCCATTTGGTCTATGCGATTCTGTTATAGCATCCCAAAAAGGCAAAGATGCTCTCCTTTGACAGTGGACACCACAGATGATGACTGCAATAAAATGGCTCAGATCGCAATAGCAATGAGTTCCTTTTCCCCAGAGGACCAGTGGACAGAGTTCACTAATCAAAGACTTTGGAGCCCAAGACTCCAAAATCTGAGCTCTCCTCCTCCTCTGCTCTGTGCTCACCACTGACTTTGGGCTGGCCATTGGTAGCAAACCACCATTTATTGAGGGACTACTATGTACTCTACACTGTTCAGTGTTGGATTATAATAAGCCCCATGAGGACAGGAATAGGGTCTGTCACACTTACTAATGTATCCTCAGAGCCTAGCACAGTGCCTGGGTCTCAGCAGGGACTGAATAAATGTTTGTAGAATGAATGAATGAATGAATGAACAAATGAATGAAAATATTCTCTCTAATCCTTACAACCACTCTGTAAAGTAAAAATGTAATCCTCTGTATGTAGAGAAAGAAATTAAATTCAGAGAGGTCATATCCCTATTCAAGGTCACACAGTTAATGAGTTATAGCTGAAACTCAAACCCTCTGTGTATTTTTTTCCCCTGAAAGGAGACAATGCCACTCTCCTACCTCAGAGGACTATTATAAAGATCAAATGAGATAAGGTATATGAATGTGTTTTGCAAACTCTGCACTTGGAAAGGTTGATAACTGATTTTTAACACAGAAGGAAAGCCTCAAGCCAAAACAGCACAACTTAAGTGGAATTTTAAGTACTGAAGTTGGAGTGTTGGCGGACAAGAGGACTGCCCTAGCTTTAAATCACACCCTACTACCTGCACGCGGCCATCTTCTCGGGCGGTGAGTGGCGAACAGAATCCCCACATTGGAAACTGAAGAGCTGCAAGGTTATGCAAAGGGCACCCAAGACAACCTTCCACGCAGTGTGGGATACACACCAAACTGTCACCTCAACTCTGATGAAACAAAAAAAGTGAGCGCATAACCCCAGGAAGAGGTGTTCTAGAGGACCCACTGCCTATATCCAGCCTGCTGTATACACTGTCCTCTCCCAGGTCTCTTATGCCACCCAGTTAAACCAAATCATTTAATTAAGTGCCTGTGGTAATTAGAACTCAGCAGCACCTTTTATCTAAGGAGTTTTCAGCAACATGCTCATCTCTCTGTTCACTTATTGTAATAGGATTATCCTCATTTTCCTCCTAAGAACCTATATTTAGCATAGAAATGTGACCAACAAACTCAGAAAATGGAAGCCCAAATGCAAAACTAAGGGTTAGATAGGCTTCTACCTCCACATTCTTCATCCCTCAAAAGGTGGCTTACAACAGATCAGAAAATAGAAAGCAATTAAATGAAAGCATAGCCACCGAAGCCTTTTTAAGAACACAACTAGAATATCAGCCTACAGGGCTAGTAAAGAAAAACCCTCTTGTGAGACTCCAAATCCTGAATCATCGGGATTGGGGACCAACAGGGGACGATATATTTTTTGAAAGCCAAAAAATTGACAACTTTTTTTTGTTAAGCTGAAAATTTGAGACAATGGAAAATCTCAAAGATGACTTTAAAAACAGTACAAGTATGCTGTTCCCAGTACAAAGAACCCACATCCTTATTCTACCCCAGATTCAGGAGAGGGGGCCACCCCACACCTTCTGGGCCAAAAGCTGGGAACTTAAATGAATGACGTGGGCATTTAGATGTGGAGATTGATGGCCACTGGTTGTGCTGGGTCTGACGGAGCAGTCTTACCTTGATGGAATATGGGCTTACTGTTGACAGATTTTAAGATATTTGTCAAAAGAAGCCAGGAGTTTTTTTTCTTTTTGAAGGGTAGGAATGGGGGGAAGTAAAGCCTTCTGATTTTTCAATGTCAAATTAAAAGCTTTGGCCAAGCAACTAACTACAGGCTGCCAATTTTCAACTGCAACCTTTCCCCCCCCTCAGTGATGTCATGGAGCCCCAGAACAGACCCAGACAAGGCTCTGAAGACCTGGGACCTAGCTCTCAATCCTTCACTTACCAGTAAAGCACGCTGTCAAAAGGTCACTTCAACTTCTCTGGGCCTCAGTTTCCTCATCTGCAGAATGGACCTATTGATGTCTGCCTTATTTATTTCATGCAATTTTTCCATGATTCAAATAAAATAAGCTTTTCAAAACCAAGGGCCACTCATCTCTATGTCCCCAGGGACTGTGCGCAATCAAAATAAAATAAAATAAAGTTTGTTGAACTGAAAAGCACTTTGAAAACAGGGAAGCACGTATCAAATGTGAAGTGTTAACACTAAATGCTAGTCCTCAAAATATTTTAAAGTTGTGTAGAAAGTTTTTATGTGGCATTTTCAAACCAATAATGTATTTTTCCCTCCCCCTGAAAAAGCTCTTACTTTCAACAAAAGTAATTGAAAGTATCTGTTTAGTAACTTAGGGGTGGGGAGAGGGGAGAAGAGAGAGAGAGAGAGAGAGAGAGAGAGAGAGAGAGAGGAGAGAAAAGAAAGAAGAGAGAGTGCTTTTATGCAAATTTGATTTCCCTATAATAATCTAGAGCTATTCTGCTAGAAGGAATTATCTCCGCAGGCTGGCAGCTGCGGTAGGCAGTGAATTAAAAATGGCTCTGTATATGGGAAAATCTGTTCTATAATCAGTGCTATTCTTGGAGGGGACATCAATCTAGCTCAGCTCCCATGATGCTCCACTTGTGTGAATGACATATAAGTGTGAGGTAGAAACTCTCATTACATCATGGCTGAGACGTCTGCCCCGCCTGAGACTTTGAACCGCTCACTGCCCAGAGATGAGGACTGACCTCATGGTGGCCTCCATGACCTCCAACCAGCCAACGTAGCCAACCCTGTAGCTTAGGAAAGAAGATAGGAGTGGAAAAGCAAATATTTCAACAATAATTTATTCAAATCAACTCTAATGAATCTGCCCAGTCTTAGGGTTATTATAAGACTTGTACATGTTTTCTTTCCTTCCCCTTCCCTTCCTCCCTCCCTTCCTCCCTCCCTTTTTTCCTTCCTTCCTTCCTTCTTTCCTTCCTTCCTTCCTTCCTTCCTTCCTTCCTTCCTTCCTTCCTGCTGTAATACAGAATACAAAGCTCAATTCTTAAGTCATAAGACACTAAGCAAAGAAATGCTACTCCAGGGCTCTTTGTCCGTAGGAAAGGCACATGCTACAGAAAAATATTTTAAGTAATAAGCCACCACCACAGTGCTTCACATAAAATGTCATCACGCTCTTAATGAGGCAACTGCTTGGTCAGTAAAAATGCCCTGGCCTTGAGTGGCTAATATGTTTAACTTGGACACTCCATGTGGCAGCTACAGCCATCCATCGCCCCACACAAAGAACCTTGACTGCAGATGAATAAAGCCATTATATGCCTCCGAGCGAATCCTATCTCCTTCATCGGGGCATGGAAACTTCTTGGGAATCTGTGTCCCTGTGTTACACCCGAGGAATCTACCTTCTTTCCCTGGGTCAAAAGCACCTTCATGGTGCCTGCTTGGAGTGATGGCTATCAGGACACCAAAAAATTAAACCATGTGGGCATGTCTGCACTGTGCCTCTCTCTCTGTCTTTGTAAAAAACAGATGTGGACTTACTCCGGTTTAAGTCCCTCAGTGTCCTTTAAAATAACTAAGAGCAAATGTTAGGAATACCAAGGAATTGCATCTTCTAAGTTGGAACAAGTCTCTCCCCTTCAAACCCTACGAAGTGATTGGCTTTGTCAACACGTGATGCCCGTGAGCCTAGAGACCCACACAGCTGGGCACACACTAACCACAGGGAAAGGTCAGGGTCTCCAGAATGTCGAGTCCTCCAGGGAAGAGAGACCTGGCTGCATTCAGCCCCCACAGCTCAGGTACCTGCGTGAGATGGCGAACAGCCTCGCGAGGTTGGCAGAGCATCGCATCTGCTTCAGACCATTCGAGACTGGACAGCCAGTACCAAGACGCCTCTAAATAGCCGCACTGACATGCAAGAAATGCTGCTGTGTCCTTCAAAAGTGTTCCCTGGAGCAAGGGAAGCATTCCTGCTGCCAGACTGCGCCCTTCAGGGCTCCTTTGTCAGGCCCTTGCTGCTCTTGCCCGAGTAGGAGCCATTTCGCTCTGTTCTTCTTGGGCTCTGCTCTCCCAAGCCCTTTCTTTCTCAGCTACGGCAGCCATAGATGCCAGGCACCACCAGGCATGCACAGACTTTTAAGCCCAACTCCACTCTCCTTCTCTCTGAAGCTCCGGAGGGCTCCAAAGTCCTGACAAAAGGCACAAAAGCTGCCTACATTATCAGTTCGTTAGGAAAGCAAACCAGGGTGGCACTGCAGGGTTAATTTAAAAGACAGCTGCATCCATTTTGCTCATTACTCTTCACGTATAAACTGCAAATTGCATTTGAAAATATTTTCTTTAACATAAAATTGTTTTTTTCTGAGCCTCCTGTAGGCACCCAGTGTCTGGGTAATGCAAGTAGCACAAATGGAAACGGGGGTGTCATCCCCCCCATCCTTTGCAGAGGTAGCAAGCCACGCACTGCTGACCCCATTCCACAATGAATAAGGCAAAGGGAGAAATGTTATTGTTAAGGAAATCATTCTCCTCCATTGGGAAGCGAGGGCACGAGTCGCCTCACGAGCCTCTGGATTCGGTCTCTAAATCTGAAGAGGAGGCGACTAAATGTGCGAATCCCTGTTGTCCTCCCATTGACCTTATTCCCTCTCTCACGGACCCAAGTTAGTTTCCCCCAGGAATCCTGAAAATGAGAATGAATCCTTTTTGTAAATGAGAATGAAGCAAAAGGCACCCACTGTCTGGGTGTCGGGCGCAGGGGGTGTGTGCCTCAGTTTCTTTCTCTGTGAAATGGGGGCAATCATGACAGCTCTTTTAGAGGGTTGTTATGAACAATCAATCAGTTGATTCATGTAGAGTCTCCAATATGGTATCTGGCACACGGTTAGCACACAGTAAATGCAGACATAGATATATAAATAGAGACTCATTCTGCTTCCTGAGCCTGCAAAATGGAGGCAACTCTTTAGGAGCTTTTTCTTAAAAAAAAAAAAAAAGCTCAATTGGAGTAATTCAACACCTGAACCCACAAATCAATTTTAACATCACCAAAGAGCGGCAAACTGATTTTGTGCCTCCTGGTGTGATGCAATAAAAAGTACACATCACCACCTACGAAGTGTTTCCACCAAAATTGTGGACCTGAACCTGATCAAGCTTCCGGATCTAACAGTTTCCAAGAGGAAAATAAGAACAGAGGAACATCAGGATGCGAGCAGCAACATCCAGACTGTGAGAAATTCAACAGGACAAACCACCTGCTTCTTCAACAAATAAATTTCAAGCAAAGGATACAAAGAGCGGGAGAATCTTAGTTTAAAAGAAATATAAAAGTCATATCCACCAAATGCGGTATGGACCTCATGTGATCCTGCTTTGAACAAACCGAATGTAAAATACCAACAGTTCAAATGGGGCGATTTGAACACGAGCTGGATCTTTGTGATATGATGGAGTTATTCTGAATCTCTTAGCTGCTCCTCCCATGGAGAGGTAGAGTCTACTTCCCCGGCATTGGCTCTGGCGTGGCCCTAGTGACTGCCTTCTCCAATGGAAGGTGATGGAAGCAACGGTCATAGCCTCCAAGACCGGGCTGTAAGAAGCCTTACAGCTTCTACCCAAGCATCTTAGAATTCCTGCTCTTGGGACGTTCCCTCTTAGAACCAAGCAGCCATGCTGCAAGAAGTCCAAGCCACATGGGGAGACCATCTGTAGGAACTAAAGAGTCCACAGCCCCGCCTGAGTTCCCACTTGACAGGCATGAGTGAGCCACCATGCATATCCAGCTCAGTCATACCTTCCGATGACTGCAGCCCCCTCTGAAATCAGATTATAATCGCATTAGAGACCCCAAATGAAAACTGCCCCGGCTGAGCCCAGTCAGCCCACAGGACCACGAGGGATAACAATAAACGATTGTATTAAGCCACTACATTTGTTATACAGCAAAAAATAATCCCAAAACTTTATCTCTTAGAACCATATCCTTAAGTATTTACAGGAGAAAGGATATGGTATCTGGGATTTTCTAATTAATCCAGTTGAGGTGGGGGGTATAGTTGAAACAAGCTTGCCCAAGTGCTGCTAATTGTTAAAACTGGGAAATTGGATCATAGGGAGTAATTATATTATAGTCTTCTCTCTCCTCGAATATGTTTGAAACGTTTTCTAATGAAAGCTTCCTTAAAAGCTCTGGATTTACCAAGATGAAGTTTCAAGACTACAGAGAAAAGAATATTAGCTACTAGGTGATTCTATGTGGTAGGCATCACAGAAGTCATTTAAATGGGCAGTATTGATAAGTTCATTATTACCTGTCCAATGCCAGGACATCCATCTCTGAGAAGGCAGCAAATAGAGTTGAAAGAACCTGAAGCCAAGAGTGGAATTCAAACCCCAGCTCCATCTCCTTCTAGATGTTCTTCAATGTCTCTGGGTTTCACTGCTTCATGAACAAAGGACTTTATTCCTGTTGAAATTGCCCAATTCATTAACAGCCAAAAGGGCAATGTACACTGTAAAGCGCTCTAAAACTATAGATATGATTGTCACAAGCTGCAATGGAAAAGAAATCATTTACTCTCAAGGCCCTGACAATATTATATCACTATAGATCATCTTCCTACCAGTGTCAATAACATGAAATTTCTGTTCTTTTATCATATCACATGCAAGAGCTGGACACATCTTTCTGCATACTAGAGGATGCATTTTGGCCGGCCTGGTGAAAACCAAAGCCATGCAGGCTATGTAAAGTTCATTTGGGGGGTGGAGTGCATTTTGAAGAGACAGGCACTCGTCACCCAGGGAATCAGAAACGAGGTGGTGTGTTTGGACAAGAAAACCATGTGTGCTGCAAATGGGGGGTCAAACCGCTTCTTGCTGTGGTCAGCTCCCCGTAGGGTCCTATAGAGTAAGCAGCTCAGAAACGCATCTATTTCAGGATAGGTGATTATGCTCCCAAACAACACCAAAGAGACTAACAAGTCATTAACTTCACTAATAAACTAAATTAATCCACTGATATGTGTGCTGCTATATGGAAAGCTAGAATTCTACGTACACCTCTACGCAAGGAGCCCAGAGAAACCCAAATATCTGTAACTGAAGCCGATTCCTCCATTAAGTTGCCTTTCCATTTCAATGATCAGTTACTATTGAAATAAATGGTGAAAAAAATAATAAAATAATCTAACTTTAAAAGGCAATGTAAATTCACACACTTGCCAATGGCTCATAATTTTCTAATAAAATATAACGTGTTCGGTAACATCAAATAGCAATAAAACAAATGTCAGTATAAGACAAATCCTTGCCTTTCCCTCTCTGCTAGATTTGAAGCGTCACGAAAATAAGTTTCGTGTGTGTATCTGTCCTGTGGCATGAATTGAAACCCCTTAGACTAGCCATTTCCCAAAGAGCAGGAACGCCCATGCCACCTAACTTTACTGGTGTTGTTGCATTTGTTAATGGTTCTATGAAGTCCTGTGTGGAGCTAAACAACCCTGATCAGGTTTTTGCATTTTCTGGTGGTTGCTTTTCATGACAAGCCTTCTCAGAAGTCAATGCACACACTGTGAATCTACGAGAGGTACCTGGAAAAGTTTCATTCTGGGAGACCTCTCTCCAGACACTTCTTCCTCAAAACATCTCAGACAGGAGAAGGGAGCTGACTTCTACTCAGAAACTCACTTCCTGTTTACTCGGCGCTTCATACCTAACTCACGGGTTCTGCTGGACCACTGTGGGTTAGGTGGAGTAGATACCATTAACCCTATTTTGTTTAATAGATTTTATTTTGGGGGCTGTTTTATGTCCACAGCGAAACTGAGCAGAAAGTATCAAGTTCCCACATGCTCCCTGTCCCCCCACACATGCGCACAGCCCTCTTCACTATGGACATCCCACACCAGAGTACTTTGCTACATGTGATGAACCTATATTGACACATCATTATAATACAAAGTCCATAGTTTAGACTAGGGTTCACTCTTGGTGCTGCGCACTCTGTGGCTTCTGTTAAACATACCCACCATGGTATCAGACAGAATAAATATTCTGCCCTAAATTCAGCGCTCCACGTATTCATCCCTCCCACCCACCCCCGACCCCTAGCAACCACTGATCTTTTTACCAATTGCACAGTTTTGCCTTTTCCACAATGTCAAATCGTTGGAATCATACAATACGTAGCCTTTTCAAATTGCCTTTCTTGCACTTAGTAATACGCATTGACGGCTCCTCCATGCCTTTCCATGGCTTGATGACGCATTTCTTTTTAGCTCTGAATAATGTCCCAGGTGTGAATGTGCCACAGTGTGTTTACCCACGCATCTACTGTGCGTCCAAGTTTTGGCGATATGAATGAAGCTGCTATAAACATCTGTGTATAGGTTTTTGTGTGGACCGAAGTTTTCAACTCATTGGAGTAAATACCAAGGAGTGTGATTGCTGGATCGTATGGGAAAAACATGTTTAATTTTATTAAAAACAAAAAACAAACCCAAAAAAAAAAACCTACCAAACTGCCTTCCAAAATGGCTGTATGAATTTGCACTCCCACCAACAAGAGATGCAAGTTCCTGTTGCTCCACACGGTCTCTAGTATTTGCAGTTTTTTAAATGAGGAAACAGAGTCCAGACTCCAAATGAAGAAACTGGAATATAGGTTTTCTAACTACGACCAGTGTGCTCCTTCCCTTTCACTAGAACAGGGGATGGAAAACTGACCACACGGGCCAAATCCCACCCATCACCTGTTGTTTTAAAACCTGTGGATTAAAAATGGTTTTCACAGTTTTAAATGTTTGGGAGGGGGATGAAAAGCAGCATAAATATCATGGTGTGAAAATTATATGGAATTCCAATGTCGATGTCTAGAAATAAAGTTTTATTGGTACGCAGACACGCCCATCGTTTACCATTGTCCACGGCGGCTTTTGCGTGATGCCTGTAGCGTTGGGTAGTTGCCAAAGAGTAAGCACGGCCCTAAAATATTTACTATCGGGCTCTTTACAGAAAGAGCCTGCCAAGCCCTGCACAGAAGGATCAGCCCCAGTAAGAAGTATCACCTCTATGAAGATAATCTTAGGCTTTGTAATGGTTTTCTATCAACAGATTCGAAAATTGGTTCAAAAGCAGTTTCTTTACGCGGCTCTCCTCCCCATAGAACGCTCCTTCTTACTTTTTCCAGACATCTTCGCATTGTACAGGCAGTGATGCTACCAGTAGAAAAGTATTGAATTTTGACTGCCAACGGTAAAGTGCCCCATCTCTAAGATTTAGACTGCGTTTTCTCCTTCAAGGGAGCTAGGCAGCATCCTGCCTGGCTTCATTTTTTTGCCTTAAGGTTTGTTTACACTCAGCAGGCGGAAAGGTAAGGAGATAAAAGCAATGCAGGATGAATAAAGGAAGGCGCGACTACAGCAAAACACGGAGAAGGCGAGATTAGAGAAGCAAGCCCCAGGGAAGGAAGTTTACAAGGTAGCAGCTGAGCGGATGGGAAGGGAGATTACACAGGAACATGGTGGCCAGAAGGAAGGCTCATGGAGACAGAATCGCCACAGGCAAAGGTTATTTCAAATGCACAAATCTCCCAGCCTGTGGAGAGAGCCACTGAAATAAAGGATGTAATTCTGATTATTAGCTTCTTTAGCCGGCTGGGCCCCCCACGGGTATTCCAACCCAGACCAGTGCTGGGGGGTCAGTTAGGTAGGACAGGGGACCATGGGGAATGTGAAGACACTTTGAATCTGCGATTTCTTCATTCCGCTGCTCACTTCCCAGTCAAGGGGAGGAGAGAAAAGGCTGACTGGCAGGTGTCAGGCTTAAAACGCTCCTGACACTTTAGACCTTTGAAAGGCAGGAGAGATAAACTTTCTTTTCTTTTTTTTTTTCTTTTGCATACCCCAAAGTAATCTTATGAATAATAGTGGCCAATTATTGAATATTTACTACAAGCCAGGCCCCCAATTTGAAACCTTTCCGCACATTAACTTCAATTGTTGTAACAACGCTTTGAGTAAAGTACTATCATAGAGACTTTAAGGAGATTTCCAGAAGTCAAATGGAAAGGCTAGTAAGGAGCTGGGATTTGAACCCAGGGTGACTTTTATCAGCCTTCAAAGTTCACAGTCTAAAACCACCATGAAGCACCATCTCCCAGTGAGCATTTGTTAAGAAAATGACCTCAAGGCACTAAATTAATCCAATATGTGCTAAGTGAATCCAAACTGTGTTTCTTCTGGCCACGAACTGCACTTCTTTGTAAATACTTATTTATAAATTATGATCATCTTATTCACAAATTCATCTTTGATACACTGCAGCTTACACAGCGATTTCATGTACATACATCTCATTTAATCCTGTCCAAAAGCTTGAGTAGGAATAGAAGGAAACCCTGAAAGCCCAACCAATATCTTTTCTCCTTTCCTTTAATTCATGTGCAGTGAGGCCTAAGCATAGGTACGTTTTGAAAGACTTCATGCGTTTCAAACATGTAGCTGGGGCTGAGAAGCACGGCATCAGCTCTAAGCCAAAGTTGTTGGGTGGCACTTCTGGAAAAACTCTTTTAAAAACTGTTTAAAGGGAGTTTACTCAGCTAGGAGGAGGTGACCTTGAGCCCTTCCTCCTTCTTGTTGGGAATGCTGACATGACAACTGGAGCTCAGGCAGCCCTCTTGGGTTGTGAGGCTACCTTGACGATGAAAACCACACACCAAGAGGGAAAACGGAGAGTAGGTGGCTGGGGTTATTGATAGCTGCAGAGCTGTGGCCTATCTGTAGAGTTTATATTCGAGGAAGAAACATAAATCTTTCTTTTTTCAAGATGCCATATCAACTGTCTGTTACCAACGGCCAAATGCAATCATTAAGTAATATAATAGGCATCACTATGTTACAAGTAAGAAAAGTTCCCCAGGGTTACACAGCTTATAAGTAACAGAAGCCAAATATTCTGACTCCAGTCCTATGACCTTTCTGCCAGAGGTAATGGGGCAGAGTATATTCTAAGGACAGAGAACCTGGTTCTTACTTAGAAAAGTAGATCTCTCCAGACAACTCTACTGACCTCTGACAGCTATTTTTGATTCCCATTCATATGTGTTGCCAGAACACTGAGCAAGGAAAAGATCTGATAAGAAGCAGCTATCATGAATATATATATGCAGTTTGTTTGTTTCCTTAAGAACAGTGAGCCCTTAAAGTTTCCTTTATACGTTGCCTGCGTTTCTGATAAATGTATGTAAAATGTCTTAAATCCCAAATTACTTTAATTTATCTACTCAGCAAATAGTTTCTGAGAACCTTGTATAGGGGGGAGACACTTATGCTAAGGAAAGAAGATTTGAGAAAGGGTTTGCGCAAGGAGTTTAAACTCTGAGTGAGACAAACATGTACACAAATAGCTATAGTGGATACTTAGTACCGCCAGCAAAGGCTTACGGTTAACAAAAGTAGGACAAGATCACCTCTGGTTTAAGAAACCAGGGAAGGCTTCATGAAAGAGGTGGCATTCATGTTTTATGATCTCAAAAGGCTGATGGGGACCGGCGCTTCAGGTCTAGGAACTGGCCTGATCAAGGCTCAGAGCCAGGTAGAAGCTGGGTGTGTTAAGAAAGCATCAGGAGTCCAGTTTGACTGAAATACCCTAGAGAAGGAGAGTACACAAGACTAAGAAGGTAGTTTAGGGTCAAATGACAAAGAGTCTTGAAGGCCAGGCTAATAGCTTTGGCATCTATTCAGTGGACAGTATGGATGAGAGCAGTGACCTCAGAAGAGTAATTTGCCAAGCCTGTGCAAGATGAATTGGCCAGGGAGCGAGAGAAGAGGGGCGGTGGGACCGCACCGAAAGCCGCTGCAATAGTCCAGGCGAGAGGTAATGCATGTCGGAATTAGGGCAGAGGCAGTGGAAATGCAGAGAAAGAATAACGGCTAGAAATATAGAACTGACTGGACTTGGCGAGATGTGGGAGATTAGACAAGGGAAGAATCAGATGTCTCAAGGTTTCTAGCCTGAGGAAATGAGTGACTTTGATTAGAAATGATGGTTCTAGGAATGGAAAGTTCTAGCAGTTAGTAGGAAATACAGAACTGGCCTATGGGAGAGCCATCAAAAGTGAAGTTTTAGATTTGGGACTCATTTTCCTGGGAGTGGTAGGTGAAGCCATTAAAATAGAGAAAAAGTAGAAAGAAAAGAAATTTGAAGATAGAAACTTAAGTAATATGGACAATTGGTAGATAGGAAGGGAGGGAGAGAGGGAAGATCAGAGAATCAGGAGGGAAACTAGGGAAACAGAATGTTATAGAAGAAAAGGAAGAAAAAGTTTTCTTTTTCTTACTCTTTTAAATTAGTTTCAGGTGTACAAAGCAACATAATAGTTAGACATTTACACCCCTCACAAAGCAATAACCCCCACCCCCCAATCTACTCCCCCTCTGACATTGTATATCGCTGTTACAATTTCATTGACTATATTCTCTGTGCTGTACTTTACATCCCATGACATACATATATATTTAATTACAGTTGGCATTCAATATTATTCTACATCAGCTTCAGGTATACAGTGCAGTGGTCAGGCATCTACACAGTCTATGAAGTGAAAAGGGTCTTTAAAAGAGTTGTACTAATAGTTTTACAGCAATAAAATAACCATATCTGTCTCTCTTTTTTAACTTGACTTTTCTTTTCTGGAGATGGCTTAGCCCTGTGGGTGAAGGACTCCCAGCACAGACCACAAACCCCTCTCTTTTTCCAAGGGAGGGCAGAGTCACAGCCACCAGACAAGTTCCGTGGCCTCCACTGGTGTGACAGGAAAAGAGCTAGTTAGGAACCTAAGAGCCCTAAAGTCTGGTCCAAGTTCTATCTCTCAGATAAATTTCATAAACCCTCTGGGTCTCTGTAGATTCATCTATAAAACGATGGGTCAGAATTAATCTCACAAAGACATATATTCAAGGAAGTTCACTGTAGTATTGCTTTATCATAGCAAACTTTTGGAAACAACCCAAATGTCCAACCACAAGGGATTGGCTAAAGAAATTATAGTATGTTCAAGCAGCCATTAAAAGATATGCTGTAGAAATAATTTATGACACATAAAGACATGTACAACATATTAAACTTCAAAAACAAATTATAAGAACATGACCTCTTTTTTAAAAACCTATCTACGCATAGAAAAATATACAGGTGATATAAATGTTTATCTTTGCAGAGAGTATAATGGGCGATTTTCATCATATTTCATTTTGTTTATCTGTATCCTCTAAGTTTTCTAGAATAAATATGTAACTATAGGTAGTAGTTTTAGAAAACATATTTTAAAGGTGAAATGCCCTCTATATGGCTATAACCCTTCACACTCCCTCAGACCACCTATTTTGGGTTTTTCTGTGAGAATTCTGATCATGTATAAAGAACAAAAAAATAACAGGAACATTATTCATTATACTTATTTTAATTTACACAAAATTATGTGGCCATCCATGGACTAGGGGAGCCCTTCAGTCTATAGTCAGGAAACCTGAACGCAAGACGCTTCCTTCACCTCAGAGCTGCGGCTTCTTCATTTTGTAAAATGTGACGCTATTCCCCACCCCAGAGAACTCGGTCTGAGGCTGATTGAAGAAACACAATATAGTATCTGCCAGTCCTAAGCTGTAAAGGGCCACCAAATATAAAGCCATTCCTATAATATGTACATCAGGGATAACTGATTTTCTAATTAAATACCATGGAATACGTTCAGTCATCTAGAATGTATCTATTAAACAAATGGTCTACAGAAGTCCTACTATGAGTCAGTCACTGTGCCACGTCCCAGAGATGCAATGAAGGGACACAGACATTATCTCTACCTCGTGGTCCATTATGGAGCTATTTCTGAAACACCAAAACACAGCGTGGGAAACTAACAGACGTAATTCCAATTCGGGCTCTTAACGGTGTTAGAACTCAAACCAGGTACTTAACCTATCTAACCTGCCATTTCTTTATGTGCCAAAGGGGGCCGATAACACCCATTCCAAAAGCCTATTCTAAAGATTAAGCCATTAAGACAAACGTGTCGGGCACGGAACCTGGCACATAGTAGGACCTCAATAAATACAGCAATGATCGTTTCCATTATAAATCTCATTGTTTGCTGATTTAATCACCAATAAACCCTCAGTAAATTTTTCTTCAAGCCATTTGATAGCAAATTTTTTTCCACCAGGCACATTTTAATTTCAATCAATACCACATCTTTCTCACTAGTTAGGAAATGTTTTTGCTAATTCTTTGCGGGAATTCTTGTATTTAGAGAGCAACTTGGGTTGCTGTTATTTAGTTTTCATTCTTTGACACTCCTACTAGAGGCTTCTTTAGTTTCTTCTCTTCTTTGGGGTGACAGTGGGGTGTCTAGTTTTGAAAAATTTGGCTTCTGTTCAAGAAGGAAACACAAAAAAATATTCTTTTGCACATAGATATTCTTTTCTCAGTGGTTAAAAACAGGGAGAAAACAGCTAAAAGAGGAGGTTGAAGTAATGAGAGATGCTATGAGACTTGCCATCGCCCAGAAGTTTGGTCATCTCTACTAAAAGACTACTTGTCACAGCCCCTTTCAGCGGAGAAACACCAAAGAAAAGGACATTCCTTCTCACTCAGGGACCAGAGGTCACAGCACTATCTGTTGCTCAGCTGGTACAGACCATCTGGCTCAGAAACTATGGAGGTGTGATATTTCCCTTCACTTCCCACTCCCCAACCAACACCAATCACTAGCTAATCTTCGAGAGAGGAGAGAGAGAGAGAGAGAGAGAGAGAGAGATAATAACACAAACGCAGGAAACATCACATCCTAAACAAATAATCCTCTGCCCTTTCAGCAGCATTCCCAGATACACGAAACATGCAGTAGAGTCCAAAGAGCCCTACAGTACAGAGCAGCCAGAGGCACAACAGGCTACCCTCTCCCAATTCCAGTCTTGGAGAACTCCCTTAATGCCAATGCCACAGCCAAACTGTGTAACTGTGAGCACACTTCCTTATGGCTGCAGCGCCACCTCGTGGCCAGGTGAGCTAGGCGTGCACTCATTCTCAGTCTGAAAAAGTAACTTCTATCTGCTGACACTTCGATCCTTTCCAAAGAGAAACAGAAGTGGGTGCTTCTTGCACATGACGGCTAGAATTAGGAAGCACCAGGGTTCTATCATAGTCAAACTATTTCCTGATTACAGTCACATCCAAATTACCTGGAAGAGACAAGAGAATAGAAAATTTCCTGCCAGCATTAGATTTTCATGTCCAAATGCATCCTCATGCAAATTCACAAACTTGCACAAATATTTTGTCTAAATCCAGGCATCTCTGTATGTAGCCTTTAAGGTCTCCACAGCCTGCAATTATATACATACAATCACTTTCAAACAAAATGGAAGACGGAAAATAGGTTCTAAATATCTGTAATGAAATCCCTCTTTTCTGTTTCCCACAAATGGCTCTGTCGACTGCTGACATGTCTGATGCCATCAGAACTCACTGGTGAATTGCAACTTTATCCTGCACAGAACGACCCAGGACACGCCTGTGCCTTGTAAGGATGGCAGTTTAAATAATGCAATTTGTTTGAGACTTAACCTGGGGGTATACAACCTAATTCAGTTTATTTTTAAACCCAAATTATTCTGGTTAATAGGCTGGTGGAGCTCAGAACAGAATGTGTGCACCGCCGCTAAATATTCCATATTAAAAATAGTTTGTGATGGGATATGCTTTTTTTAATTAAAAGTTTAAATGTACATTAACATTTTTAGATGAAAAACTGACAATCCGAGAACAGCTCTAAATTCTCCTTTGATTATTTTTCCAGAGCATGGAAGGCATGTTATAGCTACATAAATAGGCTAACAGTACAGTTCTCTGGAAGATTATTTTCTGTCCTATCACACACGCTCTTCTTTATAACCCCCACAGTGATTTTCTGGTGCAGAAATGAATTGTGTCCAAACTCCTGGCTGGGACTCCAAGTCACAAGAACTTGCCTTAATTTCTGACCCACACCTCCTAGTCCAGCCAACTTACTCACTGTCCCCTGCAGAGACCTACAATAGACTCAATTTTGAGTAGACTGAGTTGCTTCTTTTCTGCCACCCACCAGTACCACCCACCCCCTACTGCTCATGCGTCCAACCCCTTGTTGTTGGGTCAGGGTAGGAGTAACAGATTTAGCAAAAAATAAAAGGAGGGGATGGGGTGGGTAAGACACCTAGATAAATTTGAATGTCAGATAAACAACACATAAATGTTTAGTGTAAGTATGGCCCAAATATTGCATGGAGCACACTCATACTAAACAATCATTTGTTGTTTACCTGAAATTCATATTTAATGGGTGTTGTGTATTACATCCGACAACCCCAATTCAGGGGTCCTCTTGGGTTGTCACATAATGAGCTGGTCTGTGCCACAGTCCCTGCTCCCAGCACCTCCGTAGCCACTACCTCCACGATGAAAGAGAAGGAGCCTGCCTGTCTACTGTCTTTCAAGGCATCTAAGTGAACAGCCATCAACTCTGAGAGACTAATTCTAGGTCATTTTGGTTTTTATTGACAACAGCCTCAGTCAGTGGCTCCCAAAACATGGTGTGCACTCAAATACTAGTACATGATTGTATTGCTTTGCTTTTGTTTTGTTTTCATTGCATTTATTTTTTGATGACCCCTTATTAATAACTCATAATACTGCTTTTCCATGTCTAGTAGTGACATAGAATTCCTTTTCAAATAAATTTGAGGGTTTTTTCCATGTAAATCAATATAAGGGAGAAAATTAAGTAAACGAGAGCACAGATGCAACACAAGTTAAGTAATATCATGACAGTAGTACAAAAGGACTGAAGTTTGGGAAACAATGACCTAAAACAGGGCTCAGTCAGCTATGGCCCCCAGGGGAAACCTGGCCCACTGCCTGTTTTTGTCAATAAAGTTTTACTGGTACACGGCCACAACCATTCATGTGTGTATTGCCTATGGCTGCTTTCATGACACAACAGCAGAGTTGAGTTGCTGAAAAAGGGACCATATGGTTCACAAAGCCTGAAATATTTACTCTTTGACCCTCTACAAAAAAAGAAAGAAAGGAAGAAGGAAGGAAGGAAGGAAGGAAGGAAGAAAAAAGAAGAAAAGTCGCTGACCCCTGACCCAAAATATCACTCCTCCAAGATAGTCAAAACAAAAGATAGAACTTTGCAGTCCCCATGACAGAGATATTTTTGAACAGAACAAAACATGGCACAAAAAAAGCCTAAATCTGGCAAGGTCCTCCATTTCCCAGTTCAGATTCTGTTTATTAACCTCTTTCCCAGGCCTGGATCTGCCAAGGCCTTCCAGCCTTCATTCTCATGCGAAAGACTTGGAGTAAGATCAGCTTCTTCCAATAAGCCTTCCCTTATTAACTCAGACCCACCTATACCTTGAACTAGGTAATGGTAAGTGAAATACGCCAACCTGCCTTTTATTGTGTTCTCAAAAAAAAAAAAATCTGTTCTTATAGAGAACTATGGCCATATAAGGCTAACAATTTTTAATAGTTCAACAATTCAGTACTTTAGTACGAAATGTATTAAAGTTAGCATAAATAGATAACAGAGTAACTTCCATATTCATGCATAAATTACTTCCAAAACAATGGGTAAACCCCAGAAGCAAAGCTTTAACCAGCTACAAATGTCTTAGTAAGCACCATTGTACCCCGCTAGTTAAGCATCCTTAAGCATGATGCATTCTAAACCAACAGGTTACAGCACTGCAGCACCTCAAGCCAATTCAATTCACTAAGATGAGAAGACGTAGACAACCTAGTTTAAGATAAAGTTAAAACACAGCTCCTATGGTGCTGTTACAGATATTGAACATTTCAGAAAGCTTCCTAGCCTTGGAAAACAACTATATATATAGTTGACCCCTGAACAATGTTGGGGTTGGGGGCACCACAGTCGAAACCCAAGTATAACTTTTGATTCCCCAAAAACTTGACTACTAATAGCTTACTGCTGACCAGAGGCCTTACCAATAACATAAACAGCCAATTAACACAAATGCTGTATGATATATGGATTATATACTATATTCTTACAATGAAGTAAGCTAGAGAAAATAAAATGTTATTAAGAAAAGAGTAAGTTTATCTGTGAGTTTTTTCCAATTGTCACAAGTCTCCAGAATATTTGCCAATGTAGTTATTGAAAACAATCTGCATGTAAGTGAATCTGAGTTCAAACCCATGTTATTCAGGGGCCAGTTGAAATTGTGAATTCCAGCTCAATGTCACCTCCTTGATAAACCTTCCCACACGGGCCCGGACCAAATATGTTTCCTCTCCCCCTGGATATCTATAGACTCTGGTTATTTTTGAAAGTCTGGTACTTACCATCTTGCCTTATTCATGTATCTGGTGACAAATCGGTGACCTAGTTGCCTCTAAATCAAGGCCTATATTTGATTTGCTTCTTCCAGTCCCTTACGCATGACAGGGTTTGATATGTCTTGGCCAAAAGGAGGGATGAAACTCCCAAAGTTGTTTCAAATGAGGTCCAAGGAGCATATGACCACGGGTTTCCATTAAACTAGCAGAATAAAATAAAACTAATAGCGCTGTCCTAATCAAAGAAACGTTCTGTTTGTGGTCCAGATTGGTGGACAAGTGATGACTACCAAGGCAAGATACACAATTAGTCATGTTGGCGGAGGGAGGCAGTTCAACGACTGCGAGCCTTTCCCTGTTTGTATGCTTTCTCTTCCTGTCAAGTTCTTATTACCTGCCTATTGCTACTCCTGTTTCTCATAGGAAATAAGCCAATATCAGTTATTTGCCCATTACTATGAATAAGGTAGTTACCTCTCCCGGCCTCAGTTCTAACAGAGGCAATGAAGGCATTGCCCCAAATTAAAAGAAAATGGCAACATGTGCAACATGCCAAGGAAGAGTCAAACACTACCCAACTCTGTGTATAAGTCAAGCCTGCTTGGATGAAATGTTACCTTGGCTCAACCAGGGATGTGTAAAATGGCAGCCGTGATGGTGGAGATTAATATACATGCGATGATAATTTTCAGCATCTTTTCCAGATCTCAGAGTCACTTCATTTATTTCAGAACATAATAACACATTATTTGAAACTATCTGGTACATTTATAAAACTAAAGATCTTGAGAAGAAATGGAAACTCCAAGGGAACTTTTACTGTACTCATGAGAAAGACCAAACATCCTTAAAAAACATTTTGTTCCCTATGTGATTTTTTTTCAGCTTTCCTATCTCTATAGCTTAGTTTTTTTATTTTGGCATTTGTGGGGAGCCTCACTGATTATGTCAAATAGGAAAGGGGGGAAAAACTATGAAAGGGCAAAGATGGGCAAACTGTTTAAGTAACCACCTAGTAATAGGCGAGTGGAAGAAATGTTAAGTCCAGAGGGAACTAATACATACCATGCGTTCCAGTATCCATCCCAGTTAGAAGGCCACAATCCCACGGGAGATGTGCTATAAAAAGCATAATTTGAGTATCATCTCTCATCATTCAATATAGTTTTTCAACCCTTTCAAAATTACATTGAAAAATCTATATAATGTGTGCTTAGATTAATGAACTGTTTGAATCCGGATCAATAAGCACTCGAGGCTCTGTGGCGTTGACACCTGCTGGGAACATCTAAAAGAATGCTTCATGGAGGGCAGAGCCCGTGGGCACTTTGTAACTACAGGGTTCCACTTAATAAACAAGCAATCTAATATATGACCTCTGCAGATTAATTTCCTGAGAGCAAGTAAATAATCTGGATTCAAAATTTCCCTGATTATGCATGTAATTACAGTATCACTTACCAATTAATGCATTGATTTAAACCTTCTTGGGATTATGTATTTAAGAGTATAAAAGAGATCCTTCTGTCATCCTCCAAACACTCGAAATCGCTCTAGCTCGACAAAGAATCACAAGGAGCATAACTTTCCACCCATCTGATTTCTCTTATGAAGAAAAAACGATGATGGTAAGATTATAAAGGATACTTTAAAATATCATTTGACCGTGCTTATTGTCTCAATAACTGGATCACAGTTGACACCCAGTAGCAAAGGTTTGTATGCGACATAATAACACAGTCTTGGAGAAACTTCATCTCCTGGAATATTTCTGTAGAATCACAGTTTTATAAAACTGCTTCTCCAGCTTGAATTATTACTTTTTTTTTTAATTTACTGCAGCAGCAACTAGAGTATAATGTATCCACCATTAGACAGTTACATAAAAAGACAAAGATATATTATGGTGGATAGTCTTCTCTACTTTAAACAAGCATAATAATTGTTAGTTTGTTGTTTCTTATTCCTACATAAAATTCCCCATTAAAAATGTTAACCTTTCTCTTCATAAGGCCACATAGCAATGGGAAAAAAAGATACAGATGAAATTGCTACATTGATACATACATATGTAAAAGAAGTTAAAAATAATCAATCAACATGGCAAATAAAATGAAGCCTGCTGTCCAACAGTCAAAGCTGTCAAAATGAGGTTTCGTTATTAAGACCTTTGTATCCAACTGTTTGGCTGAATAAAATCTTTTATATCATTTGTGCACTTTCAAGGAAGGAATTCACAACTGGGATCAAATTGTCGCGGTGCCACATTCCTGATTCCTTCCCCTTGTATTACTTGCTGAATAATTATTTGAACCTCTACAGAAAATGAAAGTTGACTGAAGCTAACCACAAAATAACGAGCTTTTACACACAGAAAAACCACTCTGGTATTTTCTCGAACAGTAAATATTTCAAAAAGGAATGCTTACGCATTGGAAAAATAAAGATCTTCCTAGTTTAGACTCCGGTTTTCTCAGTCAGATCAGTAAAACAAAGAATCATAAATATGATTTAAAATTACAACTCTGGGGAAATACAACCAGTTAACTTTGGACTCCATTCTTGTTTTTTTCATGTAGAGAGGTGAAGCCCCAAATAGAATACTTTCTGATTCCAGAATTTATCATATCGACATTGTGATTATTCCTGATACATAATAACTAATTATTCAGAAAGAGTTAAGAAAATAAACAAATCCAACTCCTCCTCCAACCTCAATCCCTAACTGAAAGGGGGAGAAAAAGATGGCTCTAAAGGGTGGGAAGTCCCAAAGGCCATCTCAAAATAAAAGGAAATTTTCAAATAAACTTCAATCCTCTTTTCAGCATACAAACAAAAAAACAGCAGCTATATACCAGCCTCTCCCCAAAAATAAAATCCAGTGAAATTGCTGAACATTTCAACTACTGTAATCCAACCCTGTGGAACTCTGGGGGTGTTCAGCCCCTACTCAATAAAAAGGAAAACTGAAAATAGTACAAAAATGGCTCCTAGTAGCAATAATGTACACTTCTGTGGTCATTACCGGTCAGATAATAACCGGCAGTGACCTTAAAACCATACATTACGGTTTAAGTATGGTCTAGTGCTCCTTGCAGATGGGGAGCTTAGAAAGAAGCAATATAATCTCGCAGTGAATGCTCGCACTGTTCCAAGACTGGCTCGCATGCATGGATTTTTCCCTCTCCAGTGTTATCACACCAAGAATCTTATAATGATCTGAAAAATATGTACCTTAGGGTAATCGTGCTATACTGCAAAGATAAATACCCAGACCAATGCAATCGAAAACACACAAAGTAGATTCCTTAATGCAGAAGCATGTTTTTATAGCATAAAGACTCGAGAACATTTTGATCTTTTTAGGCCTCAGCTGCAAGGATCTTACTTAATATATTCATCACCTCTGCAAAATGGGATAATAATAATATTCCCATTTTGCAGTCAAAACAGTGAGGCCCAGGTGAACCAAGTGACCTGGTGGGGAGCAAGCAAGGTAACAGCCCTGAGAAATAACTGCTTTGTCCAGCAGGCCTGGTTTCTCGCATGCAAGTAAATTTTTCACAACGTCTGCATGTCTTCATCACAGATCTATTTGTATTTCTTTCCTGCCGGCTGTAAACTAGGGGATTTTGCACATTTTTTAAATTTTTCTTCAAACGTACAGTGAACATTGCATCTGTTTCCTTCTTTGTAATTTTTCTGCTAAACAAATCTTTTTTTTACATCAAATAATGTTTGCAAATGTGTCTCTGGCCAACCTGGAAGACACTGCACAGTCTGAAAACAGCGCTTGATCTAAAGCTTTCTCGGCTATTCCATTTCAAGACTTGAGAAAAGAGTTCCACCGCTTTATCAAGAATTACCAGCTCTCCAAAGAAGCACACTGGTTATTTCTTGGCAAAGCCGTGGAGGGTAGAGTGCAGAAAATTGGGCACTTCCTAGAAAACAGATGAAATGCAACCAGTTATAGTAAAAACAATTTTTTTTCAGTTGTTTGAAACACAACAGTAGGGAAACATTGGCACCAGCTTCCCTGCCCTTCCTTGTTTGCTCCAATGAGCTAGTTCAGGGGTCGGCAAACTTTTGAGATGGAAGAGCCGCCAGGGGTCAGCAAACTGCGGCTGGCGAGCCACATGCGGCTCTTTGGGTACGTACATGTGGCTCTGAAGTAAAATTGAAAATGAAAATAAAACTATCATAGTGTCATCTATACAATTTTTAAAGGATATTATTCACATAATGGTGATTATGTAAAAATATATTTATGGCTCTCGAATAATTTTTAAGTTGTTGTGAGGGACAGGATTGGCTCTTCCAGGGGTCGGCAAACTTTTGAGACGGAACGTACCCAAAGAGCCACATGTGGCTCGCGAGCCGCAGTTTGCTGACCCCTGAGCTAGTTGATCCAGAGGGCACATCTGCCCCGGTTCCTTTGTGTCACAGTTCAACCCAAGTTCTCACCCCTTGACCACAAGCTTGTGGTGTAAAGCTGTGAAACAGCTCTCTACATAAACATAGGGCCCTTTTTTTTGTTCCTGGTTTTCTTACCACCAGCTTTCTCATTCTTTCACCGATCTGGAAAACAATTCCACGTCACTGATTTTTGGGGGGCGTGTTTCCTGGAAGAAGCTGCATGTCAACTTGCATTCAAAGCTGTATTCGCTTGGTTTTCAGGTGCAGAGCTCAGGGTCATCAATGCCGGTGGCGATCTACACAACACCTTCAGGGCCGCCTCCCAGCTGAGACACCATGGGCAGGTGGCAAATGCCTCTCTATGGCAGTGGTCCTCAGCAGGGGTGGTCTGGGCCCCCCAGAAGAACATTGGTTAATGTCTGGGGACATTTTCGGTTGTCATACATGGGGGAGTAAGAGGACGGGGTGGTTACTGGCATATAGTGGCTAAAGGCCAAGTAACACACAGAAAAGGACCCCAAGAACAAACATTATCAGGCCCCAAGGTCAACAGTGCAGAGGCTGAGAAATGCTGGTCTCGACTCCCTGTTCTCTAGAACAGGCTCGTGTGCACGCAGCCCTAGCATCCCCGTGGTGTCTAGCTGGAGCTGGTGGACAGCCACCAGGCAATCTGTGACAAGAGAGCCAAGCGACAGCCCAGTCTGTCCCTCCCCACTTCATGTCCCATTTTGTCCTTTCTACCTCCCTCCCATTTACCATGTCCCCTTCGCTTTCTTGTTCTACTCTCTATTCTTTCTCTTTGCCGTCAAAACGCTTCATTTGGAGAGGATGCCACAGTTTCCAAAGCAGTTGAACCCACGTGATCTTCAAAACACTTCCCTATAAGGGAAGTATTACATCCCTACTCTACACAGTGTGAAACTAAAGCTTGCAAAATGTAAGTAATTTATCAGAGGTCACCCAAGTTACTAAGCTGTGAAGGTGAAACCAGATGTGTGTCAAGCTCCAGGGCCAAATGTCCTCCCCTAGTAAAGGACACCCTGGGACATTATTTGGTCACTCTGCAAGGAGGTGGCTGACCTGAGTGTTCTAAAATGAATTCCCAAATATCCACAAGTAGTTGAGGAGTCAGAACCATGTGACAGGAAACTGAGTAAACCTCACTTCAGGTCAACGCTTTCCTCCTCTTTCCTGTGGCAATGTGGAAGCCAAATTCATTCAAGGGCTAAAAAAATGAAATTGTATCTTTCTTACCATTACCTACACAAATGCCTTATTTTAAGAGCTTTATGTCATGGGATAATCTCAGGATTTATGAGGACAGAGCACAATTGACACTGGACCCAGTACCACAAGCGATTATTAACCCTAGTAAGTGATGAGAGACCCAGAGACTAGTGTCATACTGCTGCTGGCACATGACGAAGTACATGTGACATTTCACTGCAAATTCCCATCTATTCCACCTGGAGCAGTGGCACTGTGCACCCCGTGATCAGTGTCTGGCCTCCGGGGCACTGGGCCAAGGTGGTAAATATACGAAAGTAGTCAAAGACCTCGGAAGTGAGCTGTGTGTGCATACACACCCATATTCATAACTGCCCTAAAGCTAATGTGCATCTTCCTGTACACACACACGTTTGCCTACATCCCTGAGTTCTTCTCTGTACCAGGCCCCATGTTAGGTACCAAAGATACAAACATGAATTGACCTCACAGTCATCATCCAAGTGGCCTAAGGAGGGACACAAGACATATCAACAGGGAAATCACATTCCAAAGAGATCAACACCACACTGGAAGACCAGGGAGCCTGAGGGGGAAGGAAATAAAGAGTCCTGCCTAGGGAGGGTGACCATGAAGCTGAGATGGGAAACACAAGATGAGGTTTGCTGCACAAAAGGCAGCACGGACAGCAGCATGGCCAAAGGCATAAATGTAGACAAAAAGCCAGACCTGCTCAGAGATCGTGAGATTTTTTTTTCTCACATGTGGCTTGAGCGTTTTCTTGCCTTGGGCCCTATGGAAGAGCCTGTTAAGGAAGACAGAGGCAGAGCTGAGAAGGCACTCATATGCCAAGCAAAGGAATTTACATTACACCCTAGGAGCCAGCACTTTTTTAAAAATTCTCTGGTGCTGCCCAGATAAGACATACGTTGTACATCGCAACTTAGCGCACACACACACATGTATTTATAACTGAAAGAAACATTTACAAAACAACACTCACCCTTTCTGCATGAAATTCATTCTATTTTTCCATTTCGCAGTTTTGAGTGTTTGACGCAAACCTCATAAAATGATTTTATAAGCCACACATCAGTTGTACCCTGCAGTGCTTAAGCCCTGCTACAGGCAAAAAGAGGCTTTTTTTAATTGGGAACTGATAAAGTCAGGTAAATTTAGGAGGATAATTTTGGCAGCAAGGTGAGAGGTAGATTGGAGGAACCCTGGAATTAGGGAAGCCTGTTAGAAGCAACAGTCCATAAAAAGACATGATATGAATCTGAACTAAAGCAATGACTCCAAAGATGGAAAGTAGGGCCAAACTGTGGAGCCTTTAAGTCACAGAATCAACACTCTTGGTGACTTATTACAGTGAGGATAAAAGGAAATCTTCTAGGTTGAAAGACTGATAGGATGATGCCAACACTAACTGGGATAGAGAATACAGAAAGGAGGACACGTATGGGTGACAGAAGTTTGTCAGTCTGAACTTAGTAAATGTGAGATGACTATAGGACATCCCCAGTGGAAATGCCCAGTAAATGGCTGGATAGACACTTCCAAATTTCAAAAGATACAAAAGTCTGAGATGGAAACATGGATGTAGATGTAATTAGTGGAGATATAGTAAAGCCTTGGGATGGATGAGATCTCCTACAGGGTCATGCAGAAAAAGCATAGAGGAGAACAGACATGTCACCCTGGGAATACCAAATGGAAGAATCAGAAAGAAACAGAGACACTGTCAAAGGCATTGGAAGAGAGAGTGGTGGCCAGCAATGGGAGACTGGTCTTCGTCATGGCCTTGCCATTATCCAGTGATACTTGATATTCATTTCCACATTTACTTGCCTGTCTCCTCCACTAGAATATGATACACTTCTGTACCTCTAGAACCTAGAATAGTCCCCCAACACATAGTAGGACTCAATAAATATTAGTTGAGAGTGAATAAATAAAGGAATGCAAGCCAAGGAAGGAAAGTATTTCAAAATATGGGAGTTGTTTACTCAGGCAATTGCTTTAAAAAGTCAAGAAAGAAAAAGGCTGAAATAGGTCATTAGTTTTGAAAATCAGGTCATTGGTAACCTTAGCATGAGTCATTTCAACAAAGAGTTGGGATAAAAACTAAACTGGTATGGTTTCAAAAAAAAATGGGTGTGCGGACACCTTTATACACTTCCATAACTAAGCCAGAGGAAAGAAATTGAAGATTTTTAAAAAGGGGGAGGAGCAATGGAAGAAGGTAGTGGAAAAGGTAGAAAGTGTTAGGTAGTCTATAAGTGAAAACAAGAATACAGATGGAAAGGTTGTCTTATTCCTTCCAGGTGGCTATAATAAAATACTATACACTGGGTGGCTTATAAACAACAGAAATGTATTTCACACAGTTCTCAAGTCTGGGAAGTTTAAGATCAAGGCACCAGCAGGTTCTGTGTCTGGTGCGGTCCTGCTTTCTGGTTCAGAGACAGAACCTTCTAGATATGTCCTCACATAGTAGAAAGGCCAAGGGATCTGTCTGGGCAGTATTCCCATTCATGAGGGCCCAACCTCATGACCTAATCACCTCCCAAAGGCCCCCACCTCCTTAATGCCATCACAGTGGGGGTTAAAATTTCAACAGATGAATTTGGGGGAACTCAGACATCCATGCCATTCATGACTTCAATAAACTTTGTCTGTTACAGAAAAGAAGAGGAGAAGATATAGGTTGCCTTGGGTAAATGGTCAGGCATACGCAAGAAAAAATGAAGGAATCTCCAAGTGATGGACTCTTTCTTTTATTCTATGAAAAATGAGGCAAGATTTCTGCCAACATCTACATAAGGTGTGGAATCACTCATTTCAAATGGGAAAAGTGGCTAACTAGGGGCGAGCAAAGAGATTTCAAGAAGCGCCGAAGATCTAACCCAAAACGGAAACCATCGCTTCATGGTGGAACGGCCACGGAACTCGCTTTCGCTAGTTAGAGCTCCAGAGCAGAAGCAAAGAAAACCACATGGACTCACCAATACTCCGTGGTGTGGTGTAACGAGCATTACCCTGGAAGAAGGCCGATCCTTCTTCTCTACCAAGAAGAGCAGTCAGTCCCAGTTGTAGACCCATCATCCCTCCAAGGTTGTTGGATCCTGAGCTTCTTATCGACAACCACGGATCATAATATTGTTCTCGTCTCACTGGCATGTGGTGAGGCTCAAATAGGACAATTTGTTTGAATGACTTCTGCCACTGCTATGTGCTGCTCAGGTCACTCGCCTTCCTGCTCCCCCAAACCAGTCTTTCGCCATCTTTTATGATACCATTCGGCAAGGACGTACTGAACACCTACTAGGCCCCTGCCAGCCTCCTTCTCTCTAACTGTTCTCCTTGCTTGCACCCTGGGAGTCACACTTTGACCTACAGGATAAGAACAATTTATAGAGGAGACTCTTACCTCATCCAGCATCTATTTAAATTACTTCCCCATGAAAAGAACTTCTGCCAACTCGAATGCCTTAGAGATGAAACCAAGGAGAGAGAAATTTGCTTTTGTGAGAGAACTCCATAATTACACAGAGATATGTCCACCTGGGTAATAGCTAATGGGATCTTTTTTAACTTTTTATATAAATATTTCCGTTTCTTACCTCGCTAGATTGACTTTTTCTCGATATTAATTGCCTCCATAGTCTTAATCTATAGCAACATTTCTAACCAGTGTCCCTGTACGTTTTTCTTTCTTTCTCAGGAGGCTGCTATGGAATGACTTAATTTAAATGTTTTAATGCCATGAATAAATATTATCTTCCTTTGCTCTAGAGGGGACAAGCGATTCTCTGGAGGGTGACTATCAACTCTTTGACAGTTTACTTCATGAAATAGGTCACCGGGTTTCAGTTCGGCCTACAAGTTTCATAAAGTACATAAACCTCCATCTCCTTTAACTGATGCTAATTACCATTACCTGCAAAAGGGCCATGCAAACCCTCACCTGAAATGCTCCTTTCTAGGGCACTGAGTTTATGAATGAGGTCTCTTGCCTAAAGGATTCTTGGACAGCCTTTTACATAATGAGTCTCCTCCTCCTGTTGATTCAGAGATCCCAGACAATGGTGTCACCTGGAATGCTAAGTTGCAGCCATAAATTATTCTTTCTTGTATCATTGGAGCAGCTGCTCTGGCCACACAGTCTGTCTTTGTCCTGTGCCAATGCAAAGGGTTAGCTTAGGACCCCCTCACTTTTTAAATAAGCTCTAACTCTCCACCATTCCTGAGCACATGTTCTGTTCCCTGGATAGCCCAATTTTTACTGCTGAAACTCAAGAAGCTATTAAAGTCTCCTCAACCTGGCAGAGCCCCAGGACCAGATGGTGTTCTCCTGATTCTTATAAAGCCTTTATTAACAAAATGACATCAAGCCTCACTGGCCTCCATAATGACTGCCTTTTCCCACCCACAGAAGACCCTAGACCGGGAGGACAACCTGTTGGTTGCTATTCTTGTCACCATTGTCAAAACATCCTGCGACCTCCGAGTTGCCCTAAATTGTCACTTGAGTCCCGCTGGTCCTTTGCAGGGCACTGATAAGGACTGCTCTCTCTCCCCGCAAAAGGGAAGAAAGCACTTAAGCTAATGAGAGGCATAAACAACAGACTACAGAGGGGGGCTTGCTACCCCCACCTTTTGGGATTAGGAACAGTTTGGCAATGATTAAGCTTTAGGCAGCCCCTTTCAGGAAAGTCAGAGCTGTTAATTGCTAGGCTGGCATCATGGGATTTGCATGAAGGATTCGCTTTCAGTCTGGTGTAGCTTTCTGTCATGAGCACGCCACACATGACTCGAAGTGTCACGGCTATATCAGGGTGCCCGGGAGAGCGGAGGGAGTCGGTAATGGAATATAGAATTTCTCACCTCTGGGTCACTAGTTCAAATGCAAAAGGCCATGAAAAGCTGTTATCTTCTGGTAGACTCTGGGAAAGTTTCCAGGCCATATCAGCTGCCACAAATGGCACTTGCGTGACACTCACTGTACAGTGTCTCAAGGAAAAGCTTGGAAACTCACGCTCCCTGAGGTCATCCAGGCTTTGGAAAGCATGAGGCCGATGGACAGAATTAGCGGCCCATTTCCACCTGTTCTGTGTCCTCTGGGGAGATCAGACTTTGCCAATATCAAGCCGTTCAGAAATGCAAATTCCCCCTCAATGAGTTTTTCAAATTACTTTTAAAGTTCAACAGTTTTACTCCCCTTCTCACCTAATCTTGGCCCACTCATGACAGAGAAAACATGTTGAAACATATAAAACTCCCCCCAGACTCAACTACCTCTTGGGAGAAATGGGCAGAGCCCATGAGAGCTGCCTGTACATTTTGCTCAGGAATGTTAACACACCAGGGCATTTTCTCAAGACTGGAGCTTTATAGCTCAGGATGTTTTCTTGCTGAATACTTATTTCTGGAAAAATAATTTTTATTTCCAAGAACATATGGCAGGTGACACAGAAATGTCCCTTCTTATTTATTCACCATTCATCTTAATGTGGCTCTTTCTGGTTTAACTCTTTCCCCCTATTTCCCCCTGTTGGTTTCTCCTGCTCCTTACTAGAAACTTCTCTAGAAATACAGCCTCGTATCTAGAATTCAGTTCCTCCTGCCTTTAGGGGCAGAACTGTTCTCTGTGGGTGGCATAGGTAGGCCAGTGAATCTTCTAGATCCTATCCTCCTCTTATCACCTAGAGCCAGCAGAGTGGCCGATAATGGTAAAAATGACAACATAAATTATCATTTTCTGGTCAAGATGGCAGAGTAGGTAAACGCTGTGCTCTCAGAACCACATCAATTACAACTAAATGACAGAACAACCATCACTGAGAATCACCTGAAGTCTAGCTGACCCAAAGCCCTACAACGGCAGACATACAGAAGAAGCCACCTCAGACTGGTAGAAGGGACAGAGACACTGAAGGGGCTGGTTGTACACCCAAGTGTGACCATTAAAGATCAGTAGGGATATCTTAGTTGTGGAGATGCCCCCCAGAGGAACGAGGGGTCTGAACCCCATACCAGGTTTCCCAGCCCAGGGTTCCAGTGCTGGGGGGAGAAGTCTCCATAACTTCTAGTTGTGAAAGCCAGTGGAGATTGCGGCTGGGTGGGCCGAGGGAAGCTGGAGTCTCAGGGGCTCCGCTTGAAGGGGCCACGCACAGACTTACTTCCTGATGGACTCACTCTCTCTGAGCTCCAGTGCTGGGGCAGCAGCTCAAAAGGTGCCAGGGAGATTCAGGGAGGAACTGAGTTGTCTGCCTTCAGGGCAAGGGCTGGAGGGGCAGCTTTCTCCCAGATAAAGAAGCTGGCAGAAGCCACTGTTTCTTTGTTGAGCCCTCCCCCTTCCCTGTGTGCAGACACAGGCAGACGCCGTATTTGAGTCTCCATCACACTGACTATCACCCTTCGCCAGCCCCGCCCTAGTGATTCCTGGAGAACACACCCCAACCAACTTTCTTTCACATCCAATCCACTTCCAGTGGTTTTCCCGTACAACCAGTCTTAGCTCATGCTGTGGACTTTCATAAAATCTCTCAAAAGTTCACAATACCCAAATAAGCAACATCTGGCTTAGGCGTGTCCCATACCTCTGGCTGAGCAGCCCTAAGCCCAGCACTAACGACAGCCACTTCAGTTCACAGAATGGCTCTCGAGGCACCTCTAAGCCTAGTGGGGGTGGCAGCCATCTGCAGATTGTTTTGCATCTCATACCAGGTGGCTTCGGGCAGGGCACAGGTTGCAGCTAAGCTTGGCCTGCAGCAGGTTCCCTCCCAGGAGGCCCCAGGTCTGGCACACCTGGTGGCAAGCTTCAGACCAAGAAAAGCATCACCTACCTGCCTCCAAAGACATCACACCCAAAGGGCAGGCTGGGCAGGCACCAGAGCCCTGCTAAAGTGAACCCTGCTCCATAGGGTCAGCCCCTGCACAACAGCTCTTCCACTATAGTCATGGCCAGTCCTCACAACCAATAAGCCTGAGGGTCACTCCCTCCTACTGATGTGCCAACAGCAACCAAGGCTCAACTACAACAGTAGAGCACACATAGCACACACAAGGGACACACCTGGAGCACCTGGCTGTGATGACCAGGGAGACTGCACCACTGGGTCCCACAGGACACCTACTACATAAGGCCATGCTACAAAGACCAGGAGGCATAGCAGCCCTTCCTAATACATAAAAGCAAACACAGAGAGGCAGCCAAAAGGGAGAGACAAAGAAACATGTCCCAAATAAAAGAAAAAAACAAAGCTGCAGAAAAAGAACTAAACAAAATGAAGACAACCAATCTACCAGGTGCAGAGTTCCAAGCACTGTTTATTAGGATGCTCAGTGATCTCAGGGAGAAGTTCAACAAAGAGATAGGAAACATAAAAATAGAGATAGAGAGCATAAAAAAGAACCAGTCAGAAATAAAAAATACAATAACTGAAATGAAGAATGCATTAGAGGGAATCAACAGATTAGAGGAAGCAAAGGATTGAATCAGTGATTTAGAAGATAGGGTAGCAGAAAACACCCAATCAGAACAAAAAATAATAATCATAATCATAAAAAATGAGGAGTTAAGGGGCCTCTGGGACAACATCAAGCATATCAACATTTGTATCATAGGGGTACCAGAAGGAGAAGAGAGGGAACAAGGAATTGCAAGCCTATTTGAAGAAATAATAACAGAAAATTTCCCTAACCTGGAGAAGGAAATAGATATACAAGCTCAGGAAGTGCAGACAGTCCCACAAAAGATGAACCCAAACAGGCCCACACCAAGACACATCATAATTAAAATGCCAAAGGTTAAAGACAAAGAAAGAAGCTTAAAAGAACCAAGAGAAAAGCAGTTAGTTACCTACAATGAGTTCTCATAAAACTATCAGCTGATTTGTCAACAGAAACTTTGCAGGCCAGAAGGGACTGGCATGAAACATTCAAAGTAATTAAAAGCAAGGAGCTACAACCAAGATACCTACCCAGCAAAGCTATCATTTAGAATCAAAGAGCAGATAAAGAGCTTTCCAGACAAGAAAAAGCTAAAGAAGTTCCTCATCACCAAACCAGTATTACAAGGAATGTTAGAAGGACTTCTTTAAGAAGAAGAAGAAACAAAGAAGATCAAAAACATGAATAATAAAATTGCAATAACTACATATCTACCAACAATTACTTTAAGTGTAGATGGATTAAATGTTCCAATCAAAAGATAGGGTGGATGAATGGATAAGAAAACAAGTCCCTTACATATGCTGCCTACAAGAGACCCACTTCAGATCTAAAGGCACACACAGACTGAAAGTAAAGGGATAGGATAAAGATATTTCATGAAAATAGAAACAAACAAACAAATGAACAAACAAAAAAGCTGAAGTAGCAATACTTATGTCTGACAAAATAGACTTTAAAATAAAGGCTATAACAAGAGACAAAGAAGGACCCAGTAATCCCACTTCTGGGTATTTATCTGAAGAAACTCAAAACTCTACTTCCAGGGGCCATATGCATCTATATGTTCATTGCAGCACTGTTTACAATGGCCAAGATGTGGAGACAACTTGGGTGTCTGTCAATGTATGAATGTATAAAGAGTAGGTGGTACATATATACAATGGAATATTGCTCGGCCATGGATGGAAATGGGTTCTTGTCACCTGCGGCAGCATGGATTGAGCAGAAGGGCATTGTGCTGAGTGGAATATGTCAGGCAGAGAAAGAAAGATGCAATGTGATTTCACTTATATGTGGAATCTAAAGAACAAAATAAACAAAGAAAACAAACTCATAGGTACAGAGAACATTTTGATGGTTGCCAGGTGGAAGGGGGTTTGGAGGTGAGTGAGAAAGGGGAAAGGATTAAGAAGTACAAATTGGTTGTTACAAAGTAGTCATGAGGATGTAAGGTATAACATAAGGAATATAGTCAATAATATTATAATAACTATGTATGGTGTCAGATGGGTACCAGATTTATCAGGATGATAGATGGGAGGGTTGGGGGGCAGGGTGAAAAAGGTGGGGAATTAAGTACAAATTGGTAGTTATAAAATCACCATGGGGACATAAAGTAAAACTCAGGGAATATAGTCAATAATGTGGTAATAACTATGCAAAGTGCCAGGTGGGTACTAGACTAGTCAGGGGGATCACTTTTTAAATTACTTAAATGTCTAACCATATGCTGTACATCTGAAATTAATATAAAATAATATTAAATGTCAAATAAATAAAGTGTAAAAAATTACATAAATTAATGTTCTGCACTGCAGCCACACTATCACTTGTTCACTGCTGCACGCAGGCCATGCCCATCGCCACACTGGATCTTTGTTCAAGCTGTTTCCCCTCCTTGGAAGTCCTTCCTACTTACTATGGCTCATGAACTCCTATTTTTTCCTTCAAATCTCATCTGGAGCATTGCTTCTCTCCTACTGTCTCTGACAAGGACAACTACCCCTGTCATAGCATGGGTACTTATATTTGTGACTCGGATTAATGTCACCTCTAAACTCCTCTAGATTGCAAACCCTGACAGGGGAGAGACAACATCCTCGTTTCTTTTCCTAACCAGCACTGGGCACAGAACTGGCACATTCTGGGCTCTTGGTAGATATGTGTCAAATGAAGCCATGATGTCATATAATGCTCACAACAACTCAATGAAGAGGTGATATTTGTAAATCTCCATTTTACTAATGAGGATGCTGAGGCTCAAGGAAGATAAGTCACTTGGCCCAAATCGCATGACTAACAAGGTGGCAAAAGCGAGATTTGAACCCAAGGCCATGAGACTCCCAAGTCCTGCTTTTCCGACCATTTTTTATGACACTGCTCCCAGGCCTCAGTCAACGGCAGGCTGTTAAAATTATGTGAAGTGTCCTAGCCCCTGACATGTACTGTTCTTGTCTGTCAGTTTAGCAGGGTGAGCAACCAAACTGCATGCACACTACAGCCCACGTTACTCATCAATCACTCTGTCGCTGAACCAAAATAAGGCCTTTGGTTCCTTATATACTTCTTACATATTCCTGATCAATATAAGGTTCCCAGCCAGGGCCAGGAATAGGCATTTGCTTTGGGTGCAAAATTTAAGGGAGCACCACATTCTCAGTAATCAAGACAATATTTTAATGCACTATATTAAAAGCTGACAGAAAAAAAATTAATGATGATCAACATGTCAAAATTTTTGTAAAGACAGAATGGGTATTACCTCTTTCTCTCCTGCCTCAGGTGCCAGTGTGGCTTGGCAAGGCACTGCGCCATGCAACTCCCACAGGTGAACAAAGGTGGCAGGCGAATTGATACCTATTTGCTCCCCCAGAGCACAGCCGTTCAGTGAGGAACGTCTGCCTGGCTTGCTGTATGCAGAGCTCAGCAGAGCACCACGAACACATGGGGATCCTGTTGGCCGTTATGTGATGGAGTCCTCCTTCCCCATCAGATGTGGAACTACAGACCTGAAAGTCACAAGCTCTCCCCTTCTTTAAAGACTCAGCTTTTGTGGATCCAAGCAATAAACAATAAACATGCAAGGTAGTATCAGATTGAGCAATGTCTGTGAAGGAAAGGAAAGAGATGATGAAGGAGTATGTCATTGCACAGCTTCAGGGGCCACCTCTCACCCTGCATTCTGTATGAACAGCGCCCCCTGGGGAAGCGGAGGCCACAGGTCCAGTGAGGAGATGGACAGTGAAGGCCCAGCATGGCCACTTTAGCTGGGATGATCAGGGAGAAGCTCTCCAAAGAAGGGACCTATAGCTGAGAATCTGAAGTGTGGACATGGCCTGCCCAGAGCTGAGGAAACAGCAATGTCCTAGGGCTGACATGGCAAGCTCTTGGGATCTGTCTTAGCTCACACTGCCATAACAAAATACCACAGGCTGGGTGGCTTAAGCAAAGGGTACTTATTTCTCACAGTTCTGGAGGCTTAGAAGTCTAGAATCAAGATGCTGGCTGATTTGCTTCCTGATAAGGGTATTCTTTCTGAATTTTATAAGGCCGTCTTCTTGCTGTGTCCTCACGTGGCGCAGAGAGAAAGAGAGGGAGAGAGGGGAAGAGAGAGAGACAGAGAGAGACAGAGAGACAGAGAGGAAATGCAAGCTCTCTGGTGTCCCTTTTTATAAGGACATTAATTCCATCATGAGGACCCTACCTTCATGACCTCATCTAAACTTAATTATCTTTCAAAGGTCCCATCTCCAACTACCATCACACTGGGCAGGTTTAGAGCTTCAACATGAATGAAAGTTGGGGGACACAATTCAGTCCACAGCAGCATCCAAGAATTAGAAGGAAGATGTAAATAGCTAGACGCAGTGGCCCAGGAAGAGAGCTGCAGGAGGTGAGGCTGGCCATACTGCAGGGCTTTGAAGACCATGGTAAGAAGTTTGGGTTTGAATCTGTTAAGTAACAGGAAACCTCACAAGGGCTTTAGCTGGAAGGTGGTCGATCCAATGACCATGTGGCAAGGCTCACTCTGGTGAAGAATTGGTTGGAAGGGAGCAGTACAGTAGGGGTTGAAAGGAGGAGGATACTGTGTAGTCCAAGATGGGACCAGAGGGTAGCAGAGAAGATGGAGAGGAACAAACTGACTCAAGATAGAACTGATAGCACTTGATGAGTTTGATGTAGAGGAACAGGGAAAGACAGGATAATCTTTGGTTTCTGGCTTAAGCAACAGGATAGAATTACTAAGGTAATGAAAAGCTGAGTAAGAAACAGGTGTGAGTTGGGATTGGCGTGAAGAGCATTATCCCATTCTCTATGGAGCCAAGATTTTCCACCCAAGGTGAGGGTAGGATACTGGAGGAAAAAAAACATACAATCCTAGTGTTAATACCCATACCACTGGCTGAAAACAATCACCCCAAATTTTAGTCTCCATCAATCCTCCCACTTGTGTCTTACTCATGGCAATAAAGTTTATTCCCAATAATACTGCCGCAATTTTTTATTCATCCTTCTGTGTTTTAGAATTACCATAGCAGTGAAATTTATATTCAACAGCATTATTACAATTTTCAGCTACTAATGAAATTATTGTTTCTGTTTGTGATGTGTTTTGGAGCTATAATGATAAAAATTTCCTCTCAAAAATACCACTGCAATGTTGATGTCCTCAAAACCTGCCATAAATGACAAATTACAGAATGCCCGTGAGCAATTAAACTCACTTCTTGGAAAACTGGGTTTTCTTGTTTCTATCATGGAGGCAGCTGGGTCCTTCAGTAAAAGAGAATTGAAATAATAATGGTTGAAAGTCATAGTCTAGGACAATGGTCTCCAAACATTATTGATCCTGTACCTCATTAGTAAAATAAAACATAGACTTGAGTACAGATCCCAGGATGTGTTTTTTTAATTTATAAAATAAGGTGATATAATTATAAATTACTCGTCCTGCACGAATATATTATATACATTATAACATAAAAACCAAAAATAACTTGAAGAGAATGAGATACAAAAGAAAAAGACACAGAAATTCTAATATTTTCTTCCCTTTCCCCATTGCCCTTGCATCCACGCTGGGTAAATGCCCCACATTTTAGAAAGAAAGGTCTCTCTCCCTCCTAGGAGCTTCAGCCTAGAACTCTGTCATTCCTTCCCCCCCCCCCACCCCCACCCCTTCCTCATCTCTAATTCTTATCCATCCTTCTCATCCTTTGAGAGAACTGATTCCAACACGGATTTCCAACCCCTGGGGCTAAATGCAGCACCCTAAGGGGCTTAGGTGCAAAGAATGTGGGAGCACTATTTCATCTGTTTTAAACTGGGGTATTTTTGACTGAGAAGTTCAACTGAACAAAGGACTTTGTAGTTAATAAAATCAAGTTTGAATATCACTACAGAGTAGCTAGGAGACTTTATGCACACCAGTTAGAGGCTCTGTGGGTATGTAAGCTCCCTTCCATTCTCTACTTGCTGTAATTTTTTCCTGTTCTCTTCTTGACTTCTTTCAGGTTCAAGGCTAGAAGTCATTAAAGCAGGATCCAACGATTATTTATAAGTGTTCAACCTATTGGGCAGACTCTCATTAGGGACGAAATGGCCACCATCCAGGAGCTACCACAACTGCTTTCACATGAAAAAAAGAAAGATTTTCAGAAGAACACAGGAAAAATTCCAAGACAGCATGAGACAGCTTCTAAACAGCCAGCATAGGGACTCCATGGTCGCTTTGTAGAGATTCCTATTACAACTGTTCTGCTCTTTTCCATCAAAAATCCAAGATAGATCCCAATAAAACAGCCCGTTGATGCAAACAGCACCTGGGCTTCTAAGGCCTGGATTTGCCATGAGTTTACTGTGCAGTCTTCTGGGTTCAAATCCCACACCACCAAAGAGACTTTTTCCCCAGAAGCAATTCTTGCAAAAGAAAACTACCCCAGTCTCTCGCTCAGACTTTCTGCCCTCCTTATCCAACTTGTTTTGGACAATATCCCTAATCTTTTGACTTCTGTTCAAATTCGTTGCCCTATATCAAAGCCAAAGAGAGGTCTCTCTCCCTCCAAAGAGCTCCTATAACAATGTTTATCTGTGCAATTCATTTGATAATTAATCTCGGAAGCCTTATACTGTTGCTCTGAACTCTTATTTCAATATTGTGATGGCAGTTAACTTTTTACACACACACACACACACACACACACACACACACACATCCTGAGATAGACCAGGAGTATCTGTGGGGCAGGAACTCTTCTGTCTCCCCAAAGGGAATAGCATAGCATTTGGCACATACCAGGTGCCTAGGAGAGATTTGCCGAATTCAATGTTTCTTGAAGCTCATTGTCAGTTTCGTCAGATCCTGTGAAAGGCAACAGCCATACCCACCTCATGAGGCTGGCCTGAGGAGTGAATCAGCTAGTTCCTGTCAACAACCACCAGCCCCCGACACACTCCTCTCTGTGTAGCACTACTTATGTGACAGTGTTAATTAATTTTTAAAGTTTTTATTTCATTATCAACATTTAAAAATCAAGAGATTTTAAACAAAACACACTAACACACCGGCAACGCCTACTTCTGTGGAAAAATCAGAGCTCATGAGTCTACATGCATTCCCACATGGTAACAATTGACGGGATCCGAGAAGCAGCTGCCTCCTCCGGAGAAGCACAGATTTTCTAGTTCAGTGTCCTCCTCATTCCCAAGCAGTCTCACACAATAGAAAGACTGGAGACAACACAAAAATTCCTATTCCTTAAAAACAGTCATCACTTGGGCCGGCCGAGTGGCGCGATGGTTAAGAACTGGCTTGGGATGCCAGAGGGCCCTGGTTCGGATCCCACATATGAGGGCCAGTGACACTGCCCTCCACAGCTAAGATGCTGAACAACAGCTCAACCTGGAGCTGGGCTGCCGTGAGTTGCCGGCGGCGGCGTAGGCTGCAGTCCCTGTGGCAGTGGGTTGCCATGGGCTACTGTGTGTAGCCAGCAGCCAGCGTGAGCGGCCAGCAGCCACAGTGAGCGGCCGTCCAGAAGCCGGTGACTGATCTGCCTCGCCAGAGAAGAGCACAATGATGGTGCCAGCTTGGGCCAGTGAAGCAACGTCCTCCACAACTAGATTGAAGAACAAAACAACAGCAACTTGTCTGTTCCCCTTCCCCCAATTCTCCAGCGCTGTTCCCCTCCCCGCAATTCCCCAATAAAAATCTTAAAAAAAAAAATAAAAAAAAACAGTCATCACTTGTTTGTCAGAGACACTATGGAATGGTGGGGACTGTGACAAACTGGCAAGGCCACTCCCCAGTCCCCACCCACCCATGGTGCTTCCTTTCTGTCATCTCTGCCTAGCTCCTGGAGTCACATGAGAGCCTCACACCCAGTAGGTGCTTCAGAAATGGTGGTTTCCTGACCCATTTCCCCCGCCCTTCCACTCTTCTTCTAGCGTTGATTTATTTTGTCTCAAAATAACTTAATCGTTTCTGTGTCCTTTTACTTCCTTTTCAGATTTGTATTCCCCTGCCCTTTTCTGCCCGTGGGATCCTGCTGGGAGGACGTTTGAATCAGACCTTACCTCATTCTTGGAGTCTAAGCTACCACAGCCGGGCTGCTGGAGAGCAAGTAAATGAGCAACCTGGGCAGGGAAGAGGTACACCATCCAGAGCCAAATTCATTCTGGAGGCTTTCTGGACCTGGAAGGACCGGAGCCTCCCTCTGAAACAGGCCCAGGAGGCACAGGAAGTAGGAGCAGAGACAGCTGCCCTGAATGTGGGTTTTGCTGCCTCAGTCCGAGGCTGGCCTCACATCCGTCAAGCCCACAGCCCTGGCTATTTGGCAAAGAAAAGAAGAAAGGAAAGAGGCAGTGAGGAGAGAAGGGGGGAAGAAAAGGGAGAAGAGAGGGGAGGAAGAATCTCTTTGAGATCTCAACAACCTGTCCATCACTTGAGATAGTTCTTAGCCCAAGAGCACGGTGCTGCCTGATTTTAGCAAAGCTACAAATGCAAAATTCAGCTTGTCCTTAAAATTCAGTAGCACTAGAATGAAGAAGAAATGCTTCCCCAAGTTGTGACATTTAAGTGGTCATGCATTTTTCAGCGTATCAGTTATGCAAAGATGTTTATGTTCACTCTCTCCTCAGTCATGTTTCATTTAAATGGAGTGGGAAAAACGCCTTCAAAAAGTTTAATTAAATAAAATAGAATCATGAAAATCAAAGCTAACTGAAACAGACTTCAGAGGTTACAGAATGTAGAAACATAAATTATATTAAAAATGAGGGAAAAGTAAAGGCGGAAGAGTAAACTAAATACATACTCTTGTTATCTCTACCTCTTGCTGTTTCACCTCCAAGTGAATTTTTATCTTGTATTATATTTCTAAAAATCCAGAAAGAAAAACGTCAGTGGATGACAACATGAAAAGGCTCATGGGATGCTGAGTTAATCTAAAACCTTTAGCAGTAAGGAAAAAAGTCTTCATTTAAAGAAGCAAGTTTCTCTTTTGAAAAAATGTGGGACTGCATGGATAGTTTCATTCATAATCTCGCAAGCATGCAAAATAAAGTTCACAAAGGTCTAAGAGAAACCCCAGATAAATTCAAGATGATCCATTTCGTTCCCATGTTCATACTGAACAGCTTTAATATGTGACACAATGACAGCAATGATAATGACCTTAACTTGGGTAATCCGTTTGTTGACAGCAGGTGATAATTTGGCCTTCCTGATAGTAATCTGTTTTTTTGGCAAACAAGAAGAGGGCTATTTGCCACATACATTTATTTTTATGGGGAGGACATGTTTTATACATCTGGATACGGGACAGTACAGGTGTGGAATTCATTGTCCAAGTTGCAAAATACGTTAGAGATGGCGTGTTAAATCTATGGCACACGGTGGTTCTGACATGATTAAATGTTTGCTTCTATTAAGTAACCACAAGCCCTGTATTTCCAATTACGGCGGCGAGCTGCTTTCTGCTGAGTGGATTAGCTTAGTACTTCATTCTGCCGGTAGTTTTATGATCAGAGATCTTTAATTTTCCCAATTCAACTCTTAGGGCCGCAAAGACAAGCTGCCTGACTTTTAAATAATATATTTCCCTTTTAAATTTCTGCCTCCTACCATCTCCTAGGAGTACCATTTCCTGTCACCATAATTATAATAATTTGTATGTAGTTCCTGGGATCACATTTCTAATTGAGTCCTAAATTGGTTAACCTCATGAAGTTATTAATATGCTTTTTTAACCTGCACAAATTATATATTTGTCTGGTTGGTCAAATAATGTTCATTATTGGCTACGTTCTTTACCTCTCTTCCTTCAGTTTTAATGTCACTCCTTTAGTCCGAAAAATGTGTATTGTTTTTTATAATAATGCTAAAAATTACAGAACCGTAACAGCTGGAAAGGAAGGTCTAGGTAAGGGGCTAGTAAGAAAAAAGACTCAGTGGAATGAGAGATCACCTCACACTTGAACACCAAGAAACAGCTCTGGCACCGGGGAAGGGAGAGTAGAGGCACAGAGAGGGGGGACCAGGCTAGGAAGGGCTGGACCAAGGAGTATGAATTAAACCCAAAGCAATGGGACTCACTAAGGGTTTTTAATCAAGGGTTGACCATGGTTAGAATCTTTGTTTTCAGGTGGATCAGTTAAGAATCTACTGCACTCATCCAGCGCCCCCCCCCCTCCAACCCCACAAAAAAAAGGGTGGGGGTGTGGGGAATGAAAGTGTGAAATAAATCTGTAGCCAAGAGGATAGGTCAGTTTTGAGAGCTCTTTCTACCCTAAGGACCCTACTGTCCAGGTTGGAAGATAAAATGAATGCACTAAAACAGAGAACAATTCAAGGTCATTAATAATCAATTTGCTAGCTGTGTAGACATTAGGGGGGGTGAGGTCAGTGTAAATTAGAAAGTCAGGCTTGGCCCCCTAGCGAAGATCAGATCTAAACAGGGGAAGAAGTGATTCAGGAGACAGAGGCCTGGGTCAGTGTTTGGTGAGCAGCTGGGTGTGTGTTCTTTTGACAGAAAAAGAGGACAGCTACTGGGACAGCCTCACCCCAACCTGATACTACAAAGCAGTGTCTCCCATTGAAGTAGTCAGCTCAGCAAGTCTGGGAAGCCCCCTCAGAATCTCCAGAAGACACCCCCATGACTAAATGACCAACCCCACCCAAAACAGCCATTCATGTTAAGATACCCCAGTCATCCAGGACCAAACCCTATGCTGTCAGTGACATGCATCGGTGTGAACATTCAATCAGATCTCAACACCAATAGTCTCTCTGTCTTGAAGACTCATATAATCCCCTTTCTCTGACTGCTCTTTCATTTAAATGTTTCCTAAATCATGTGTCAGCAGTCCTGAGTTGATATAAAATCCATATCTTCACAATTCCTTTTTGTCTATTCTGATGACACAGCCCGATTTTCAGCACTGGGTTCGTGTGTTTTATAGGAGCTCTGTTCAGAATACCAGCAGTGGGTTTTATTATTATAAAACAAGAACAATTTGCATCCATAGGATTCGGTTCTTCCAAACCCCTCAAGAAATGTGTTGGTATTCGCTAAGCTTTGAAATTACAGCATTTCAGAGGTAAACAGCGTCTCTGTAGCTCTTTTGAAGTCCTCAAATCTGGGGGTGGGGCATGAAAACTATCAGAAAACCCCACCATTATGCATTTCTGGATTTATTGGGCAGGAAGGAATTGCCCAGGTTTGCCAAATAATATTCTGATAATCTGGAAAACATTTTTGGTCCAAAGATAACCATTCAATATCATTAAAATGATTCACTCCATTTTGTTATGGTCTGAATGTTTGTATCTCCCCCTCCCCATATTTATATGTTGAGATCCTGACCCCCAGTGTGATGGTATTAGGAGGTGGGCTTCTGGGAGATGATTAGGACAGGAGGCCACAGCCCCCATGATGGGATCTGTGCCCTTGTAACTAGAGGAGGAGACCAGACATCTCTTTCTTACGGGCGTGTGAGGATACCACAAGTTGGCCCTCTGCAACCCAGAGGAGGGCTCTCACCAGAAACCAGCCCCGCGGGCATCCTGATCTCAGATTTCCAGAACTGTGAGAAATAAATGCCTGCTGTTTGTAAACTACCCCATGTATGGGACTTCCTTACGGCTCCCTAAACTGACGAAGGCAGATGGTAACTGTTGAATTCACTAGAGAGAAGCCTCACATCCTTGCCTTATTTTACAAGCACAAATCTGATGGCTGCATGGAGAACTCCTAGGTCTAGAGCAGGCCCCTCCAGCCACCAGCAGCATCTCTTGTCTGACTGCTGCGACGCCACCACAACCTGCCTCCACCCCTCCTTCAGAGACAACCCCAAATTCTCAGCAGGCAGGCCACCTAGCCCAGTACCAACGGCACTTTCTCCCGCTCTCCATGACCTCACCAAACACATTCTCTTCCCTTCATTCACATCATGTGGCCCCAGGGCTGTGGAGAAACCAAAGATGGCTCTTCACAAAACAGCTACACTGGACCCATCTGTCACTGATCTGACTGATCTGCCCAGCACTGTTGAATGGACAGGCAGGGGGCCAGCCCTCGGCCACCACCACCACGAACCAGGATCAGGCAGGTAACCCCAGAGGCTGAGCCAAACAGAGCTGCTCTCTGGAAAACCAAACGGAGGAAGGCAGAAAAGGAGCATCAGCTGGGATGGGGCGTTGGAGGTGAGAGGTGATGACACGGAATCAGGACAGGCAGCCACTGGAGCTAAATCTTAGGCTGCGCGAGTCAGGGGAGTAAGACGGTGAGGGCCATGTAGCCATTATCCCGCCTACTGCTTCACGTGACATGGGCTCCCTTCCCTTTCCGACTTTGAATCCCATGACGTGTCTGAACCCCTACCATACATCTGCTATCCACCAAAGCTGTGTGGTGTGTGTGTGTGTGTGTGTGTGTGTGTGTGTGTGTGTGTGTGTGTGTGTGTGTCACACAAAAGGAGGAAACACTGGCTGGAAACAGCCCCAGAAGATATCCTTTCCCACAGAACTGACGCAATGACCAGCGGCTTCTAAAGACTTCAGCACCAATCCCCTCAAACAGGGCGAGCGGTCTTTACAGTAACCAACAAAACCGAGGCCTGTCCATTTAACCATTTAAAACATTTATTCCTGAGAACACCAGCGGGCTCACGAGAACATTCGGACTATGTCCACTGCAGTTACACCATGGTCACCCACCCTTGGAATCCAACTCATTGCAAAGAACCTCAGGCACCCGCCCTGAATGTGCCCCTTAATTTTTGTCACCTTAGATTTTTTCAAATCTCTCCTTTCCCCCCAACAAACATTATTTTCCTATATAACTGGATATATCATTGCTCCGCACTTTGCAATCATCTCGGTGCATGAAACAGCAGGCTGTGCCTGGGCCCAGATGGGGCTGTCCACAGGTTAATGTTGGCGGAGCCACTTCAAGTTTGTCATCTGCATTTCTGACCAAACACTCAGATGTCCTTACGACACTGGTAAACAGAGGCAGCTGCCAAACTCCTTTTATTTAGTTTAATGATCCCCATCTCTAGTCTTTTTCTCCACCATCTCTCTACCCTATTTTACACAAGAGCCCCCCAACTGTTCTTTGTTGCCCCTGATTCATTTTTGCCTCTGCTATAAGCCATCCTCCTCAAAGCAGCCAAAGTGATCTGCTGAAAACATGAAGTCAGGCACGTGCCTCCCCTGCTTGAAAATCTCCAGTGGATTCCCATATTTGCTGAAAATGAACTTGAAACGCCTCACATTACGCCTGCAGTCTCTTGGGATCTGGACTCCACTATCTTGATCCTTGAGTCTGGCCACATCCACTCACCCAGCTGCAGCCCTTCCTGCCAGCCATTCATAAGCTCCAATAACCTCCAGAGGGGGAACTTTCTCCAACCACCCCCTGTCAGAACACACCCTCCACCTCACACCTACACCATCCAAGTCACTGTGGATCCCATCATATCTTTTTTTAAGAAAATAATCTTCACAGCACTTATCACTTTCAGAAATTAGCTTGTGCCTGCATCTGATTTTTATCATTTTTATTCTGTCTCTACCAGCCAGGGTCTTTTTTCTTGTTCACTGCTGTCCATCCATGTCCTAAAACAGTGCCTGGACCATAAGAGGGCCTCCAAAACTAGTTGTTGAAAGAACCATTGAGAAGCAAAGCATTACCATTTTTAAGGTAGATGTTTTCTGCCCATTTATAAACCCAAAGTACTAATTTCTACTTTCACATTACTGTTCCCATTGATAATAGAAATAATATTCACCATTTGGTTTTGAAATGCCACTCTATGTTAAATACCTAAGCAATCTGCATTTATTATAGGTCATCCAAAAAAGAACTGGATATTACCTGTCTCCTATAATTGGATTGTATTTTCTGAAGAATCATGTTATTCTGGAGTTTTACCTTCTAATTTTCTTTGGTATTACATGTTTTTATTCGCTGCAAATAAATGGGCAATTTTTTTCCATTTTGTTTGCAAATCAGAAAAAAAATATATTAAAATCTGAAGCAGACAACAGACCTTCTAGAAATGATCTGACTGGTGTGTATTATGGCATAAGGCTTCACAACAAAGGAATAAATGTGTTTCTTCCTAGAAAACATGTTATCAAAACTTACCTCATCACCAACGTGGTCTGTGGGCACAAATCCAGAAGAGGACAGGAAAAAATAGGGTCAAATGGACATTATAGTTTCCCCAAAAATGTCTCTGGTTGAACTGGTCAGCAGCTGTTCACGTGTGCCAATGGGTCTGTCTCCCTTTTTCCTTTCATACTGACATCATTGCAGCTTCAGTCACTTCCCAAATGCCACGCACTGTCCTCAGCTTTTCACGTGTATTATCTCACTTAACTCTTGGACTAACCTCAGAAGGTAGATGTTACAGTGTCCATTTTACAGATCATAAAACTGAAAGTTAGTAACTTCCAGAGCTGTCTGTAAAATACCAGACCTTCACCATTACACTAGATTTATTGGGTTGTCGGAAAGGTCATGACATATTTTTTCTGTTTTTCATTGCAAAACCGCATCATGACTTTTCCGACAACCCAATAGATTTCCTTCTAGAATTTCTATATGGATAGATTTCAATGTGGAGAGGCCAACACTTTAAAGCCAGGCAGAATTCTTATACAACCCTGCCTGGGGAGACATACATGTTTCAGAGGTCCTTTTCTTCCAAGTAAAAATGGAGGAACCCGAAGCCTCGATTATACTCAATGGTAAACACGATGACAGTATTGATTATTGTGTTGAAGTCATCATTTTAAGTAACGTTTCTCTCTTCCTTTGATTTCATAAACACTGCATATTAAGTCTGGGCCAGATGCCTACAGACATCTTTGAAGACAATATTTCATCAACTGAATATTTGACCATTTGAAGAAAGAAAAAAAAAAGCTTGCTCCAAATTTCTCACCCTTATCAATGCTTTTTAAGGTTTAATGGAACTGCAGCTCCATGCCTGCTACTGCCCCTCAAATGACCACCCACAAAGGCCTCTTCCATCACAAAAGACTTTCTCAGGATTCAAAAATTGTCTAAGAAAACAATTATTCCTTTTCATAACTCTTCTGAGTGTGCTCCAAGACAAGAAACTACAAGGGAATTTGATTAGAATCACAAATAGATCTAAGAGTGCTAGCAAAGGACAATAGCTAAGCTGTGATAATCGGCACTTTAGCTTGGGTTCCTAATCAAATCATGCTTTGAGTTTCATTATTTTTAGTCTATAATACTCTTCCCCAGCACATACTAGACTCTTTGATTTCATGTTTGCATAAAATGAATATTGTATCTATATTTGTGTTGTGTCTTATCAATTGGATTTAAATTCGCCATCAAATAAGGATTTTAAAAGTTTCTTAAACACTCAGGGCTCATCATATTTTCTATGCTAGCTGTAGAAAAATCACATGACTACCCCTTGTTAGACTACTGAATTATTTTTTTAATGCTGGCTAACATCCACCGCAGACAAGACCCTAATGGCATTTTCAACAAGAGTCTCTTCTATAAATGTACGAAGGTCAGGTGCTTACTTATTTTAGTCCAATCCTTCTGCCTACATCCCAGTCATTACATTCTATACCATGAAGTACCTCATGAGACCAGAATGATTGGACTACGTGATAATTAACTTTATGTTTCAACTTGGCTGGGCCACGATACCCAGATATCTGGATGTTTCTGTGAAGGTGTTTTTTTGAAAGAGAGTAACATTTAAGTTAGTGGACTTTGAGTAAAGTAGACTGTCCTCCATAATGTGGGTGGGCCTCATCCAATCAGTTGAAGGCCTTAATAGAACAAAAGACTGACTTTCCCTGAGCAAGAATTCTGCCAGCAGATGGCCTTTGGACTCGAAGGGCAGCTCTTCCCTGGGTCTCCAGCCTGCTGACCAACTCTGCAGATTTTGGACCTGTCAGGTCTCCGCAACAGCATGAACCACCTACTTAAAACAGCTTGCTCTCTCCCCCTCTGCACACCCTGTTTCTTCTGTTTCTCTGGAAAACCCTGATACAGACTATTTCAGAAAAGTCTAACATTGCTGTCCATTACAATGCAGTCTCAGCTTCTTTCTTTAGTTAACAGAACACGCTCGAATTGCATAGATGGGTCTAAGGAGTTCTATTCTCTCAACCACATCTCTTCATTCTGCACTAACATGCCTTTGAATGGGTAAAGGCTAGAATCATCTCACTTCCTCGTTGATGATCAGCCAAAAGGCACAGGCCACAGCACTCACCACTCTTTTCTAAGTTTCACATCGTGAGATCACTGTGTCTCAGGAAGACATCTCCCAGGGTTGTTCATTTTACTTATTTTTTCACAATCAGGCAGTCATTCATCGAATTGACCACTGTGTATTGGGGGTCTGCTGTTCCATGTGCTGTTCCATGTGACTCACACCAAGTGTGCTGCTCTCATGGAGCTTACGGTCTAAGAGGAAGACATAAAAAATAACAGCAAAAACTGTATCACTTGGCCTTAACAACCTTATCAAAGGGCCTAAGATTTCTACCCTCCTATAATAATGCTGTTTTAGAATGAGATAAAGGATGGTGAGGGGAGGTTGTTATGGGTTGAATTGTGGCCCTCAAAAAAATTCATGTTGGAAGTCTCAGCCACCAGTACCTTGGAATATGACCATATTTGGAGATTGGGTCTTTGCAGAAGTGATGACGTTAAAATGAGGTCATTAGGGTGGGCCTTACTCCAATATGACTAGTGTCGTTATAAGAAGAGGACATTTGGACATGGACAGACACAGATGTGAAGAGACACAGAGAAGACAGCCATCTGCAAGCCAAGGAGAAAGGCCTGGAACAGGCCCTTTCTTCATGGCCCTCAGAGGGAACCAACCCTGCTGACAGCTTGATCTCAGACTTCTAAAACTGTGAGAAAATAAATTTCTGTTGTGTAAGCCAACCAGTCTACGGTACTTTGTCACTGAAGCCCTAGAAATCTAATACAGAGGTGAAGCTTAAGAAGTACGTAGACCATTGGTTGGAGATAAAAACAAGTAAGAGCATTATAAGGGCATAATTAACCTGACTTGATGACTGACGGAAGCGAGAGGAGGAAGAAAGAGATACAGGTTGACTTTGAGTTATGGGTGTCGCAAATTATAAAAGTGGCCACTAATTCCCTCCTACTCACTCCATCTACCACATCCTCAACTGCATGTCCTTGTGATGTGGCTTTGCAACTCCTCCCATCAAGAGTTAAAATCTATTTCTCCACTTCCTGAATCTGGCTGGCCTTGTGATTTTCTCTGGTCAATAGAATGAGACAGATGTGCTGCTCTAAGTTCCAAGCGAAGGCCTCATCTTCCTCTCTCCTGCTTTTCTTGGGAATCCTGTAGTCACTGCTTTGTGAATGGGCATGAGCTAGCCGGCTGGATGATGGATACATGGATACATACATGGCTCAGTTAGCTGCATAGCCCCAGCCAACAGCCAGTCGTCTGCCAGATATGAGTGAGGCCATCACCTGCCAGCTGACTGCAGACTAAGTGAACCTAACAATCCAGCAGAAGAACTGCCTGGCTTATCTCAGCCTGCATTCCTGACCCATATAATTGTGTACTTACAAAGGGTTGTTGCCTTAAGCCACAAAATTTGGGGGTGGTTAGGTGTACTGCGAAAGTTAACGGACATGTAGGATGAGTATTGTCACCTTTTGCCCAGATAGGAAATTCAGGAGCAAAGCAATCTGGATAAGGAATTGTCTTTGACATAATGTGCTTGTAATATTAATAAGACCGTCAAGTAGCCAGTTGGCTAAATAGTTCTGGAGTTCATGAGAGAGATCTTGCCTGGAAATGCCAATCTGAAAGACAGTCATGTAAGTGATTTCTATGCCTGGGTAGATTGTCACAGAGAGCAAGAATAGTGTGAAAGGAGGGGAGATCTAGGCTGGAACCCCAGGAAGGGGTTCCCATGTAAGGTCCGGTAAAGCAAGAGAGCCAATGAAAGAGAGGAGGAAACATGATGAAAGACAGGAAGATGCTACAAAAAAAGTCAATGAAATTTCTTGACATAATTTTTTTTTTGAGGCTAGTAAGAGTCCCCCCCTACATCTGGGAGTGATGAAGTCATTGCAAGAAGAATTTCAGCCAAGTGGTGAACCATGAATACTCTCACCTGGGAAGAGGGCCAGTGGTAGGCAAGGGAGTTGGGGACAGTGGGCAGTGTCTGCAATTACAGATAAAGACAATGAGTGAGCCTGATGAGCCACACAAGGCTGACTGAAGGGCACTGAGGTTGGGGACAATAAACTTAGGAGTGGCATTCTTTGGCATGATTGGATGTTTCCAACAGCAGGCAATAGTTCGTATGCACAAGCAAACAAGACAGTTGCTTGGACTAACCCAAGAATGGAATGTTGTGGACAGATATAGAAGGGCGAGAGATTAAGGCTTTGACGTTTTGGCAAGAGAGTAGTTAAAGTGATAAATCATGGGCTCCGGGCTGGCTAAAAAAAGAGTGAGGGGAAGGGTATGGTTGATGAACTAGGAAAAAGGGAAAGTATTACAGGGGCCAGAGATCTTGGAAACAAATGGGTGAGGGAGCCAAAAGGCTATGAGGCTGTAATCATATATGGTTACACTGGAGTTTAAAATTCCAGAACGTTCCAAAGTATGAGGCCAGGGTGTGGATGATGTGATTTGGCTGCAGAAACATAGTGGGGGTGAAGTGTTACAACTCTAAAGCTAAAGCCACTGGGTATGTCCTCTCTGCAGGACCGCTGAAGATCACCGTGGTGGTGGCAGTTGGGGTCAAGAGGAAGATGTGAACCAGGTGTCTAAGCCTTCAGGAACAAGAAGAAGCGACAGGGAGATGACAAGACAACCAGGAAGAAGGGTAGAATGGTGTCTACGGGAATTGCCCTGAGGCTACAGGGACATTACAGTTTTGTGTGACAGTGGAAAGTAATGCTCTGGAAGCAACAATGACCACAGACCCTCTGGGTCTAAGGAGTGTGGACAAATAAACAGCCACAGGTCCCCAAAAATACACTCTTAAGGAAGAATCAAACTGTAGTAAAGGCAAGATTTGGAGAAAGGGAATTTATGGTTCATGGACCGAGCGTCCACACAGCACTACTGGAAAAGCTGTGAGGAGGTGAACTGAGAAGGAAAGTGGAACAGGCCGGGGAGAAGTGAGAGTGGCTTTCATCGTGAACTTATTGATACTTCTGTGTAAGAGTTTTGATTTTCATAAATATCTTTAAGATTTGCCCTGTCTGGATCCAGACCGGACAAACAACAATGATGCATTATTATATAGTTCACGTTCCTCTTCCCTGGGAGTTATCTCAGGAATGACAAGAGATACTGCCAACGGTCCTGATTTCCTCCTGGTTTTGAAGTTTAAGTAGTTCTGGGAGAGAAACAAGATTTTTCTCTCTGCAGATCTCAATGGAACATAAGCCGGTGGGTATTTGCAGAGATGTTAGGCCCTGGAAAGAGGGGAAAAATGCTTATCTGATAACCAGAGTTAAATCTTTGTATCAACTATTGGCTTGGGTCACCTGACTCATGTCTTGTTCCAGCAGACCAATGAATTTGCAAAAACCAAAGATGAAAGAAGGTCACCATTGTTGTAAGTATGGCCTCTTGACTGATATGGTCATTAAAAAAGTTTACTTTGAAGTTTTCCAATGGACAAAGAAAACACTGTACTATGAGGATTGATTTTATAATAGGCTCCATTTGGTACCCTGATGTGTAGTGTAAGTTGGTGCATCTTTTCTGGCCCTTTAGCCCAGCAGTTCTACTATTCTGTTATCCTAAAGAAATCATCATAGATGTGCACCAGGTTTAGTCATAATTGGCAACAACTTAAATACCCAATCATTATCAGGATGGTTAAATAAATGGTCCTATAATCATACAATAGAATACTACAGACCCATTAAAAGAAATATGAACTATTATGTTGCAAGTGGGTTATGATTTATTGGGCTAAAATTTATATTATGAAAATGCATGTGATGCCAATTTAAAAATGAAATATGGGGCCAGCCGAGTGGCTCAGTTGGTTAAGAGCGTGAGCTCTGAGCAACAGCACCGGTTCAATTCCCACATGGGCCAGTGAGCTGTGCCCAAGCTGAGGTGCCCTGAGCTGCCAACAGGCGGACGGATGGCAACTGGACTTGGAGCTGAGCTAGCTGCGCCCTCCACAGCTAAGATTGAAGGACAACAACTTGACTGTTCCCCTTCCCCAATTCCCCAATAAAATCTTTTAAAAAAAATGAAATACATAGGCCTAGAATGAAGACTGGAAGGATATACATGAAAATATTATCTTTGACTATCTTAAGGTGTTTGCATTATGTATAAGATGTTGATTTTCCATTTTTCTGAACTTTTCTAAAGAAACATTTCCAAAACAAAAATACATCACATCTGTAATAAGAAAAATTAATAATATGCTTTTATCTGCTTCCTGGTATACAATACTCAAAAATAGTACCCTGGAAAATCAAGTTTAAATATATTTTTTAATTAAGTAGTAAACTATAAAGAATTTCCTATACCTGAAAATGCAGAAGAGTTCTTCATCCATATTTTGAGGGGGAAAGTCCCTTTTTTAGCCCATGCCCTTTTGGACTGAGGCTTAGAGGAACATTCCTGCCCCTCTGTGTTCTAGCTGCTTTTGAATTAATAGCTGATACCTTTAAATTTCAAGAACGAATCAAAGGTTACTTCTCCATTTAAATGATCAATAAAGATTTAGTTAGCACCTATGTCGTACCCTGAGCAGTACTTTTTTTTTTTTTTTGGCTGAGCCATCCTGCCGCCTGTTGGCAACTCAGCGGCAGCTCAGCTTGGGCAGGCATCGAACAGCTGTTGCTCAGAGTGCAAACTCTTGAGCCAGCTCTTAACCAACTGAGCCACTTGGCCAGCCCTCCTACGCTGTATTTAATGTTGTGGGTGGTGCAAATAATATTTTTAAAAAACAGACATTTATAAACCAACTAAGAAAAACAACTGTAGGTATTTACTCTAAATACAATATAGGCATAAAAGAATACAAACAGCTAGTATTCAAGCAGTGCTTGCTATCTAGGAAGACTTCTTAATACTGTATATGCCCAAGGATAAGATGAGGCATTTTCCCAAAATGCTCCAGAAAAGAGGGACAGTCAAGTATTTTCCAAGGCTCTCTTATTACAGAACATTCTCTAATTACTTTATTTAAACAACTTAAGTAATGCTTGGGGGCAGACTCATTAGCCTGAGATGACCTCAGTCAATGCTTGTTTTGGACGCATTGAGAGGTCGCTTGACAGAATCGGTTACCGAGCAGGCAAAGAGATTTAATATAGATTTATTCATTGTTCCTGGAGTGAGGCCCCATAATGCAAGTGTTTAATATCACTGTACGCAAGCATTTTAAAAATAACTGCCTAAGTGAGTATAATGTATATTTATTTAACATTTACTTATTTCTGGGTCTATATTCAATGCTGCTATAATACACAAATGGTTTCTCTTTTCAGAAGGCAAACTCTCCTTCCATCATAATGATAATGGAAAGGGAGCACTTTACAGTTTACAAATACTCTCCAAAACATCATCATACTTGACTACACTAGTACAGGAAAACAATGAATATGGCCAAAAATTGGGGGAAATGAACCAGATTTAATACGTGTCAAGAAAGAAGCAACCCATTGTTTTTTAGCAAGTTGTCTATTAAGACCAGTTTAATTGGGGGAAATAATTTTTAAGTTATTTCTAATGCAACTGTTACCAGCAGGGTCAAAAAATCAATTAGCAATGGAGTCCTACTTCCTAAAATAACAACCCTTTGATTAACACTGTAAAGATGATTAGATTTCCTTTTACAATTTTGGGGGGGGCTCTTTTCACAAAGCAATGTAACCCTTTTACTGGGACATCACACAAACTAAAAAATAAAGGATTTCATTAGCACTGCTGCGTGGATCTCAGAGTGAGTCCTCAACTTCAGATGCTATTTTACTCTCTAGCCTGGGTGACTAATTTTAATCCAGAAAAAGTTTAGTAATCTACTGAAGTGCAATAAAATCCAAAATGAAACTTTGTTTGACTTACTAATTAAACTGTTCTCTCATGACATTGTCAACAGAGCATATTTTAAATGATGCAAGGATCTTAACTTTCAACTAAGTTTGAAAGCTTTCTTGCTTGCTTATGACAAAATAGCAGAGCGGAAAGCAAATCTCCTATCTAAATCACTAACTCACATGATCCCAACTCTGCTAGCTCTTTCTCTTTGCTAAGTAAGAGAAAGGGAGGGGGACTGCTGTTGGGAAGATCAATAACACCAAGGGACAATGGTAGAGTCGCCCTTATTATTATTTTTTTTTTTTGTAGAAGGCAGTGTCACTGGCCCTCATATGTGGGATCCGAACCGGGGGCCTCTGGTGTCCCAAGCCAGCTCTCAACCATCGCGCCACTCGGCCGGCCCTAGAGTCGCCCTTAGAAGTCCCCACTTGTGAATTTCCGAAGTTGAAACAATGGGTAGGGCAGACCCTGCCCCCTCACCTGTTCTACTCTCTGTATGCATTCTTTATTTTTCTTTCTTGGCACTTAAAGAGATAGATAGGTGATTAGATAGATAGATAATAGATGATATAGATATAAATGATATATAGATAGAGATAGAGAGATAGAGAGATAGAGATGATAGAGATAGAGATAGAGATATGAGTGGATGATAAATAGGTTGATATATATATGTATGTATGTATATATATATATATATATATATATATATATATATA
>NW_017731418.1:1917616-1928264 GCF_001890085.2 Hipposideros armiger
TATATATATATATATATATATATATATATATATATATATATATATATATATTGTGTGTGTGTGTGTGTTTATCATGTGATTTACGTCTCTCCTATTAAATTAAAGCTCCTTGAGGGCAGGAACAAGCACATTGTAGGTGCTCAATAAATCTTGTTGAATGAAAAAAATCAACAACAGAAAAGGAAAACACTTCATAATTCGTCCTTAACAAATTCCTATGCTTTTCTCCTGTCTGAATGCCCCCTCTGCCCCATTGCCACCCTTGCTCTCACCTACTCAAATCCTTCCCATTTTTCAAAGCCCAAATCAAACGCCACTGCCTTTGTAAAACTGTGATTCTTCCAGCCAAAAGTAAACTCCCCTTCATCCCAATGACCATAGCACTGTTCTCTGCTCCTTTCTTAAAACACCAACCATTCTCTAACCTTCTCTGCACAGAGGTAAGGCTCTGCTTGAAACTCACACCCGTGTTAAAGGCAGCATATTTTATTCTCCTTTGAGCCTCCTCTGTCTCCCATCACTTCATCCACCTGAAGGCAGACAAATATGGTGTTTAAAACATGAGCTTGGAAACCAGGCATGATGGATACAAATCCTGGCTGTACCACTTACTAGCTGTGTGATCCTGGTTAAGTCCCTTCACTTCCTTGTCCTTCTGCTTCCCCATTAGTAATAGGTAATATGTGACACTCATAACAGCACCCACCTTATAGGGCTAATTTGATGAATAAATGAGTTAATCCATGTAAAGCACTTTAAAAGTTTTCTAGAATGTTATAGTAACTGTTCAATACATGGATTCTATTATTGACTCAGTATAATTTATTAAGGCTCTTTTATGTGCCAGGTGCTCTGCTAGGCTGCCATATCTGTAGGTACTCTATAAATACTTGAGGACTGACTAATAAGCGCTAGCATTGACTTAGCCCTTTATTAGTCAATAACATGGTCTTCCCAGGTCCAAGGTCTCATTTAATCCTTACAACCATTCTAGGGATGGATGTCATCATTCCTACTTTTATGCAAGGGCAAATGGAGTCCCTTCTGCTCTGAACTGCGTGCACACACACACACATATATATATTTGATGGGTGAGAATCTCTGTAGTGCTCACCTCACAAGCCCTCCAACTTCTAGAGAGTTTTTCTGTTCCCTCCTGCAGCTCCCTCGACTTCACACGAAGCATCGTTTTTAGCATCTGTTCAGCCTGACTCCTGTCATTAGATACATTCTTGTGTGTTTATAATGCACCACTGATTTGTTTCAGACTAAATCATGAAATCTAAAAATAAAGTGATGTTGAACATATTTCTTTGCATATTAACTTTAAAGAAAAAGATTAATCTTTTAGAAATAATCAAAAATGAATGACCCACTCAGCATGTAACAGTTACAAAAAAAAAAGTAAAAATTTGAAAACCTCAGATTCCTCCTTAATCTTTTCTGTATTTATTAAGTATATACTTCATAATTTTTCATTTTAGAAATTAAAATGCCTAGTGAGCCAATGGTAAACCAATGTTCTTCCCTGGGGATGCTTAAATGAAGGCCGGATTCATTTATTCTCCACGTCAAATTCCCATTTTCAAAAATGACATTGCAGAATTGTCCTCATCATCCTAAGAGATGGAACAAAGCACAATAAAAGTGAGACATACAGAGTTATGAATGCTGTTCTCTGAAATTTCAGCCATTTATCCAACATATCTATTTGTCTGTCTCCGACAGGCTAGGCACCGTGTGGGTCTAGAACATAGGAATGTGTGGTTCCTTCCTGCAAGCAGCTTGCTAAGACTACCTACCGGAGGCAAGAGCTATGCAGAAACGACAATACCAGATAGGAAGGGTTGATGGGAAGGCGAGCGATGGGAGTGGCAAAGAGAAATTAATTCTTGCTGAAATAAAAATATGACTTGTCTATTTGATAAATTGCTTAAAATGTTTCCCTCTCCAACATCGACTCACACCCATTGTGACTATTTGCTTCTTTTCTTTCTTTGGAACCTAAAAACACTCTCAATCATCGGCCCTTGGGTGTTTATCTTAAGCCACCAACTAGTCTTGGTGACATTGTTTTATTCAAGTCGGTGTTTTCCTATTACTCAGAAATAGTTGCATACGCAAATAAATATACATTCTGGTGGCAACACTAAATAATGAAGCAAACAGCAGTTTATAAAATGCAGTCGTGCCATGCCACATTTCGTTTTCGAAGAGGAGAAGGCTACAGTCGACTGTGAACAATTACCAAATCGTCAATGGAATTCAATAAATGTTGTTTAAAAAAACTAATTATTTGTTACAATAACCAGCTACTACTGCCACTTTATATTTGGAGGTTTGTAAACTACTTTCATTTGAAATGTAATTGATTCCATTTTTACCATTTGTTCAAGTTTATGTGGTTGTTCTCATCCTAAGAGATGATAACATCTATTTTCAGCAAATTATACATTATAATTCCTCATTCAAAAGCTGTAACAGAAAACAAAATGCTAATTTATGCTGTAAACGAAACTACAGAATCATAATCATTCATTGTTAACATTAGGGACTAAACTGCTACTGGAAATAATAAAATTGGAGCAAAATGTGGCAGGGCTTTTTGGTTCGAGTTCTCTTTTTCTTTGCGTCTTTTTTGTTTGTTTGTTTTTTTGGCTTGTTTTGTTTTGTTTTGTTGGGACACGACTAACACACTTTCTAGTACTCTTTCAGGCAAGAGATTACAAGAATGTTTTGTCTTCTCCCAGATATAAGCCAGACATTCACTTTGTCCCTCAGCTATTCTCTGCAGTTTCTATATTTCAAATCTACAGGAAGACGTGCTCAAAAAGCAATCAGGAGGGCACGCTAAAGAGGGGAAGCATATTAGAACAGCACACCTGCTTTTCCACATTTCATTAAGCCTGCACACCTACGTTTCCTTTCCCATCAGCGACCCCCCCCTCCCCTACCCGGGCCTCTTCTGGAGGCGGATCCCTCTGCCACACTTTCTTGTCAAGGTGAGCCTTTCCCCATGGCCAGCTGCCCTTCCGTGTGAGGGAAGACATGAAATAAACAAGCAAACAGAAATCCAGTCACTTGAACAAATCAGGTCAATTCTTATTAGCAAGAAAAAACATGGGAAGGTGAGCTCTGGTACCCTAGTCCACATAGTGTGTTTTCCTTAAATAACCATAACATCACCTAATGGCATTGTCTCCTTTTTTGAACATACACGCCAAAAGAAAGAAATATTTAAATACAATTGTTACATCAAAAATGCGAATTCTTTGAAGGGACCAAAAAGTCACACTGCCGCCTTCTAGAGTAAATCACTTTTCTGCTGCCCTTTTATTTAATGCCGGCTGCTGTCCACGTTTGCCTCTTCACTGGCAAAGTGTGATCATTGATTTCCTATGGTCTCTCTGGAAGATAGTTCTGCTTCCTTGATGATGACTACAAAGGGGAGGTGACCCCATTCTCATTCCAATGCAAAGCCTGCACTGTTACCTTTCCGCTAGGGCCCCAGGAATGTGAAACCGGCGAGCAAGTCTTTGCCTTCCTCGTAGAGACTGTCTTGCTGTAACTACTGACATTTAATGGTTTCCCTCCCCTTCTCACCAACTGCATTTTGGAAGATCACAATCTGAGGGATGAACCACGAAAAGATATTAGATCATGATGGACATAAATGTTAGGTGCATGATTCGGTACAGAAGACACCTGTTACAGCACGGCCATGATGAGAAAGGTAACTTTTGGGCTAAACTGCAAACATAAATATATATAGTGCAAACCCAAAATGATATGGGTTTGCTTATAAAATAAAAGTGAGTTTATGCCTCAAAATGTGTGTGTGTGTGTGAATACATACACATATATAGTTTTGATGCATCTGAATGTTTATTTATAAAATTATTCTATTCATATACATTAAAATTGCATTTCTTCTGTAGAATGTTATTTTACTGATACGTACATTTGGAATGAGCCCTCCACTAAATCATAATTATTTGATATTGGGAGCTGGTAATCTGAAGACCCAGTTTATCTTTCAAACTGGATCAATTATTTAAACCAAAAACGACAAAAAAGGTAAACTATAACATTAGCCCATCACCAAGGAAAAAAAGGCACTATGTAGTTATAATTGATTTCACCAAAACAGAAGACTTCACCTCATTCACCAGAGACAGCTGTATCTGGGTACATAAATAACCAGAAAAAAAATGGGTATACTTGGGCAACGGAGGTCTTCTCTATTTTGTGAAGCTGGCAAATGAATGACACTGTCCCAAACTTCCTAGGAATGTCCATGTAGCCACATGGTGTCTTTAGGTTGTACTGGAGAGGAAGTAGAGTGTGGAGAGTAATGGAGAGCCGGCACTCTGGGCTCTGAGACTCGGCGGCATGGAGGACATGCTAGTGTTTCCTCTGACGAGCACTGAGCTCTTAGGAGAGGTCCGGAACTGGGCCTTATTTTCCTCATCTATAAAATGGGAATAATAACAAAAGTACCTACCTCATATGTTGTCGTGGAGATGAGTCAAATACATGTAAAGGGTTTCAAACAGCATTAACAAATGGTAGCTACTGTCACTGCTCTTTGGTTCCCAAGCTCTAGGTTCACAGAATTTTACAAAGAAAAGCACACAGTATTTTTAAACCAGTCCCTTAAGGAAGCTAGCCTTACTGGAAGACCCCCAACAAACCGAAGTTATTACAAGTCTCTTGTACTTTTCTCTCTACCTAGGAGAAACCTATCGTTGGGGAAACCAGCGTTAGGTGAGCTTGATGCATACACAAAGGGTACAGAGGGTGCCAAAAATATGTATACACATTTTAAGAAAGGAAAAAAACTGTATTAAAATGATGCTGATGGTAACCACTTTGAGCACCTCTTGTAATTGCAGAAGTCAAACGTGACTTGTACTCATCTTTTGTTATTGGTATATATTGAGTATTACAATTTTAATACAGTTTTTTCCTTTCTTAAAATGTGCACACATTTTTTGGCACCCTCTGTATAGGTGGGTTTCTAAAATTTACTTTAAGGCAAATATATAGAAATACATCTAAAAACTATTTTGCAGTTCATAACACATTTTCAGGAAAATAAAAATGTTTACCATGTAGAGAAGCCCAGTTTATATTTTTTGAACTTTGAGATATTAGCTTTCTAACAACTTTGTAAATGAAATGGAGGACGTTCCCTAGTCTTGGCTCATCTCTACAGATCCAAACATTGTTACCACTTTAAGAATTACAAAATACCCAGAAAAAAGGAAAAAATATTAAATTCCTTATAGTTCTCAGACTGGATGGAAAAAGCGCGTTCCTCAGTGGGCTGCTTTCTGCTTTGGCTATCCATATTCATATAAGCAGTGCCAAGACAAAAAAAAAAAAAAGGCAGTCAGCAGAAGCTTTCAACAACTTACCCACATCCATTAATGATTCTGCATTGAAACTTCTATCCTGCTTGAAAAGATAGAGTGAGTACAAAGAATTACAGGTACTGGCTAACAAAAGTCCAGGGTTGAATTCAAAACAGACACCGCTTACTCTGAGAAGATAGTGTGTCTCCTTATAAGGATGCCATTTTATATTTGCTGTCTGGAAATTTTGATGGTGTGGCAGGGGTTTGTGGGGAGAAAGAAAAGTGAAAAAGCACAGTCCAGTCTGTTGGTAACATCTTTACAAACTCAGGTACCACTACCCAATAACCAAAGAACTGGTCCATCAGGTGAATACAGTCAGATGTCTGGCCTCATGGACACCCAAGCAGTCAGCTAATTGGCTCCATTTTTCACTTTCAATTGATTGATTCAATATCATACAGACCTGGTTTGCTTCAATTTGGGCCTACATACTGACAACTAATAAGGTGACCTAGGCCCAAATTGCAAGCAATAATGACCCTTCTGCGGTCAGCGTCACGATGGAGACAGAAAGCTTAAACAACTACCAGAGGGACTCGTGGGTTGAAAAGCACAGCATAAAAAGATAAAGCTGGGGTTTGGAAGCTTGCACTACTGCCATCCCTAGGCGTGAAACTGTAAATTAAAGAATGGTCTGTTGTCTGCTGCACTGAGCCAAATCAGAGACATTTCACATACACACTTTAATTGGGGTTTTCGTTCTAATTGAAGAAATAAATTCTACCTAAGCAGATGCTTCCCCCCCCCCAAACTCTCACTATGGTATGTTTTGCACATTGGCAAGTGGGTGCAAAATATCTGCAACATGGTCTCCTCAGATATAAGATGGAATTTCCCAGCTTTTAAATGGTAACAGATGTAGTTTCAGCTCTCATACACATTGGGCTCTCTCCCAAAAAATCACCCCAATCCCCCTCCGCCACCAGCTTTAATAACAAGGCGTCACAGCATAACTAAAAATCTCCCAGTCAACAATGATTCATGATTGGGTTTTTGGTTTTGTTTTTGTTTTGTGTTAGTAATGAATAAATAAGTGCCCAGTTCCCAAATGTCCAGGTCTCTCTATAAAGAACCCCCACCTTCATTATTTTTTTCACTTGCTTGTTTATAACCAGAGGTGTCATAATCAGGTTTCTTGTGAAAATGAAAGTAATCAAAAATGCCTTGTGATTCCAGGAAAAGAGCTTCTTAGGGAGACATGCCTGCCTGCTATTGATGTTGTAAAAAGGCTCCTTTTACATGGTATTAGATGTTGAGAGCACATCATATTGATCTAGAAATAAAAAGCTTGATTTTTTTTTTAGTACAGGCAACCCATACCTTCATAAGCACTTTATACACTAGGAAGATGGTTTTATTTTTAATTGAGGTAGAGTAAACAAATTATATTTGAAGAGCATTGCTATTTTTAGGGAACATAGGATTTGTAAGCTTTTTGGCAGCAATTCAGGTAAAAATCATGAATAAGTCTCACTCTTTCAAATTTGGCCCAGGCCTCTCCCTAACTGCCCTGCCCAGAGTCCAAGATTGAGAGTTAAAGAGTTGCTTTTGTTTTATTTCTTTTTTTTCTCCGTAGAAACAGTTAGGAGTTGATTCCTCAGTCATTTCAGCTCAAACGCTGAAAATGCAAACTGGGGATGAAGCAGAACCTAGGTCCCTTACGCACATACATTCTTCATCCCAGAAAATGGTGAAATGGCTGCGTAGAAAACCGCAAATCCTGGGGAAACGCACTGCCTGTCCGCATTTACCCCCAGATATTAAAGCTTCGGTAGCACTTGAGGGCACCTTCCTCTAATGATGTACATCGCTCATTTGTTTCTGTACTTTTAAAGTTCATACCGCACAACTGGAAGAAGAAATCAATATTTCAAATGATCTCCCTTTCCCCACCATACAATTCCACAGCACTAAGAGTAGCACACCACCCAATACCAGCCTGTGAGCTAATCATCCTCCACAGAGCAGCGCCAGCTGCTTTATCAGACATTCTTTCCAATTTTCTTAGCAACATGAGTCTCCTTTTCTAGAAGCAAGATCTTGCCTTTTGGGGAAATGCTTTTCCAAACCAAGTTAAACTAACTTTACCCGAAGGAACCGATAGTTTTCCTCTTTTTAAACCGCCACCCTCCCCCCCTTCTTTGGTTCTCTCCTTCCTGTACTCCAACCTTGCCCCGCACCCCTCCTTCTCGCCCACCTCCTTCGGTTTCCAAGGAGTTTGCACGTGATTGCCAGTCTTGCAAAATCCGGCCGCAGCCCTTCGCTTTTAAACGTACTAAACGACTTGTTTCCTATCTCAGTCAAGATGTTGCCAACCCTCCCATCGCTGGAAAGCCGTATCACTGCATGTTTCCTTACATCCAAGTCTCCTTTCTGTCGTCCCTCTGAGGAAAACAAAGTGCCCGAGTTGCACGGCCCCGAGGTGCAGGTCGGAGGTACGCGCTGGGAAACTTATCCTAACGCATCTGACTCCAGGACCCGGGGGCACGGGGCTGCCGAGGAATCCTGAATCCCGGCCGGGCTTTGTGCCGGGTGCGTGGGTCAAGCCTTTCCTACGGGTCTCTGTCTTTAAAGGCAAGCTGGAGTCTGTTTCTGACTCATCGACAATCACACACACACACACACACACTCACGCACTCACGCACACACGTGTGCGCAGACGAACACACACACACACACGTGCGCGGACGCTCCCTGCAGAGCCGGAGTTTGCTGAACCGGAGGGGTCACAGGCTTTTAGCAATCCCGAGCCAGCGCGCGGAGGCGTGGAGAGCACCCGGGCCTCGCCAGACATGGCAAGGTGGCCTGGAGGAAGCTCCCAGTGCCGGCCACGGGCAGCTGGAGAATCCCCTGAGCCCCGCAACTCCAGTGCCGGCGCGACCACCCCGGCCGTTCCTCCAAGTTTCTACTAACAGCTGAGCATCCCCTTTCCTAGCTGACTCGCCCGGAACCCCCATTTCACGTGCCTCGGCCGCCCTCCAGCCTCACCCTGAGCTCTGTACCCCCAGAGCCGCCGACACGTTTCCCGGGAGCGGCCCAGACGCCCCCACCCGTGGCGGCAGCCCGGCGGTCTGGCCAGAGCTCGCCGTGGTCTCCCGCTGCTCTAGCCACGGCGGCAGAAGCCTCTCCAAGGCTCCCTTATGTATTATTCACTGGAAGGGCCACGGCGCTTCACCGAGAGCTCACGCCAGAGACGCCAGGTCTTCGCCCGGGAACTACTAGTTGGGCGATTTCAGTTTTTTGGAAACTGGGGGTGATGCGGGGACGGCGGAGCACATTTTTCGGTTGTTTCGCTCTGGGGGTTGGCTTTTTTGCTGGGAGCTCACAGGAGCGCGTTGCGCCCCGGGCCCGGGAGGGAGCGCGCCAGAGCTGGCTAGTGTGGCGGGTAGCCCCGCGAGCGGCCAAGGCTGGCGGGCGGGCCAGGAAGAAGACACCGTAGCAGCCGGGGGAGCCGGGCCAAACGGAGCTCTTTTCCTAGTCGCCCCCCACCCCAGCCGCCGCGCGCGTCGTGGGCCTGGGAATCCCCCGCGCCCAGGACCGCCCACCGAGTTGCTGTGCCTTTCACCATTGCTCCTTCACCTCGCCTGTGGCCCCAACTTTCCCCAGCCTGGACACACACACACACACACACACACACACACACACACACACACACACACACACACACACACACACACACACCCCCTCCTCCCTGGACTCCAGCTCCACTTCGCTGTGTAGTTTGGGGATGATAGATGCCTGTAGACTTTCACCAAACAAGCGGTGGGGGCAGCAGACTACAACAGTTATTTAATTAAAAGGCATTTTCCTCTCTTTCTCGCTCCGGCTCCCAGAATAGCTTTTGCACCCCTAGACCCTGAGCACACGCCTGCCTCTCCCGGTTACCAGTGGCCCGCTAAAACCCGTCTGCTTCCACGCCCCCCCTTCCGGCGTCTACCCCCAGCTCCCCCTCCCTCACACCAACAAGCACACCTAGAGGCCGACGGTGGGGAGCGTGGAGGGCACGATGCAGCCAGACTGCATTGCACAGTCATCAAAGTTAAGTGTGTTTGTGGGGTGCTTGTGCGCTGTAGGGGAGGCGCGGGGTCACAGGCACCAGAGCATCCACTCTGCCCTACCCCCTCCACGGGGTCAGGGGACGCCTCCACTTGAGATTGCAGCCATTTTAGGGAAAGAGGTGGCTCGGGGCCCCGGGGGGAGTGGAGGAGGAAGAGCACGTCGCGGGGGACTCGCAGCTCCGCAGCCTCTCCGCGCAACTGGAGGGCCGGGAGGCGCGGGCGCACAGGGGCGCGGCGCCCGCGGCGACTTGGGGGAAGGTTGCGCTCGAGTTCCCAGGTCTTGCCGGGAGTTGTTCGGGGTAACGTGCGGGCTCCAGCCTCTTTCCGGATTCCCGCTGGGCTGGGAGGTGTGTGGTGGGGGAGGTGTGGATGGCAGATTGGGCACGAGAGGGACGCGACAGACCCTGGAGACTGGAGAGCCAGTGCTGGGGGAAGGGGGGTACCTCCTCTCGCCGGTTGGCACTGACCCAGACAGTGCGACCCACTTGGCCCCCCCCAGCCTCCCCACCCCCTCCCGAGCCTCTGCCTCCCCGCCGAGTGCCAAGTGAGCGCGCAGCGGGGGGCACGGGGCGCGACGTCGCCCGGTACCGAGCCACCCCTTACCTGGCTGGAAGGGGTTTCCCAGGAGGAGCCGTAGTTGTAAAAGAAGGAAGAGAAGAAGGTATCTTCCGACAGCCCGCAGCCCGCCATGCTCTGGATGCAAATAAAATGAGGAAAGGGGAGAAAAAGCACACACAAAAAAGCAACCAAAAATGTTCAAAATCAAATTAAACCAATAAGCGAAGAAGAAATTCTCTCGAAAATCAAGAAAAGGAGGGGGAAGGAAACGGCGAAGGGAACGGAAACTCTCGGCGATGCTCCCTCTCCGGCTGAGGAGGGATGCTTGGGCTGCCGCCGCTGCCGCTGCCGCTGCCGCCTTCTCAAGACGGTACCTAGAGAGGTTCGTCCTGACTTGGGCAGCCGCCGCCGCCGCCGCCTGTGCCGGCTGCGTGTGTGTGCGCGCGCGTGTGTGTGCGTGTGCGTGTGTGTGGTGTGTGCGCGCAGAGCGAGAGACCGCAGGGGAAGCGAGAGGGCGAGAGAATGAGCAAACCGGGATGGAGGGCGCAGAGGCAGAGCGGACGGGCGTGTGCGCGCGGGGGTGCGTGCGTGTGCGTGTGTGTGTGTGTGTGT
>NW_017731418.1:1928469-2002499 GCF_001890085.2 Hipposideros armiger
CCCCCCCCGCCGCAGGCCGCGCTCCCCGCTGGGCTTTGCGTGCTCGGGACAACAGGGGGCATGGGTGCGGCAGCGGGCAGGTGGGTAGGTCAGGAGGGGGCCGCCCCAAGCCCCTGCAAGGGAAAAAGATGCCCGCGGAGACGCACAGGTCCGGCGTTACGCCACGCACCCTCTTGGCAAACCTTCCTTCCACCCTCTTTGAAGATTTTTTTCCTAATTCCTAAAATTGCTCTCCCAAGCAGAGGCCCCTCTTCCAGCCACGGAGATTATTTTCACACAGTTGCTACGTTTCGATTTTCTTTCTTTCCCGGTGCCCCTGGTCCCTCGCGCGCGCGTCCACGCAGACACATGCACACCCGTGGCCGCCGCCTCCCATCCCAAATGCAAACCCACTTCCTTTTGCCAGTTGCTGTAGTTAAGCTAAGTCAATGCTACATCAAACTAGGCTAGGCTGAGAGAACTGGAAAGTGGATTTAGGGGACAATACTGCCCCAGCAGGAAGAAAGGCTCTAGTTTGGCATTCTGTTGATTTAACAGTTACAAATGCAAATGGATTTTGTAGCTTCTGTACTAACTCAGGCCCTTGAGTCACAATTCTTTAAATGAAGCTATTCTATTAAGTCTATTGTATGTTATAAAAATGTAAATAGATATAATTACACACACACACACACACACACACACACACACGATGGTATATTAGGACCAAACCTCTCAGTCTTAATAAATGAGTAGCTGAAAGTTTGTTTTTCTGCAAAAAGCTATCTCTTAACTGCTCCCCCCAACTCTTTATACAGATATTTATAGTTAGCAAAATTCAAACAAAAATTGGCATGTCTGTGTAAGATGCTCTTACAGGTATTTAAATCCTCGCCAAAAAAAAATCCCTTGAAACAACCTGTTATAGGCAATTTATATTGTTTTTTTCTTAATCCTTTTTCCAAATGCCGTTCATTTTTATTTAAACCAGTTTTGTTTTTCCAAGAGTTCACACTTCCTCTTGTAAATTCCCCACTTGAAGGTAGAAATCCTCTGTGAAATAAACATTTCCACAGCAACCCAATGATGTCACAAACATCGGCTCATGATTTCAGAGGGGAAATAAAGCAGGAGAAAAGGATCTCTCTAGAAAAACAGTTTGTTTTCTTGCAAGTAGCATCGCTCCTAATAGAGATTCAAACACATTGATTTCTGGCTAAATATGTTTTCTTTATCTGAGATTGACTTATTTTTCCAAGATATGTCAAATGACCTTTTTTAAAAAAATAAATAAGTCACCATCCTCTTTTCTGGGTTTGTGAAGAATGGTGTTTCAAATCAGTGGTCCCTAACCACACTGGCCACTGTAGATTTTAATAAAGGAAAAAAGGATTTTTTTTTCTAAAAATGATATCAAAAAGAACATTGAGAGATGAAATTCAATGTTACTAACTTCAGATCCAAATAATGCTGACTGATCTGGCTCCAAAAATACAATAGTTTTTTAAGAAGTATTAGACGCACAGAAATTCTATTCAGTTTTCCAAGTTAGTGCTGATCTCACCAATATTGTATAGAGGGGCTTCTTCTCCATCGTTTCTTCCATTGTTTCCTGTGTCTCCAGGCTGGGAGGAAAAGAGACACATTCTTCACACTGTCCCCATTTTAATCCCCCTGCAGTCCCTCTCCTATAAATATTAAATGTAAAGGGACTCAAAATTATAAAATTAGGCCCAACACCTGGGGTTTCTTAGGCTTCCTGTCTAAATAAAGTCCTTTAGATAATATGGATACAGAGCACTATAGTAATTTAGTTTGTCAAGTGCTTTTCATATATATTTTAGTTTGAGTTAACATTCTGTTCCTGCAGTCTCCTGGTTTCAGCTCAGGCCCCACTTCCACTCCCTTTCCTGTTCGTTGAATGAATGGATTTATTTCTCACGACAACCCTGGAAGAATCGGGACTCTTTATCCTTATTTCATAGATGTGGAAACAGGTTCAGGCATGCTAAATAATCTGCCCCAGCGCCCCAGCTACAACGTAGAAGGCATTGAACCCAAACTTGTGACCCACCTACCTCTCTCATCCATATCTAACTGAGCCCATCATAGCACTGCTCTTATCTGACCATTTCACATCTTCCCAAGAACAGAGCCAGTGGTTCCACTCTCCTAACTGCCCAAATTGGTGATAAGTGTACCTTTGTGAGATGTGTTCGTTTAAACATTGATTACTTGTTCACTAGCTCATCTACTCTTCAAGAGGACCCTGTCAGGAAGGTACTATTATATGTTTGTTTTATAGATGAGGAACCTGAGGCTTAGGGAGACACCCTCCCCCAACTCCCCATCCTACCCACAGCTAGCAAGTGGCAGAACTCGGTCTTGAATCAAAGACTCCTGGCTTGTGACTTTTCTTTCCCTGAAAGTCAGTCTGTCTTATCTCCAAACACCTGTATCCACTGAGCAGGTCCAAGGCCCACACAGACATCCAGCGAGGGAGAGGCAGGAACAGGTGGAAAGAATCTCCTCTGAGCAACAAACGGGAACATTTGTATAAATGACGCCTGGCCTCCAGCCACAAACATTTGGCTCCCCTCAAATCTCCAGTTCTCTCTCTTTTAAACAGGGAAGGCCCAAAGAGAGCCACCTGGAGAGATTTCTGATGAAATGCCTCCCTCTTCGCCCAGCTCGCCCCTCGCCCAGGCAGCCCTTTCACGCTGAAAGAATTCTTCCTCAGTAGCTTTGCTCACCTGGCATTAGCACACTAATATGGAGGTTTGTTTGCTAGTTCTCAACAACATAAAAACAAGCCACCCCCACTCTACCCCCATGGGGGCTCAGAACAGATGGAGACAACCCCTTGGGAGACAAAGGAAGCCACAAGCTCATTGAGAAAAGATCACCCCGGACACCTTGCCAGCTCCTTGTTGCACAGTATTCAGAAGTCTGAAGATGGAAACCCAAAACAGAAAGCTTTGGATTTCCAAATCCACTGTGGTTGGTTTGCTCAAGGCAAACCAAAATTTCTCCTGCATGCTTTCCCCTGTCCTATTGCCAAGTCACGATTTGTCACACTTGAAGATATGTGATTCGTTGAATTGAATCATTCCATTAATGAGAAAAATCCATCTTTATTCATAAACACTACCCTCCCCCCCCCCCCAAGAAATAAGTTTTGCATTAATTTCGTATTGGAAATTGGTTGCTAGTCCAGATGATGCTGGGGTGTTTTCCTTGTTTATAAATGACGTGCATTAACACACTCATACCACTAGGGTATCATTTAGTGAATGGCTGCTCCGCTCTGCAGATGCGAGAGGCCAAATTGCTGTGGATGTGGGTAAAAAAAATGATCGTTTTGGCAAACACTGCAGATGGGAAGCAGATGTAATGTACAGAGGAAGTTTGATTTCATTCAGTCTCCTTCCTTTATTAAAATAAAGTCTGCTAATTTGTCTTATTTTTAAAAAAAGCCCTCTGAATACAAACTCAGGGTTAACCCCAGGTAAAGTGCAAACCAGTCTCATTCCTGCCTTCAAGGAGTTTACAGTCCTCAGTCAGCATTGTTTGGTCTACCAGATTTTTTTAGCTGCCAATTTTTCTAGGTAATTGTTTAAAATTTTACATCCTCTCATCAAAATTATAATTGCCCTGGAGAAGGATTAAAGTTAAGAAGTCGTGAGCCAAGGAAAAGTTGAGAGGGCAGAGGAGTGGTATCACAAACAAGGAAGGTATCTTGTGAAACATGAAAAAGGAGGCAGCCAGTTAATGAACAAAGAAACTAAGGCAGAAAATGGATCCCAAAATAACTAGGACAATAATAATAATGAAAATGTATTGAAATGCTTATAATAAGCCTTATATAATATAAATATAATATAAATGCTTATATAAAGGCATGATGTTAGGCACAGGACAGTCTACTCTGGGCTTCCCTGAGACAAGGATTGGAGTGCAAGTTGTTTATTTTGGAGGAGATCCTAGACAACACAGGTAAGGAAGTACGGGGAGTGAGATCAAGAAGTGAAGGAAGCATGAAAAGGTGCAACTGTGGGCAGCCGGAGCTGACTCCTACTTGGTAACCGCGAGGAGAGAGTAGGGAACACACATTCCAGAGGGTTACCCCATTCGAGGGGTGGGGGCGCTGGGGCAGTGGCCCGCTAAGCCCTTAGCTGAAGGCTGCCCCAGGTGTTGATAATGCCTCAGCACGTGCGACCGGTGGCCAGCATGAACCAGGTGGGGTCCGGCAGCCAGAGGAAGTCCTCAGGCGAAGGGCTGCAGAGGCGGACGTTAGAATCTGAGTCTATGGTAAGGGCTGTGGGGATGCGGGGGGCACCAAGAGCACCTGCTCCCCAAACATTAACCCATCTCATTTTACAGAAACCTTAGGAAGTGGGAACTGTTACATTTCTACGTTTTCCCTGGAGAACATCGCCTAGGAGAGTAAGAAGTGGCATCTGTTGTTTTTACCCTGTTAGCATCCGTTCCCTCTTCTGGCTGCAGTCCCCCCCTGCCTTTTCCTTTGAGAATCACTCCCTCCCTCCCCAGTCTGTGATCTGACCTAACTCCCTCACTCAAGGGATGCACAGGTGACCCACGCTGACCTGATAGGAGCTCTACCGCGGATGCTCACTGGAGCTACGGGGCACCAGGTGTGCTCTTTCTTCCTGGGGAAGCAAAGCTGGGAGGATATAAGCCTGGAGCTCTTCCAGGACATGTTACTCCCACGAGAATGATCCCAACTGCCTGAGAATGAAGCCAGCCTAGAGAAAAGCCAGCCTAAAAAGCCAGCCCTGAAAGGAAGCACCACAGATTCCTGACTTACATCTTTTGAGCAACTGGATCCAGCCCAACCTGAAGCTAGACACCTCCTTGGACTTTCCAAGTGCCTAAGCCAAAAAACTCCTTATTAATTATAAGCCAGTTTGAGCTTACCTCATAGGAGTTAAGCAACTTGGCCAAGATCACACATCTGATGATTGTGGAAATAGTAAATATTCAAACCCAAGGAACCCTACTCCCCTATAGCACTATGGCACCTGTTCTTAACCATCATGCTCCACGGTAGCAGTTAGCATCTGCCACAGGACAGAGCACATCTCCCTTCTCATTGCCTCGCTCTCGCTTCGAGCCTCTTTCCTTCCAGAAGCCGCTGCCAATATATTTAAGAGAATAATGGATCAGGGTGCATCTTGGCTTTATTTGAATTGTTTGTTCCATCAAATCATTAAAAGTGAGGCCGTATCTTATTGACGGCCACTTGAAGAGAAGTTAGAGGGGAAGTGACAGAAAGTTTAAAAAGAAAATAGAGAATTACGAACTTCAATCTTTTGAGGAGACCCAAGATGGCAGAGAAGATAAACACTGTGCCTGCTGCCTTCTGTGAACACATTAAAATTACAACTAAATTGTAGGACAGTTAACCTGAAGAACCACCTGAAACCTGGCTGAACAGAAGTTTTATAACAAAGGATATAAAGAAGAAGCCACGTTGAGGCTGCCAGGAGATACAGACACGTGACCTGGGCTGGTCCCAAACTTCCATGTGTCAGTTGAAAATAAGGAGGTACCTCAGCCTCGGAGGTTCCCCCTGGAGGAGTGAAGGACCCCAGCCCCATTCTAGGCTCCCCGGCCCAGAGTACTGGTGCTGGGAAGAGGGACCACCACAATATATGACTGTGAAAAACAGGTGGGACAGAAGGCTGCGGAAAACCCAGACGTCCTCTTAAATGACCCATGCACAGACTCACTCACTCGCAGGCACTCACCTTGGGCTCCAGCGGAGGGATGGTGACTTGGGGGTGTGAGAGGCATATGGGGAGCAGACTGAGGTATGTGGCTTCAAGGCCAGGGCTGGAGGACAGTCAGTCACCATTTTTCCTGTGTGGGGTCCTTCTCCAGAAAAGCCAGGCAGGTGGGTGCCATCTTGAATGTGTTGGGCCCTCCCTCTACACTTGTCCCAAGTCTGAACCTGATTGGCCTGGTGAGCTCCAGGGCTCCACCTTGCTGAGGCACTGGGACCCTGCCCCATCCAACTTCCCCAACACTGGAGGCACTTTCTCAGCAAGCAGCCAGCCCCACCCACATTGCACTCTTTCATGAAAACGGTCGGAGTCCATGAGCCCCAGGACTCTGCGTGATGACTGGCCTCAGCGTGCCCTGAGACTTTTCCTGAGTAGCTCCACATGCAGCACTGGCACCAATCTAGAATCTACATTAACCTGGTGAACATAACTCTTCCCAATCTAGTGACTGCCTGAGACCCTGCCTCACCCAACTTGCATACCTCACGAGGCTTTATTAGTGGCTGAGCTTTAAGGGAACCAGCAGGTGGCAGCAGGCCTTGAGGTGTCCTGGGTTTTTATAGAGCTACCCCAGGCCTGGTACTGGTGGCAGACATCCTCGGCTCACAGCGTGGCCTCTCCCATGTGCCTCCAGGTTTAGCACAAGTAGCGAAAAACCATGGATTGTTTTGTAGCTCCAACCAGGTAGTACCCTGATGTTCACAGGCAGTGGGTGACCTACACCTGTGCCAGAGCCCCTCCCAAGAGGCCCCCTGAGCCAACATACCTGCACTGCCCAATTACCCGCACAAGCATTATACACAAATAGCAATCTCAACAGGCACCAGAGCCTGCTGGGGCAAATCTTACTCAGTGGGGTAAGCCCTCTGCACAGCAACCTGTAAGCTGTGGACGTGGCCAAGCCCCACAGCCAGTCAGCCTGAGGGTCATTCCTACCCACTGACATGATAACAGCAACCAAGGCTCAACTATAATAGAACACTCACAAACACACACAAGGGTCACTCCTGGAGCAGCCAGAGCAAGTGACCAGGGAGACTGTGCCAAGGCCCCACAGGGCACCTACTATAATACATAAGGCCACCTGGCCAAGATTGGGAGACACAGCAGATGTACCGTATTTCCCCATGTATAAGACGCACCCTTTTTTGAAAAATTTGGGGTCTAAAAACTGGGTGCATCAAAACTGAATTTGGGGTCTAAAAACTGAATGGCCATCAGAGCTGTTGCCGTATTACCCTTGATGTCCTGAATGTCATCAAAATGTCTTCCTTTCAATATTTCCTTTATTTTGGGGTAAAGAAAGAAGTCATTGGGGTCCTGATGAGTAGGGAGGGTGTTCCAATACAGTTATTTGTTTACTGGCTAAAAACTCCCTCACAGACAGTGCCGTGTGAGCTGGTGCATTGTCGTGATGCAAGAGCCATGAATTGTTGGTGAAAAGTTCAGGTTGTCTAACTTTTTCACGCAGCCTTTTCAGCACTTCCAAATAGTAAACTTGGTTAACTCTTTGTCCAGTTGGTACAAATTCATAATGAATAATCCCTCTGATATCAAAAAAAGGCTAGCAACATCATTGCAACAAGTTTGCAAACTTATTTGTCAGGCCTTATGTGCTGCCTACAAGAGACTCACTTCAGATTGAAAGACACACACACAGGCAGAGAGTAAAGAGATGGAAAAAGATATTCCATGAAAATGGAAACAAACAAACAAACAAAAGCTGGAGTAGCCATACTTATACCAGACAAAATAGACTTTTAAAAAAAGGCTATAAAAAGTGACAAAGAAGGACCCTGTAAGCCCACTTCCTGGTATTTATCCATAGAAAACCAAAATGCTACTTTGAGGGGATTTGTGCATCCAAATGTTCATTGTTTACAATAGCTAAGATGTGGAGGCAGCCTGGGTGTCCGTCGATGAAAAAATGGATGAAGAGTAGGTGGTACATATATACAACGGAATATTGGTTGGCCATGGAAGGGAATGATGGCATTTGTGGTGGCATGGATGGACTTGGAGGGTACTGTGCTGAGTGGAATGTAAGACAGAGAAAGACAGATGGAATGTGATTTCACTTATATGTGGCATCTGAAGATCAAAAGAAAGAAACAAATCAAAAACAAACTCATAGATACAGAGAACATTTTGATGGTTGCCAGATGGGAGGGGGGTTGAGGGTGTAGGTGAAAAAAGAGAAAGGGATTAAAAAGTATGAATTGGTTGTTACCAAGTGGTCATGGGGATGTAAGGTATAGCATAAAGATTATAGTCCATATTGTAATAACTACATATGGTGTAGTTAGGCCCATCCTTGGCTCTCTTGGTGGCGTCAACACCACCAAAGCAAGTAAACAGAGACTGGAGATGATGTGGTTTCTCCAAAGGAAAACTGGGGCACAATCTCTATTTCTAGAAGAATGGTGTCAAGCAGGTAAAAATGGCGGCTGTCCACTGTAATGTCACCACGGTGGCTGACATTACAGACAACGCATGACCTCTTCCTTGTCTTTAAAAGGCTCATACTACATTCAGAGAAAAGTGACAGTATATGTAGAACAGCAAAGGAAATATATAATAATAAATGAATTTAATTACAGGTTCTTATTTGCAGGCTACAGAATTCACTTCAATACTTTAAGCAGATACTCTGAGGTAACTCATATAATTCCTGGGAGAGCCAGAGTTGTTGGGTTTGGATGCTACAAATAGGAACAAAGCAACCAGAAAAAGGAGCTATATAATAGTAGGGACTGAACACCAGAAACTCTCCCACCCACTGCCCCGGAAGAACAAGAAGGCTTTACCACCTGGTTGGCCAAAACAGCTGATCTCCTGCACTTAGCAGCTACCATATATTGCTCATTTCTGCCTGTCCATCTAGAGCAGGTGTGTGTGCCTGGGGGCACCTTTCACATGCATGACCTTACCTGCAAAGAAGTCTGGGAAATACAGTTTTTTCAGCTTTCTGGTTTCTTTGTACCAAAGGGTTAATTAGGAAGTGTTGCAATGGATACTGAATGATGTAACTTACAATATCTGCCATAAAGCAGATTACAGGAGAGAAGACAGTAAGAGCTGGACTCAAGATCCAATCACCCCTCACACAGGTTTGTCTGACTTGGGTCTAACATTTGCTAAAAAATATTAGAGGATCTAGATATCAGAGGGTAAGATGTCCACAGAAGTCTGTAGAAGTCTGTACTCTTCAGACCACTCGTGGACCATACCTGTAAAGTGCTGGGTGCCATTTGAAGACAGGCGATAGCATGCTGTGTTTGTCTTTTGGGAGGCAATTAGGAAGAAGTCTGGAACATGTTGGATGAGGAACAATCATGACAGTTTTCCCCCCTTTGACACCCATATTCAGTGTTCCTTCCCCATAAGTACTTCCGCTTCTCTCCATTTATCTCTGACCCCCAGGCCAGGCCACACTCCTCTCTTGCCAGGACCTCACAGTAAACTCCTGACAGGTCTTTTTGCATCCATTCTTGCCCTCCACCAGCCCTTCTCCACTCTGCTAATAAAATAATCTTTCCAAAGCACAAATATAATCATGGCTTCCCTTCAATGGCTTCCATTGCTCTTTGGATCAAAGTCCAAATTCTTTTTTTTTTTTTTTTAAGATTTTTATTGGGGAATTGGGGGATGGAAACAGCGCTGGGGAATTGGAGGAAGGGGAACAGACAAGTTGCTGTCTTTTTGTTCTTCAGTCTAGTTGTGGAGGACGTTGCTTCACTGGCCCAAGTTGGCACCATCATTGCGCTCTTCCCGGGCGAGGCAGATCAGTCGCCAGCTTCTGGTGGCCACTCACTGCGGCTGCTGGCCACTCACGCTGGCTGCTGGCTACACACGGTAGCCCATGGCAACCCACTGCCACAGGGGCTGCAGCCTACGCCGGTGACTCACGGCAGCCGAGCTCCAGGTGGAGCTGTTGTTCAGCATCTTAGCTGTAGAGGGCAGTGTCACTGGCCCTCATATGTGGGATCCAAACCGGGGCCCTCTGGTCCCAAGCCAGCTCTTAACCATCACGCGACTCGGCCAGCCCAAAGCCCGAATTCTTAAAATGACCCCTTCCAATCCCTCTAATACGGCTGTCTATACCCTACCCCATGTCTGGCATGATTTTCTATGATCCCATGTGGCCTATGAAGCCACAAGACCCCTCATGACTGGATTCCTACCATGCACCTCTCCTTTCTCATCTCAGGGAACTTTCTCCTCTGCTCCTTCACACAGGTCTCCGGGCCCACCTGCAGCCTCAGTGCTGCCAACATTCCAGAGACTTCCGATTACTCCACCTTGGTGTAGCTTTGCCCCTATTGTTCTGTCTGCCTGGAATGCCTTTCTTACCTTCTGCCTGGCAAGAACTGCTCCAGATCCAGCTTGGGAGTCACCTTTTTGGGGGAAGCCTTTTGTAGCCATCCCAGAGAAAACTCTGTGTGTCTCTCTTCTCCCTGCTTCTACCACTCCTGTGGGCCATTTCCTACCTGATTCACTTTGATTTTCCTCACCTAGCATGGGACCTACCTACTCCATTAAAAGTGGAGTGAACAAGACCAAATAAAGATAAAAATTAAAAAAAAGCCATCCCCCTACACCGAAAGCAGTAATAAAGAAAACGTGTTCTACTACCACCTTGAGACTTCAATTAATGTGCTTTTCTCCTCGTGCATTCTTGCTTCCAAACAAGCAAAGCCTGACAGCCCAAATGAAATCATTTATCTTTCTAGTTCTCTGCCTCAGCTCTAACACTCGTGAAAAAAAAAACCATGATATTTGACCAGAAACTGGCAAATATAAAAGCTATAGCCTAGCATCTTCCCGTTACCTGGTTGCACAACCCATGTATTCACACACATACACAGGAAAAATGTTCACCTGCAATCCTTCTTTTCTCTTAGGCAGAATTATATGCCAAATTATCATATTTGATCATTTTGTTTCTTCACATAAACCCCAGAGCCTGTGTCTGTGGGTGCACGCTCACGCACGTGCATGCCCACCGACCACATTATTCAACTCCATGTATGAATTACACAGTGCAAACAGCCTTAGCAGAAAAGAACACAACCAGAAATGCAGAAAACTTCTGCTAAATGTTATGTTCCAGTTCCTTCTTATACTCTAATGCCTTTTGATTCAGAGTGACCTATGGGTTTCCAACCATGGGCCAGTGAGGAAATAAAAGAGCTTTTTCCACTGTGCCCTGTATAATTAAATACCTAGATGAAGTTTCCCCGGTTCTGCTTTCAGAGCCAAACAATGCTTGTTTGCATTCCATCATCATATATAAACACCCACAGGCCAAGATAATTCACCTTCGCTGTTCTACCGCTAAACCTTAAATCACAGCACCCTGAACCGCATTTAAGCATATCAGAAGGGCCTCTGGGTTATGAAGCCTGCGGTATTTATTTTTCTTTGAATAACAAAAATATCCTACTTACAGTCCACTATTTGGAAAGGGATAACAAGGGTATAGACACTCCATAGATAGTTCCCGCATCAGGTCTATGGACTCAAACATCTTTTTTTTCTCCGAACCTTTGTCTCATTGCTGCTAAGTAGTCACTAGAGAGAGTGGTTGGGAGGTCGCTTCTACTGGCTTCCCCTGCTGAGATCTGGAGAGTGGGACCACAGCAAGGAGTGAGAAGGCATTGGAGGCAGGCGTGAGGGAAGATAATACGGTGGGGGACCAGGACTTCTCAAGTCTGACCATGCACACGAACTACGTTGGGGTCTCATCACAATGCAGATTCTGGCTTGGTAAGGATGGACTGGGGCCTGGGAGTCTGCACTTTCTAGCAAGCTCCTGGGCAATACAGATGCTACTGGCCTGGGGACCACAAATCGAGTGATGCTCTGAGTCAGGTAGGCCTGACTGGGAACTGCCTCCTTGGTAGCTGGGCACTCTTGGACAAATTACTTGACCTCTCTGGGCCCTGGATTTCTTATCTGTGTAACAGCAATGATAGCACCTATCGGGAAGAGGATTAAATTGTGTGATGCATGTGAGAGGCTGATACTAATGCCTGGCACATGACAGAAGCGTGTGGTGAGTGCTGCTTAGTGTTACCTGGTTCCGAGGCCTTCTGGACCAAAGAGCATCAATAGTGACAGAATTGAGACAAGAACCCACCTCTCCGAATGCCCAACAAGCATGCCATGCCCACTTTATTGTTTCATTGTTTTTAGTATTAAATTATTTTCTTGGTTTTATTTTCTCATGACACAAAGTAATACACGTTTGCTTAAAGAAAGAAAGGGAGGAAGACAGGAAGGGAGGTAAAGAGGAAAAGAAAGAGGAAGGGAGGAAAGGACAAAATAAAATAAGAAAAAAACATCTCTACCAGAGAGATCACGTGACATTTGGTCTGTCTCCAGTCACATAAACACATATATTATAAATGATGGAATTATAGTGTACATGCCATTTTGCAATCTTTTATTTTCACTCAATACATCACAGTAACAACACAAACAATAGTGATAGTAACAATAACAATAGCTCCTCTGCCTTCGTTTCTTGCTATGTGCCAAACACCCCTCACATACAGTAGGTGCCTTAACTCATTAATTTTCACAACAACACTTTGACATGGACTCTTATCATCCTCATTTTATAAATGAGGAAACTGAGGCGCTGAGAGTGAAATTTACCCAAGGTCACACAGCTAGCAAATGGGGGATTCAGGTTAAAAAAAAAAAAAAACTCAGGCAGTCTGGAAGCACAGCTCAGGCCTTTAATTTCTATATTCTTCATCCTTTTCAAGTTCATCCTGATAGGCGGTTTTATTGCCTGATTTTTTCCCCCACTCACCACATCAGGAATCTCTGTGCCATTCCGTGTTTTTGCATAACATCATTTTTGAAGGCTACATAGTATTCCGTGGTCCATCGTTATCTCCCTTTTACAGATGACAAAAGCTCAGTGAGATGGCAGGCAGTAATGGAAACAAGCAAGACCTGCCTGGGTGCCTAGGTTCTGTCCACCCGACGGAGACACGGAGCAGGCAAGCAAAACCATTCCACCCTTTGATGGGATGAATAGGAGGGGCAGTGAGGATTTGAGAAGACCGTTTGAAGAAGATTTGAAGCGGTACCCAAATGGCAAAAAGGAGGTCATCACACAGATTTATTTAAATCTCTCAACACGAAGCCAAATGGTAACCCTAGGGAATGGACTCGGAAGTATCATTTTCCTGTAAACTTCTCATAAGGAACATGTGAGAGGGTGCAGAGTGGGGTTAGCAAGGCCCCAGAGCCAGAGGCTGGCTCTGTCCTCTGTGTGGCCTTAGGTAGGCTCAGTCACCTAGTCTGCAAAATGGGCTTGTGACACTTACCTTAGGGCAGGGCTGCTATGAACATGAAATGGAATAACCATGTGAGGCACCCGGCCTGGGGGACATGGAACACTTTAGCTGCTGTTGACATTGACACTCAGTATTTGATTTGGCCTGGCTGTTAAAGGGTCAAATCTGGGCTATTAAGACATCAATATTAATCAATAGTAGAATAAGGAGATTCCTAAGGTCTCACAAACTACACGTATTTGTGAGCTCGTTGGGCATTGTCACTGTATTATGATTAAGATCCAGGTAATACTTTGCACGTCATATGCTAAGTTTCACGACCAGGGCAGCTTAGGAAATTCTAAGTAATGGCTTTTGGCTTCTCATTTAATCTGTTAGCTCTGGTAAACTAAGGGAAAGAGCTAACTGGACCACCCCAACCACCTGTGACCTCTCTCAACTCTCAGGTGGGGTCACTGCTGAGGTAGAGGCCTCAGCAGGAAAGATACTTCCTTATGGCTCTGTTCAAGACCATAAGTAATACTAACAATGGCTCCTACCACGCGCTGGGCAGTGGGCCAAACACTTCACGTCCATCCTCTAACTTCATCCTCTGACCGCCTCTTCTCAACGTTTTACAGGTGAGGGGACTGAGGTTCCGAGAGGGCAAGGAGCTTGGCCAAGTCACACAGCCGGACGCTCCGTCCTCGCGACAGCGCGTCAGGCTCTTCCTCCGCGGGGGCCACACGCCTTCCGTTTCTCCCTAGTCAACGCCAACCTCATCTTCAGGTCCCAGCATGTCACTTGCGCAGTGACATGCGCCCATTAGGGGCTCACCAAGCTCCGTGTTCTCCTTCACGCCGCCTGTCACAGCTACCGGTGCACCCTTGTCCGTGCGAATATTGGCTTCCTGTATCCAGTCGGGGTGAAGAGCGCAGCGGAGACATCAGGCGTGCGGGACTAGAGCAAGCGCCCCCTCTCTCCAGCTGCGCGACTGTGGGCAGGTTATCGTGCCTCTTTTCACCCGTTTCCTAGCCAGTACCATGAGGGTCAGAGTAATAATGGCCTCGCAGGATGATGGCGATGATGAACCAACGTTGCTGAGATGCGCTTGAGGAAATGCCCAGCAGGTAGGGAAGGGCCCGGGGCCGAGTCCCTTTACACTGTAACCTCCAGCCGGGCAGGGCTGTCCCGGCTCAGCGCCTGGCACAGCAGGTGTGCCACGAGTTCCGGTAAATCTCAGTGAAGTACTATCAGAACCATCATCCTCATCTTACAAACCAATGGTTATTGAGTCGCTTGGCCCAGGTCTCCCAGCTGGTGAAGAGGCCACGCTGAGGCTGGCCCCGAATCCTGCGCCGACGCCCACTTTGCCATTCCGCCAGCCATTGGGTCTTTCCGGCCCCTCTGTGGAGTAAAAACCCAGGGTCCCCATGAGACAGGGAGAGGGAGATCACAGAAGCAGAGGAGGAAACATACCCCGGGAGAGGCGGTTATTCCGGCCCTCTCCCCAGTCCCCAGCACAGGGGCCTGCAGGTTTTCACCTCTGCCCTGCTGTTCTGAGAAGCTGGAAACCAAAATGGCAGCAGAGGGGCTGAAGGGAACTCCTGGGAGGGACAGAGGGACCTTCACGGGCCAGACCTCCTGTTACCAGGCTGGACTATCTCCCTCCGGGCTCCTGGCTCTCCCCCACAGAATGAGGACAGGACAGGGGATCCTCCCTTCTCTCAAAAGCCTTGATGTTTTTAACTTGTTCCTTCACGTCCCCGGGGGCCTAATGTGGCCGGGGCCTAATGATTTCCTGTGAAAGGTCTTCCCACGGAGTTTTCCTGTGTCTTCAGCGGCAGGACGAATCCAGCCAGACCGGCTCCATTCCCCTCCCTTCACCCTCGCGGACCAGACCAACCTGGCATTTTTTTCTCTTGAATTTAAGAGCCTTGCAGACACAAAGATCCTTTTAGCTTTTAACATATTTAATAATTTATTATTTATCTGATATTTTTATAAATGTATTCCTCAGATCGTGCTTTTGCATCTCCCGTTTCCAATTTGCACCTACCTGACATAGTTTATATTACCACCCATTGATGCTCTTAAGGCAGGGATGCCTCTGTTAACACTTCTTTCTAGTCCTAATGAACTTCCATGCTTCATTTACTCAAGGAGACAGCTTTCTCCCCCTTCTACATTTCCCTGCTCACAGGCATACAAATCATATGTGTCACTAATACAGTGTTGGTTTTCCCTGCGTTGGTTCTTTTTTTAAAAACATGTTTGCCCTTCAGCCTGCTATTAACCAGTTTCTTCCTACTTTGAAAAACTTGCTCTTTTAAATTTCATCATTCAGTTTTTTCCTCGGGGATTTTACCCTTTATTAAGAAGTCAAAACCAATTTTGGAGCAATCATAGATACCAAATAGTCTCATGAATCTTTTGTATGGTCCACAGCTCCTGGCACAGGGGTGGGTATGCAGCAGGGACACAGTAAGTGCTTGTTGCAACCAAGGTGGTCAACAACCAATTTTTTGGAAAAGCAGGGTTGGGCGCGGGTTAAGTACGTGGGTGTAAAACCAGACTGCATGGGTCTGAATGCTGGCTTTGTCCCACATTGGCTGTGTGACCTTAAGCAAGTTACTCAAATACTCTGTGCTTCAGTTTCCCCTGCCCTAAAATGGGACCAAGTGTCATTCTATCATCTTTCAATGAATGTTGTGAGGATTAAATAAGCAAAACACTTAGGATGGTTCCTGGCAGAGCAAGCTCTCAATGAATAACAACTTTTGTTATCACTGACTGCCTACTATTTGTAAGACTGATAGGCATTGGAGATAACCTAGAATCATAGATGGAATCAGGCAAATCATACCTCTCCGCTACCCTGAAATTTAAGAACTACACTCGATAAAAATAATAACAAGATCTTGTTCCTGGTTGTCTACACAAGTATTCAGCTGTGTGGAGATGGCCCCTCCATAAGTCCCAGTGTCACCCTGTTACTTCTCTATGACCTTGAGGTCAGCATCTGTAACATCAGGATGCAATTCGTCTCTTGCTGGGGAGAGAAGCGAAATCTCTGTTCTCAAATCTATCACCATCATTCAAATAATTTCTTGATTCATTAGTCTAAAATGAACTGCCCACACACCAGTTGGGAACAGTTGCTAACAAGCCAACCATACAAAGCCATCCAAGTCCTCTGTAAGGTGGCAGAGGCAGAAATGCACACTAGGGGGCGAGTGCGTTCATTCATTGTTCCCCGTGGTGTGGCTGGGTCCCAGAACCGGGAAGGGAAGGCTAGCTCGACCTACTCAAAAGCCCCATATCTGTGTGCAGTCTCATTGCCCCAGCTCAGGAGGTTATATTAATTCCATAGAGACCTGAGAAATCTGAGGATAACCTGCCCAGGATCACAGAGCTAAGCGGAGAAACTGAAATGGAACCCAGGTTTCTTCCTCAATGGGGCTGCCCCCAGGATCCCAGGAGAGGGCAGCACTCAACTTTGCCTAGAGGAAGGGAAGTTATGCAGACACTTGCAATGTAGACACTGAAGAAATGATGGGTCACGTGCATCTTCCCCAAAAGACGAGCATGGGTTTAGGCCTAATGGGTCCCATGGAACTGAAGTCCTGGGAGGTGCTCTCTAATGAGGGTCTAGGGTCATATAAGTCCGTGAAATGCGGCCTTCACTATTCTTGCTGAAATACAAAGTACACATTCTTTTTTTGAAGAACCTTAGAAACCCTGGAGTAAAGAAGCCTGTTTGCTTGATTTTGTTTAAGCCAGTCAGCATTTCCCCGGCCTGTCTGACATCAAGGTTTTTATATACATGTAACACCCATTAACGTTCACTTTGAGAAATGCCAGTTTTGTCAGATAAGGAACATAACGAAAGTGAAGCTATGGGAACTTACTCACTTGAATAATGAATTGACACAGATTTCTCAAGGACAGAGGAAAGTGTGTCCATGCAAGATGCTTATGGAAAGTCAGAGTTACACAACAAAAACAAAACCAGAACCATAAAGAAACCTAAAGTCTTTACGGAAAAACCATTTCAGCATTAAGGATGATTCCCAGACATAACAAAGAAGACAAAATAAAAAGGCAACCAAGTTGTTTCACGCCATGGGATACAAAATCTCTATTTTACTAGTTCATGCTCAGCGCTAAGATCTCACAGCATGAAATGCAAGTTTATTCATGGAGTTGCTATGTCCACCGACATGATCAGAGGTTTTGCTATGGCTCTGCATCTTAATGGCTTAGAAAAGTACAGTCCATGCAGCAATATTTACAATAGCCAAGGCATGGAAACAGCCTAAGTGTTCATCAACAGATGAATGGATAAAGAAAATCTCTCTCTCTCTCTCTCTCTCTCTCTCTCTCTCTCTCTCTCTCTCTCACACACACACACACACAGAGGAATACTATTCAGCCATTGAAAGGGAATCCTGCCATTGTGACAACATGGACAGACCATGAGGGTATTATGCTCTCACTTATATGTAGAATCTTTAAAAAGTCTCTTACAAAAAGAGATCAGGCTTGTGGTTCAGAGGTGGAAGGTGGGGATGGAAGAATTGGATGAAGATGGTCCCTTAAACTGACACTGTGCTGTACGTCAATCATATCTCAATAAAACAAAAAGAATTTAAATCAGTACTTCAAAAATTATTCAGACATAGACTAAAAGAACTGGAAGGGAGGGAGGGAGGGAGGAAGGAAAGAAGGAAGAAAGGAAGGGAGGGAAGGAAAAAGCTATCAAAACACAGAGACAAAAACAAGAATAGTCCACGGGGACAGATGGTTAGCCCCATGGCTGGCTCTGAAATCTGCTTTCTCCAGTTCAGTGAGAGGCCATCGGAGACAAGGCAAGGACCAGCTGCTGTTTCACAGCTGGCGCAGCTGCAGGACTGACCGAGTAGACCCTTGGTCAGCACAAGAGCCTGGCAGCTTGCGCTGACCTCATGCCTCAGAAGGACATAGACTAAAAACACTGACTGTTCCTGGCTTGCTAAAGCTAGGTGCGAATCCTTCAATATTCCTCCTTTTAATAGACGGGGTCTCATTTCCCTCCTCTTGAATCTGAGCTGGCCCGTGACTGGCTGGACCAAGAAAATGCGGCAGCAATAATGTTCTGGAAATTCTGAGGCTAAGATCATAAGAAGCATTGCAGCTTCTGTCACAGTGTCTTGGACGCCCTGGCACTCTTCTGTGAGGAAGACCAAGCAGCCCTGTGCAGAAGCCACATGGAACTCTGGCTGAGTGCCAGCCCACCGCCAACATCACCTTGCCAGGCATGTGAGTGCGCCATCTTGGAAGTGGCTCTGCCAGCCCAAGTCAAGCCACCTCAGCCATGGACTTCCAACCAGCCATCAGCCAAGTCCTCCCTGGGTAACCTGACCCTACATGGAATATTCATGGATTATAATAAGATGGTTGTCTTAACCCATGAAATTTGAGGTCATTTGGTAAAGAGCAATAGATGGCTGGAAAACAATTTTATTGAGCTACTAGCATAAGATAGGCATCAAAGTGGGTGCTCTGTTATCTGCTTGTCCTGAGAGCCTCCATGCGTAGGTATTTAATCATACAAATGTGAGAATTAAGGCTTTGCCCTCATATTAAGAAACTCACCAAAGTCACCCAGAAACTGTTCTTATCTCCCATATCTTTAATGACAAGGAAACCCTTTACGGGAAGAATCCACAAAATATGCCAGGGATAATACAGGTGGGAGAAAAGTACAATGAATGTTGAATTGTGTGGGTGCAAGAGAAGCACCTCAGATTCAGGCCTAAAATACAATAAAAGTTGTAGGCAACGGAGAATTTTCACGCAGATGTGCTTTCCTTCTCGCTGCTATTCTATCGCAGCTGTGGGACTGAATTGGGGGGAAAAGGGAGGGACTATTTTCACAATGTTAAGGATTCCTTTCCCTTTAAATTATCAAGGCTGGCGCACCAACTGTGCCCTTGACACTTGTCTTTGATCAGAGTGCTCATGGATTTAGCACCTACTATGTGTCAGCATTGCTTCAGGAGCTTCACCTGCTAGGTAACCCCAGGCACATTTCCTCACATTTGTAAGTGCTTTGGAGTTTATAAACTATGTTTACCCACATGCTCCTTTCATCATGAGAGCAGAAGTTTGTCCTGGGGAGCAAACAGAGCCAAATTAATCAACAAATAATATTTACCAGGCACCACCTATGTGGTTGAGAAACCGGGCCCTTCCTGGCTTCCCCGCCCCACCACCTGCTTGTTGCCCTTTGCTGCCTTCCTGACAGTGTGTATCGTCATGGCTCATACGCGGTCCCCTTGAGTCTGCAAGTTTCTCTTGCACACGAAGAGCCTACCTAAGTGCAGGGCTCGGGGCAGAATAGGCAAGTGCCTCTGGTGCGGAGGGAGGGAGGGAACAAGGAGGGAGGAAGGGAGGGAGAGGAAGAGGAGGGAGGGATATGGATGGATAAGTGGATGGATGGATGGAAGGAGGGAGGAAGAGAGGGAGGAGGATGGGAAGGGAGTAAGGGAGGGAGGGATGGATAAGTAGATGGAAGGAAGGAAGGAAGGAAGGAAGGAAGGAAGGAAGGAAGGAAGGAAGGGAGGGGAAGGAGGGAAGGAAAGAGAGAGAAAGAAGGGAGGGAGGGAAGGAAGGGAGGAAGGGAGGAAGGGACTGTATGTAGTTCAGCAGTTGAGAGGTGGTTAAGAACTGCGGAATCACCCAGTCCTTGTCCCATTCCTGACCATGTGACTGGGGGCCAGGTACTTAACCTTTCTGAACAGAGATTCTATCACATCCACAGTTAGTGGGGATTCAGTGAGATGATGCGTATCTCATAGTGCCTGTCGCGTCGGTAACTCGCAAACGAGGAAGACAGGAAGCACTGAAGAGAAGAAACAGGAGGAGACCGAAGAGCTGAAAGAAATGGGGATGACGAGGACAGCACAGAGCAAGTCGTCAAACCAGGCACCAAAGAAGGCAGATGCATTTAAAACACGGTCTGGTCCTCCAGATGCCCAAAGCCTATTCAGGGAGAAATCAGGAAAGACAGCCAACTCTCCTAAGCCATTCAACATCAAGTGTGAGGACAGCAGCAGGTTTGGAGATGGAGGGAAGGCAGGCAGGATTTGATCTGTGGGGTGGGAAAGAGATGAACCCTAGAGAAGCGCGGGCGACCAAGGCCAGGGCAGTAAGCAGCGCCCTCCGGGCAGGCCGTGTGTTCGGGACATCGTGTTGTGCCAGAAAAAGCCTTGGCCGCCGGGCACAAGTGCTGGTCCCACAGATTTGCGACAGTTCCCAACCCACCTGACCACCTTTGCATGGGGACACAGGGTTTCCGTGTCCCCAACAGTATCATAAAACCTGTCACGTGTCTCGCCGAAGCCGAGAAGTTTGAGACCAGAGAGGAATGGGAGAAAGGGTGCTTGGGAATGGGGTACTTGTTTTTTTTTTCTTTTAACCCGAGGGCCCAGGGAATAGTCACACAGCAAGGGCAGGGAGTGAGTCCAGGTGAAGTCCCCGGCTCCCTCCCAGCTCTGAGGATCTGTGATGGTGAATGAGGACAAAACCAACCAGCTCCTCCTGAGAAGCCCAGGTGAACCTTTTGATCAGAGCCATCGGGTTCACCTCTGCCCCTCTGCCCAGCACAGTGGCCCAAATCCCCACATTATGGTTTTAAAAGCTGCTGGCCTTGGACCAGGCACTTGTTTTGCTCGTTTGCGGTGTAGAATGCCGATTTTTTCTGGCAAACTGCTGAGTGTTTAAAGCGTTCCACGATTTAAGTGGAGTGCCCTCCCTTTATTCAAAGATTTGAGGAAGAAATATACAAACTGCACTAAGAATACAGGTGAAGTGGGAATGCCGCTGAAGCAGCCTTTACGTTAGAGGATTCACGTCCCAGGCAAGGTCTTTCCTCTCTTCACTCATTCAACAAGGATATTATGCAGCCCTACTTTGTGACAGGCAAACTGAACAAAACAATGCCTGTGTGTGTGTGTTCATACATATCAGTGCTGTGAATAAAAATAAAAATACAACAGGGTAAGGGGAAATGCAGTGATAGGAGTGTGCGTTACTTGAAACAGGCCTCTCTGAACAGAAGGCATATGAGTCGAGAGGTGACGGTGAAGGAGGTGAGGAAGCCATGTGGGCCTCTGGGAAAGGGCATTTTAGGAAGAGGGGACCAGAAGACATTACAATACTGGTTTACAGCTTTTGAGGAAAGCATGTGATACAGGTTGTATTCGTTTCCTATTGTTACGGTAACAAATATCAAATTTAGTGGCATAAAATAAACTTGCTATCTTACAGTTCTGGAGGTCAGAGGTCTAATGGGTCTCACAGGCGAGAATCAAGGTGTAAACAGATGTGCGTTCCTTCTGTAGGCTGAAGGGGACAACTTGTTTCCTTGCTGTCTCTGACTTCTAGAAGCTGTTTATGTTCCTTGGCTCATGGCTCCTTCGAGTCACTCCAACCTCTCTGCTTCAGTCATCATATCCTCTTCTGTGTCTCTCCTGCCTCCCTCTTATGAAGGCCCTTGTGGTTGCATTGGACCCACCGAATAACCCAAGATAACCTGCTCATCTCAAAAATCCTTACATTAATCACCTCTGCAAAGTCCCTACCAGACAATATAGTCACAGGTTCCAGGGATTAGGATATGGACAACCTTGGAGGGTCATTACTCAGCCTGCCACACGGCTGTGCAGCCAACACTTGATTAGTCACAATACTGGGACTCCAAGTCTTCATAACCCACTGGCCTGGAGCAGGTGGACAGGGGAGGACGCTGAAGTGGGGGAGCAGCTGGGAGGCCGGTGACAGACAAGCAGAGATCTAGGCAGCTCCAGTCTGTCAGGGGCCAAGAGGCGGAGCTCCCCCAGGTAGGCGGGGCCAAAACTATGAGCCATGCAGGAGGTCGAGGAACCAGTGACATCATGAGGAAAAAATCAGCAAAATCCAGACAGCTAAAGACAACTGAATATGAATATGAAGGGAGAATTGTCAGTTTCGTTTTGGGATTCTGGCACAGTGATAATATTTTTAAAAAACATCCTGATCAAGCCAAGCTGCCGTCTGACTTAAGAGTGTAACGGCATGAGGTCTGGAAGTGACTTCAGAACTTTCCAGTAACAACTAAAAAAGTCTGGGAGAATAGCTGAAGCAAGGACGGCAAAATGTTAACCGCTGCTGCAGGGGAAGGGATCCATGGGAATGTATTATAAAATATCTATATTTTGTGCATGTTTGAAAACATCCACTAAAAAACCTGAAGTGTTTTGGGGAGGGCCAGCTGAGGTTTAAGAGAAACAACCTGGCTTTTTGAATTAGAACACTGAAAACTTATTTGCACATGAAGACATGTTCGAACCAAGTCCTCGGAAATCCGAGGAATGCCGGCTGAACAGAGATACTACAATGGCAGGTGCTGGCCGTGTGGATGTGGTGCGGGCATCCTGAAGAGTGGCATGGCCCCGCTTGCTGAACTAAACCCAGTCTGTGATCACACCTGGCAGACGGCAGGGATTCTCACACAGGTACAGGGACCACGTGCCAGGATGTGTTCACTGCCGCTTCCTTTACGGCAGTGGAGAGTTGTGTGTCTTGTCATCGGGACACTGGGTGGTGAACCGCAGGGGTTCCAACCCCCCAGGCACTATCATCAGAGCATGGATTAGATGGACCCCTGGCAAGGATGGACCTTAAAGGCACTGAGTTGAAGGGAAGACAAAAAAAGGAAGAAACACATGATACATAAAATGGAAATTCAAAATATAGTCCCATTCATTTGGGAAGACACACATAGACAAGAAAATTCACACGGAACAGAATGGTGATCTAATAGCAGAGATCGGCAAACTACGGCCCTCAGGGGAAACCTGCCCTCAGCCTGTTTGTGTAAATAACGTATTATGGGAACACAGTCACACCCATTCGTTTATGTATTGTCACAGAACTTTATATGCACAGTTGATAATGTGCCCTACACTGAAGGGTTCATTGGCTCAGTCCTCTGCACCCAAGGTTGAAGAAAACAATGAACATGGTCAGCAAACCTACGCTTGAGTACTCACCAGCTAACAGAGCCACTTTTCCTGCTTGCCCCTCAATGCTGACAGTTGTAAAAACGGGGTAATATCCATCTTAGAGACAATATGCCTTGCAAGTGCCTTGTGAATTACAAATGGCTCTTTGAATGTGAAGGTTTCTTATTATCAGGGTAACACAGGAATGCTACTGCAAACACACATCCTCCATAACCCAATGACGTCTTCTCGGTAAGTCTCATCCTATTCTTTTCCTTGCCCATCCTCTGGAGAAGCCGATAATAAGGAAGTAACCAGAAGGCGAGGCAAAGAGAAGGGAAAGTGCAGAACAATGGGACCCACAAACCGAAGCAAGCTGGGACACTGGGAAAGCTGAACAGGGCAGCTGGGTTTTCCATGAAGGTACGGGGAGGATGGGCCTTTGTGGCCTCTGTCCACCAGGCCTCAGAAGAGGGAGCCGGCCTCACAAGGGTAATGTCATGTCAACACATCTGATGTAGATAGAGGGACAGGGAAACAAGCAATTTCCTGTAACAAGGCACACCAGCTACCACTGTTTAGGTGCCGAGCGTGTACCGGGAATATGCATAATCTTAAATATCACAAGTACCCAATCAGGTAGGTACTGCTAGTTATCATCCCATCTGACAGGTGAGAATATTGAGGGTACCAAAGGTTAAGTAATTATTCCAAGGACACGCAAGTGGAAAGCGGCAGAATGTTTATTCAGCCCTCCCCACAATGCTGAAAGGTATTATCGTGGCTGCAAGTGTTGGCGGCAGCGCCTCCAAATGTCCCACCCACTCACTATGGCATCACACTGCCTCCCTGAGACCCCAGGGCCCAGAGAACCATTTACTAGAGAAGTGTCTTCACTTTCCCAGGCCCTGAACCAGGTCAGCCAGAAGAATATTCTAAGGGAAAAGGCAGACTGGGTGCAGCTGGAGGCATCATGGGGTGCTTAGGCAGTCTGGTGTTTACATTCCATTCCTAAAGGCTCCCGACTCATTTCTGTTGGTCAATTTAAGGGAATGCTATCTGATGTAACTAAGAAGCTGCAACTTGAAGACACGACAGCATGGAATGACGGCAAGAAAATTAGATGTGCAAGAGGGAACAGAGTCCTAAGCCTAGACATGAGAACTTGGGCAAATCGCTTCTCAAGCTATGAAGTTGGGTTCGCTTCCTTGCAAATGGCGACATTCCCTCCTGCTCTACCAGGTACATAGCTCCCAGACACTTAAAAGCAAACCCCAGTACTATTTACTGGGCACATGACCTTGGCTAGAGATTATGCTCTTCTGTGTATATTACATACTTTTACACTTAACACAAATGGATGAGGTAGATGCAATCCTGTCCCCGTTTTACAGATGACAAGGCTAAAATATTAAGTCACTTTCTCACTGAACCCAGAATTTGAATTCAAGTCTGTGTTACCAACAAGAGCCCATGATTTTAACCCAATGGTTTTAAACCCTAGACACACGTTAGAACCAAATAGTTTTGGAAAAAAAGTTGATATTTGGACCCCAAACACATAGATTTTGGTTTAATTGGTCTGAGGTGGGGACCAGGTTGAGAATCAGTTTTAACTGTATTATAAAGTGGCCCATTAAAAACTGGCACAGAAATGCACAAAAGATAAATATAACTCTACAACAAACTAAAATAAGATGGCTGCCTTTGTAATATGTGCTAAATGATGATATGCTTAAGCAATTAAATGATCTATTATTCATACTATTTAATACTAAATGCAAATGAACGTATTTGACTAGGCATTTAAAAAATATATGAATTTGAAAGGTGTAGCATTCTGATAATACATCATTTTAGGTTGCTTTTTTTTAAAAAGAGAAAATATGATATGAATCAAGCAATAAAACAGATAGCTCTGGTAAAAAAAAGAAAAGTCCAACTAACACTCCCACCCAAACAGGAGTAAATTAACTTCCAAATTGCTAGGCGTGGCCCACCAATGAGTTAGGGCTTTATGTTGAAGTTTACACCAGGGTGACTTCTTGAAGGTCAAGGTCATTGAGAAAGGTCAAAGTGTAGTGGGGAAGACTTACATTTTCCCTTTCAAACTCAGAATACACGTAATTAACCCTAAAATGGGCAACTAATCTTCAGCAAACAGGTACTCCTAGCCAATTTCTAGGTTTAAGCTGTAATTGTCACTGTAGATTGAAGTAGCGCCTTGTTCCCACTAAAATAATTTTCTCATCTGCTTATTAGCTGGCTGTGTGACCTGGGACATTTAATATCGCAGGCTTACTTCCTTAGAGCAAGAGAAACAACACCCAGGGTTCTTCTTCCCAGTGCTGCTGTTAGGCTGAATGAGCTCATCTGTGCAATTAGTTCTAACACAGTGCCAGAAACAGAGAAGGGGCTCACTAAACAGCAATTTTCCACCTTTTCTATGAATGTTCTTGTTGGGTTAGTGGAAATAGGGCATGACTCAACAATCTCCTTGAGGATCTTGGAGCTATCTTCTTCTGTTAAGTTTTAGTTTTAAATATAATTCACAGTTATCAACTGTATTTAAATTGTACCTTCTCCATAAGCCATTGATTGGCTTAGGCTCTGTGTCAAATAGCCCAACACCACATACACTGTATTATAACATGATAGGCTAAATTATACTGCAATAACAAACACCCCCAAACCTCAGTGGCTTCCATGACAGGTTTATTTCTTGCTCATTTCCATCTGGGGTCATCTGAGAATTTTGCTGTGTCACCATGCTCCAGTGACATAGCAGAGGGAGGAGGGGGCACGGGAACTACACACTGGCAGTGCTTACAGCTTCCACTCAGTCATGACCATGTCACTTCTGCTCCATCCCACCTGGCCTAAGCAAGTCACATGGCCACAACTCACTTCAAGGGCAATGTGGAAAACCTACCACATGACTGGACCCAGAAATATTGGGTTGTCGGAAAAGTCATGACACGTTTTTGCAACAAAAAAACAGAAAAAATACAGCATGACTTTTCCGACAGACAACCCAATATTTGGAGAATCGCATTGATCTCACTAGTTTACAAAGCTCTTGACACAATGATTACCCAATGTAATTATCACAATATCTAAGACAGCAATTAATTAAATGTGATAATTCAATTATAAGGTGTCAGCAAACACCAACAAATACAGAAAACCCAATATAAACAGTTTAGACAACTCTGCCCACTATTCTGAATGAAACAAACTTGACTGCATGAAGCAGGAAATGCGACTGCTGTTTGCTCAAGATTTGCCTGTCTCTTGGTGTGTCTTCTATAATGAGTGGAATTCTTATTTTGCTTTTTTTGTAAATGAATGGCCTGAATAAAGGGCAACTATTGTATATTCTCAGCTTAAAAATTGTCATCTTTCAGTATTGGGGGGAAACGCTGCCCCCCCCCCGTACATCCCCCAAAATAGCCCAGCATGCATCTCTAACACATCACCACCTTATTTGGGAGATTTAATTTGGTCTATATAATGATTTTTGACCTAAGGCAGCGGTTCTCAACCTGTGGGTAACAACCCTTTTGGGGGTCAAACGACCCTTTCACAGGGGTCGCCTAAGACCATCGGAAAACAAAAAGATATTTACATTACGATTCATGACAGTAGCAAAATTACAGTTATGGAGTAGCAACGAAAATAATTTTATGGTTGGGGGTCACCACAACATGAGGAACTGTATTAAGGGGTGGTGGCATTAGGAAGGTTGAGAACCGCTGCCCTAAGGGCTCACTTTCGAGTCTGACCCCAGGGTGAAAGATGAGATTCTACTTTATCCCTGTCCAAAAGGTGAGGAAATACACAAAAGCTCAACAGTCAAGTAACAAGGACACGGAGCAATAAAGTGGCTTAAAATCTCCATCTCCTCCAGGCAAGTCCCTGTGAAGCCATAGCTTAGATGCATCTCAAAACTGTGTGCCACCCCAGTCCCCACCTTCCACTGGCTCCTGGCTCAGCATTTCAGCCACCTCTTCCACAGTGGAGTCGAATGTGTGAGGCAGGAGGCTAAGAATAGTCTTCACTTTTCTTAGTTAACCAGGCAGGGAAGTGCTTTGGTTTCAAAGCCTGATTGCTGGGTGTCAGGCTTCAGGGGGAAAGAAAATAGAGATGGTTTATCAGCCCCACTTAATTATGCCAATAGAACTCAAGTGAGATTTGTTAAGGGATGGGAAATCGGAGGGCCCACGTATGTCAATATGTCAAGGAAAGCTCACTAAACCTTCGCTCATCTGATTACATCAATACATATTTATCTTTCCTACATCTGTACAAATAATTCATTTAGAAGGCAGTGATACAGCCTCAATCTTTTCTCTTGACTTAAAGATTAAGGGGGAGTGGTCAACTTCTCTATTCAGCTCTTCTAGAGACAAATAACCTGAAAGCCTCCTGTAACAAAACAGCTGGAAATGCAGGAAAAAAAAACAAAAAAAAACACCTAAGGTCTTTCAAAATGCGTAGCTGAGCAAACCAGGAATAGGGGAAAGCGCCAGGATGGGGGTAGGGCTGAAAATTTAAATAAGAATGATGTGACTGGGTATGGTTTGACATTTGCCAAACTTGGCAAGACAGGGGCAGGAGGAATGAAAAGGGGTGGAGTGCAACTGCAATTTCTATTGAATCTTGGGCCTTCTTCAAAAGAGCATGTCCCAAGTGGCCCAGATATGACAGTGAAGTTCAGCTTTGCAGTGGCAGGGGTGGGGTAAGGTGGATTATGGGAAATAACATTGCTACAGAAATAAGTTAATGGGCTCTGGGGCCTGCACCCCCAACCCTCCACCCCCAACTTTAAGATCTGAAAACCAACTCTCTCACTTCCTAGTCTGAGACCCTGGGCAGGTTACATAACCTCACAGCACCTCATTTTCCATGGCTGGGCTGTTGTGAAGAATTGATAAATTTAGTGCTAACACGTTAAGTGCCTGATTAACACAGTACCTGGTAAATATAATAATAGTGTTCAAAAAACGGTATCACGGTCCGAAAATTTAATAAAAAATACACCTCATTTTTAATTGTAAAGGACTGAGATTCCACAGCCTTATCAGATACTAATCAAATGATTAGAAAAAAGTCTGAAATTTGAGCAAAGGTTTATAACTTCCTCCACAGTTAAAACAACTAACACGTAAAAAAATGTTTTGGTTAACTATTATTATCCAATTCTCTTAATGCTACATAGTTGAAAAAAATTTTTGTTTACTTGGGAAAAGGACTCCAATGAGATTATAAATGTAAGCCACAATGTGTATAACAGGTGTGTGTGTGTGTGTGTGTGTGTGTGTGTGTGTGTGTGNTGTGTGTGTGTGTGTGTGTGTGTGTGTGTGTGTGTGTGTGTGTGTGTGTGTGTGTGTGTGTGTGTGTGTGTGTGTGTGTGTGTGTAAAGCCCTCCTTTGGAATGAGACAAAATAACAAACTGAGTGACCTTGAAGAAAACTTGGTTATCTCATGGCCTTGGTTTTCTTTTAAAAATGAGGGTTTGGAATCTGACTTCTGGGGTCCCTTCCAGCACTGTCTCTGATTTTATGACAGCTGTTGCAGTTCCAACAGAAACTATCCATTCATTTGGCCCTCCCATTCCACAAAAAACAACACACACACTATCATTTTAAGAGCCGGAGTTAAATTCTTGTTTTGAATTTTAAAGTGCTACATGACTGCTGAGGTTAAAACTCTTCTCTTTCAAAAATCGAAAAGGTTGAATCATCAGGATAAAACCCATCAACACTGCAAACCAAAGTGGATTTTCACCTAGTAGAAAATTTGAATTGACAAAGCATGCAAAAATTAGCTCAAATGACTGCAGCCTTTCTCTATATTGAGTGTCCTGGTAAAAGCTTAGTGGTTTAAGTGTTTACTGTTTATGCTACAGGAAGCAATGAGGCTGGGAACACGAATGTGATATGCCCAGAATCATTCAACAAGGAAGAAGTGTCCTTCAAGGAAAAAGAACACAACTAAAAATGACAAATTCTTAATCAGAATTGTTTAACTGTTTTCATAGGATTTTCATTTTTGTGTGTGGGGAGGTGATGCAGGGGGAGGAAAATACCAATTGTCACTCACGTGTTTGCAAATATCCAGTTTTTTTTACAGGCACTGGATTTACATACATTTGTAGGTGATGTTTCTCCATGTACACATACAGTGAAAGACATTGTCCAGATAACTTTTGATGTAAAGTAGAACTTAGAAAGAAAAATCACTTAAGAAATCAATTCTCACAGAATGGAAATACTTTAAGCACAGCATCCACACATTTTGACGGTTGGATCCCAAATGCTTATCTAAACAGAGGCAACGCAATTAAACCACCTTCACTCAAAATGATGTCAGAAGGCAATTGCCCTATTTACTAGCCACTGATAAGTTATGACAACACTATTTCATAGCCTGTCACTGTATTTCTTTTAACCTCAGGCACTAGGATTCAGGATTTCCTGAACACTCAGGACTTATCTCAAATACTTTAGTGCAGAATGTTAAAAAAAATCAGGGTTGCAATGCCACATTCAGAAACTAGATAATGACTCGGAAATAAAAGTTGGGGAAGTGATGAACTGCCACATCAGTTTTTCTAAGTTTTCTATTTTGTAATAAGGAGCAAAACTTAAAACTCACAAACACTAACTTAAAACATAAATCTAGCAGGTTTGGAAATTCTGTGGGAAGTCCCACGGCCCTAGAAAACTCAGATCACGGCCGGTAGGTCTTTGTGTTAATTGTTCAGATAGAATTTAATAATGATATATATGAACATGTGGCTGATAGTGTTTACACTGGGCTAGGGGTGCCAAAAAAATGTATATACATGACTTGTATTAATCTTTTGTTATCGGTATATATTGAGTATGACAATTTTAAACGCTTTTCCCCCTTTCTTAAAATGTGTATATTTTGGCACCCTATTTACTAACAAGATAAACCTGCAAGACACCTAATGTTCCTTTTCACAATGAAAATGAGTTTTGAAAACATGATTCTCTAGATAGCATACCTATACAAAAACTATCAGCATTACTTTTTAATATGACATGTAGCAAGCAAATGTCCTTACTTATGTCACTTTTTCTCTCGCTTCTCTTATGGGACTGGAAAAAAAAAGATGCTCAAGAAGGAAATTAATTGTAGTTTCCACCGAACAGCTCAGTCTTCTGTAAGTCTAAGCACCTGCTCCTCTCCTGCCTCACTGAGCCTAAACCTGTTTAAAAAGGAAGGTCAACAGAAGTAAGGCCATTCCCTGGTAACTCAGAGTGGGTCCTCCGAGTGCATATGACTCCCGAGTGTCCCGACAGACGAATACTTCGGTCATTTACTTGTAATTAGATACTGGCTTCAGCACATTACAGTACAGCACCTACGAACACTGTCACAGACACCACACTCTATCACCTCGTAAATACGATGTGGACTATCCATGAAAAGCTTGTGATTCCTTTCAATACATTCTTTCTGGAAACTTCTCTGCAAGCATCCCTGACATATAATCAGGAAAGAAAAGCATTCAGGTTTCTTAAATCTTGTCATATTCATAGTTGTACATACTGACGTTTACACAAGGGCATCTCTTTCCAGGAGACTTGAACTAAGAATCCTAAGAGTCAGGGGTTAAGCAAGACAGACCTCGGGAAGGTGGTCACAATACATATTTCAAAGTCCGTGTAAAGAATGGAGCTTTAGTCAGGCCCCATGAACCACCTGCTTAATCATATTTGTAGGAGTGGAACAGGAAAAGCTGGCACTTACGGGTATGCACTGGACCAGGTGTTACATATTATTTCCCTTAGTAAAGCCAATCCTTTGGCAATTCAAAAATCAATCCTCCCTTTACGAATGAGGAAGCAGGCTCAGTCACAGATCCACAGTCTCGCTGCTGGACAGGGGCCGAGCTGGGATTTAAAACGGGCCAGTCTGTTTACAAAGCTCATTACATCCTGTTCCTATCCCTCTCCTTGGACAATCTGGTTTCTAGCCTAATGGGCAAAAGAGAGTAGAAGGTCTAAGTTCCACCACTCCCAGTCAGGAAGGCCACAGCAGTTATATGTTTAGTATCTGCTGCAAAGTTACAGCATACTAGGCCTAGTGTTAGGTATTGAGACATAGTGACATAAGACCCAGCTCCAGCTCCTAAGGACCTCACAGCCTACGAGAGCCTGACATACTTACACTCCAAGGACAGAAATGGGGAAGACAAATTGACCACTGTGAAACTCCAAGTCACAGGGAAATAGTGTGAACAAGCAAAAGGAAGAAATGTGGTTCACTTTGGTTTGGAAATGTTTCTAATCCAAAAACTGAGCAAGTGGCTTCTGGATTATGTTCACTCCAGACTAGAATATCACTGATCCATTCTAAAAGCATAATCAAGAAACAGTTGCATTGAAAATCTGTACTATAATAAAGAAGCACATCACCAGCAGCAAAAGATCTCCTCAGACCTTCATAGTACCATTTAATGAAGAGGAGGACCCAGGATGCAGTCAAGTTTCCTTTCCCATTTTCTCATGAACTTAAACCAGAATGGAAAACTAGACTCACCTTGCTCACACAGGTGCCTCATATATAATGTGGATAATATTCTAAACTTACGATGAGCGCCACAATCTTAGAGCCATGCAGCAAATCAAGGCGGCTTCATACATCCAAACTCCCTGCTACTCAGCTCAGGGAAAACATGTGGCGCCGTCAGGCAGAGTGAGGGAAGCCAGCTCGGCTGATAAACAGCCACATGACTTGAGGCCTCAGTCCTTCCGGAAGAAATGGGAATAATGCAATCTACCCCAGAGTTATGAGGTTCAGTTCTGATCAAGGACTCTGAAGAGCTCCTATAAATTTTTTTAAAAGTTGCTATTGATTGCTTTCTCCTCCTCCTCCATGCCCAATTATTTCTACTGCCTTCAGCCTGTCTACGTTACTATTTCTTGGTGAAAACATGACTCAAATATAACTGTCTAAGAGCTCTCTGTTCATTTAAAAGCCCTCTATACTAAAAGATACCCAATATTGTCTTTCTCTGTAGTAATGCAATAAAAAGTAGGGGGAATTTGGGCTTCAAAGACTTTTCTTACCTCTGACAAACAAAATTCCTTGTACCAAAGTTGACATGAGCAGATGTTGATCATTACATTACTTTAAGAGACACCTCTAAAGCAGTCAGCATTTTTGTACAAACTCCCAAGTTTATACGGTAATTAAAGTCTCTAAAAAGGTAAGGAAAGTACAGACTCAGACATTCAGAGCTTAAAACAAAATACCTGAAACGTCATTAAGCCCAGCCCCTCTATAATGTAAAAAGGTCAACAATAGCAAAAAATGTAAGCTATTTTTTTTTCTTTTAAGATTTTATTGGGGAATCGGGAAGGGGAACAGACAAGTTGCTGTTTTTTTGTTCTCAGTCTAGTTGTGGAGGACATCCCTTCACTGGCCCATGTTGGTGTTATCATTGCGCTCTTCTTGGGTGAGGCAGTCACTCGCCGGCCATTGGACAGCCGCTCATGGCAGCCCATTGCAGCCCCACTGCAGCCTACGCCGTCACCGTCACTTCACAGCAGCCCAGCTCTTGTTCAAACCATTCGTTGTTCACCATCTTAGCTGTAGAGGGCGCATCACTGGCCCATGTGGGATCCGAACTGGTGACCCTGCTGCTCAGAGCTCACGCTCCCAAGCCAACTCTTAACCAGCGCGCCACTCAGCTGGCCCAAAACTATTTTAAATTACAAACATTTGACTAATATGATTAATATTATAGGAGGTAACAAAATTACACAAAATAGCCAAATATAAAGCTTTAAGAATTTTTAGTGAACTTTTTACAAAAGCATTTAGTTTGTTTTTGTACTAAGCAGAACTGAGACTGTACAATAAAAAGCAAACAAAAACAAAACCCAAAAAACTAAGTATAAAGTCATATGCTATCCCAATTCAGAGATGAAATTCTAATAATTTCTTTTACAATTTCCTGCATAAAGTTATCTATCATTCAAAGTTATCTATCATTCTTTAATAATTAAAATGTTTCCCTTTTAAAGAAGGTTGGCACTGGTAAGTTTTCCCTGTGGATCGAATACTAGGTTCCATGATAAGGCACTCAAACAGTGCCAGTGTCAGAGCCAAAATACTCCCTAGCATCTAATTTAGCAATCCTATCTCTTTATATAGGAATCTAAATTAAAACCACACCTCTGTGAGCATTAACATAAATTTCCATTAAGGGTTTTAAGCCACTCCCTAAAATTGATAGCATACCTCATTTCCCTGATGATGCCTCAGATTTCTTCACTAAATCAAAATTTCTTTCAATTGTCCAACAATTCTTCCTATGAATAACAAATCTATGAGCTGAAATGACGACACTTCTCAGCAAGGACATCATATCTACTAACGAGCATTAAGAATATGTTCACTAATGCCACTAATCCCAAATCACAGGAATACAAGCATATGGTCAACTCACTGATACTAGATGAGTTAGTTCATGGGTATAGTTGCCATCCAAATCTAAGTACACAGAATGCACGAAACCTTAAGTATAAATAAAGAACTTTTGCTTTTGTCTGATGATTTCCTTTAAATGGCAAGGTCTTTAAGACTTTCCCACTTTTCCCCATGCCTACCATACCCATCTTCCACAACATGGGCTCCGTTTTTTCAGTTCCCAGGCTGTAGATCACAGATCAGAAACCCGAGAGTGAACTCCTTATCAAATTCCTAAGATCCAAGCACACCCATGACCCCAAGGCATCCTTTTCCTAATGGCTTGCTAAAACAATTGAATCACTTGGCAAGTCTCAGACATTACTCCCCTCCTTCAAAGCTGAACTTGACCTACCTCACACTCAGATCAAGATATCCTCCCCATCCCAATAAAAGAAGCCATTTGAGTTGAGGTGCCTCACCCTCCCTTCTATCTTTACCCTATTCTAGAAAAGTTTTCTCCTCATTTCCAACGCTAATGCCGCTAAGCTTAGCCTCAACCTGTTTCTCCTAAGACAATGGTCAAAGTCTTGCCTAAATATGTTCAGGTGGTTTTCTTTAAAAAAAAAAAAAAAGTACCCCTCTCTTCTTGATCTCAATATTAAACCATGCAACTTCTTGTAAAAAGTAGTCTTTTCAAGGTTTTTCCACTTCAAAGCCCCTCTTAACAATGCCTAGAGGCCAGGTAGCTGGACAAAATGAAGGCACGCAAGGGGATCTGGCAAACTGAAGAATCTGTGCCTGCCTGAGGACAGCCACACCCCAATGCGGATTACTAGGCTTGTCCTTACCAGATGTGTGCACATTTTGAACCTTATGTGATCTCTCTCCATTTCTAAACAATGGCTCTAACTGCCTTGAAATACCCCAGGGGGCCACATAAACAGACCCCTCACGCCAGTCTGGCTCTTCTGGCTATCTGTTTGCAGCCTCTACCTTGAAAGCTGGCTAAATACCAAATCCAATGGCCTTCTAGATTCACAATTCTCATCCATCTTACCTCTCTGCTACATGAAACTGTACTATGGAGATTGTTTTATTTCTTGGTCTCTCCTTCACCTCTCCCATTCCCTTCCTTATTAAAGATTCTTCTATACTTTTAATCTCTGCCATTTTTCTTTCTGGGTGACAACTAGGATCTCAAAAAAATGATGTGAAGCCTAGATTCACGACTGGCACACCAAGCAATTCATTCACGTATATACCCTAAACCAGCCATCTGTGATGCTCCTTTGCTTTATATCACTATTTCAGCTCTTGCCCTTTCACTCGTATTCTGTTCAGGTTCAGTCTCATTACCTGGGTTATTATATTTTCTCTAAGTGACTTCAGTGTTGTCCCCCAGCCCCACTCACGATCTACCCTCTGCATTGAACTCCAATCCACTCTTGAGCAGGCCTTCAAAGCCCTTGGCAACTCAGTCAGCCTAACTCACAGCCTCGTCTGCCCTCACTCTATAACACTGTTGAAATAAATGTTCAGGGACCAGATGAAGCCGCTGCTCCAGGGTGCCACATCAGCAAAACAAAACCTAGATAACTTGAGTGTCTCTGTAAATGCCCCGCTTGACCAGAAATGCAGGATATTCAGCCAGCCAATCCCCTAACGCCAAGCCAACTTGGGGCTTTTTCACCCCAAACAAGGTTGACCACATGGCCCCAGCCACTAAGGTATTTTCTGTTTCTCTCTTTCTTGTTCTTTATTCTTTATCCTATAAAAGCTTCTTGAATATGGATGGACCTAGAGAACATCATGTTAAGTGAAATAAGTCAGTTGGAGAAAGACAAATACCATATGATCTTATTTATCTAAAGAACTAAATATTTATTGTAAACAGAAATAGTCTCAGAGACACAGAGGAAAAACTGAGGGTTACTAGATGGGAAGGGAGTGGGGATGAAGAAGGGGAAGGGACGAGACAACATAAATTGGTAACTTCAATATTGCCACAGGGATGTGAAAGAGTTTGGGGAGTATAATCAATAATGTTGTAAATATTTTTTAGGGGGTCAGACGGACTCGTCTTGTTAGGGAGACTGCTTCATGGACGGTGTAGAGGCCTGACCACTGCACTGAACATCTGAAGCTGACGTTCAAAAATATTTTATGTAAACTAAGATTTGATATATATATATATATGGTCACGGGATGTAGTGTGGGGAGTGGAGGTTGATTGGGGGGAGGAGGGTGGTCACTCTGTGAGGCATAAAAAGAGTAACTATTGCATTGTTTTGTACATCTAAAACTAATAAAATAAATAAATTAAAAAAAGGTTCTTGTGCCTTCCACCCCATTTTGCAGTTCTCTCAAAGGAGGCTCATGAAGTGTTAAATAAAGTATGACCTACGAGGTCGGACAATTAAGTTCGCGAACTCATCCTAGAAAAAGTGCTACATACCTCATTTCTGAATATCACTACGGTCACCTTCAAAGTACTCCCCTTGGGAAGCTGTGCACTGATGCCAGTGCCTAGTCCACCCTTCAAGCAATTTGGGAACTCTTTTTCTGGAATGCCTATCAGAGCGGTTATCATATTACCCTTGATGTCCTGAATGTTATTAAAATGTCTTCCTTTCAATATTTCCTTTATCTTCAGGTAAAGAAAGAAGTCACTGGGAGGGCTGGCCAAGTGGCGCGTTGGTTAAGAGCTGGCTTGGGACGCCCGAGGGCCCCGGTTTGGATCCCCCATGTGAGGGCCAGTGACACTGCCCTCTACAGCTACGATGCTGAACAACAGCTCAACCTGGAGCTGGGCTGCCATGAGTCTCCGGCGAGGGCATAGGCTGCAGCCCCTGCTACAGTGGGTTGCCATGGGCTACCGTGTGCAGCCAGCAGCCAGCTTGAGTGGCCAGCAGCCGCCATGAGCGGCCATCCAGAAGCCGGTGACTAATCTGCCTTACCTGGGAAGAGCGCAATGATGGTGCCAACTTGGGCCAATGAAGTAATGTTTTCCACAACTAGACTGAAGAACAAAAGGACAGCAACTTGTCTGTTCCCCTTTCCCCAATTCCCCAGTGCTGTTTCCATCCCCCAATTCCCCAATAAAAATCTTAAAAAAAAAAAAAAAAAGTCACTGGGAGCCAGATCAGGTGAGTAGGGAGGGTGTTCCAATATAGTTATTTGTTTAATGGCTAAAAACTCCTTCACAGACAGTGCCGTGTAAAATGGTGCATTGTCGTGATCCAAGAGCCATGAACTGTTGGCGAAAAGCTCAGGTCATCTAACTTTTCACGCAGCCTTTTCAGCACTTCCAAATAGTAAACTTGGTTACTGTCCAGTTGGTACAAACTCATAATCCCTCTGATTATCAAAAAAAGGATAGCAACATTGTTGAAACAAGTTCTCAAACTTGTCAGACCTCCATCTTTAATCATTTTTTAACAATTTAGACATCATGCTCCAGCCAAATTGGACTCCTTGCTGCTTTCTTAACACACCATCAAAACTGGCCCTGAACACCAAAGCACAAACCATTAAAGAAAGAATCAAAGAAAAAAAAAGGATAAAGTGGACTTCATCAATATTTAAGTTTTTTGAAAGACACTCAAAATAACAAGACAAGCCAACAGACTGGGAAAACATTTGCAAACACGTATCTCATTAAGGACTTGGATGGAGAATACATAAAGAACTCTTAAACTCAACAATGAAGTAATTATAAGAAGGGCTAAGGAGGTTACCAGTTACCAGAGTTATGAACGGCAAACAAGCACATGGAAAAGATGCTCAGCACCACTAAAGATCAGTCATTAGTGAAATGCAAACTGAAATCACAGTGAGGTACACTCAACCTGCCTACTAAAATTGTACATAAAAACTGATAATCATACAATGTTGGCGAGGACGCAGAGAAACACTTTATAACCCAACTTTCTAGCAACTGGTAAATACATAAACAAATGTGGTATGTACATAATGGACTACTACTATTCAGCAACAAAGAGAAATGTACCGATATATACAATATGGACGAATCTTAAAAGCATTATATAAACACAGAAATAAACCAGACACAAAAACACTACACACAGTATGCTTTCACTTATCACCTTCTGGGAAAAAACTAAAAGGACAGAAAGTTTAGCGGTTGCCAAGCACGTGGGGGAAAAGGGGATTAGCCACAAGGGCACAGGGGAAACTTTGGGGTGATGAACATGTATTATTGTGATTATATAAATTTGTCAAACTTCATCAAACTGTAGACCTAATAAGGTATAGTTTTCTGTTATGTATATCATACTTCAATTAAAAGCCAAACTTTAAAACCTGTCTATGACCTATGACCCTTTGCCTGAAACGCTGTTAATCATCTAAGAAATCCTTAATGCTATTGAAATCCTAATTATTTGTTTGAGGTCCAACTAAACCTGCCCCACAACTGTTTCCCTGATTACTTAACCAAGAAGTTTGCAAATGGCTGCCCAGAACTCAGCTTTAAGTTAAAAAAATATATATGCAGTAAAACCTTGGATTGCGAGTAACATGGTTTGCGAGTGTTCCGCAAGACAAGCAAACATTTCTCGTAGGTTGGTGCAAAAGTAATAGCGATTTGTACCATTACTTGTAATGGCAAAAGCCGCAATTACTTTTGCACCAACCTAATAATATAAATTTGGATTTCTAGCTTTGTTTGAAATACCATCAGGCATTCTGACATAACCGGCTAGAGCAGGAGTAGGCAAACTTCAGCTCACAAGTAAAAATGAAAATAAAACTATCATAATCTCATTTATAAAATTTTTAAAGGATATTATTCACATAATGGTAATGTAAAAATACATTTATGGCTCTCAAATAATTTTTAAATTGTTGTGAGGGACAGGATTGGCTCTTCCAGGGGTCAGCAAACTTTTGAGACAGAACTTACCCAAAGAGACACATGTGGCTCGTGAGCCAGTTTGCCGACCCTTGGCTAGAGCCAGGAGCCAGGGATGTAAGCTTGTCACCGCCCTTACCACTTCCAATGGATTCCATTTAACCATTTAACTTACTTGGCTGCTTATTATTTACATCACTTTCCCAATACTTGCCTAATCTTAACCCATATTTCCTTTCTGACACCTATAGCTCTTTGATCTTTGTTACCATGTTCACTATACCTTGCTTTATATTACAGATCTTTGCACATATTTTTAAAACCCCAACTAGACCATAACTCGAGATAGTTTCAGAATGTATCAATCTATTTTTATAGCTTCACGCAATGCTTTCCAGAATTGGTGCTTAATAAAATGAACAATGATCAGTACCACTAAGCCATTTATACAGAAATTCTATGAAGAAAAAACCACTAACAAGTAAAAGAAAACTGCTATCAGGGAGTAATGCTTAAAAAAAAAAAAAAACCGTTATGTAAATGTGGTTTTCAACCAGCAAATTCCATTTACTATAGTCTACTACTAATTACAAATGAAGACACTACAAAAAAATAGCATCAAACAGAATAAAATATGCCGACATATTAATGTAAAAAACGTTAAGTACCTTTCAGGTTTGGGCTAAACTGGTAACAGAAGTGATTAGAAAGAGTTGCTTTTGTGAGGTTCACTTCGAATACCCTAGAAATGAGGAATTATCAAGTTCAAACTAGAGAATTCAAATAAGCAAAAATAGAAAAGTTCCCATAATCTGGCCAGTATATACCAAGAGAAGTTGTTAAAAGTCATTGCAGCAAGAAATTCTCAATGAACACGTTTGTCTTGGCTCTGGCAAGAAAAATTACTTGACCACTTCCTGCAATGTTATCTACAAGGCCATTTTATCCATAGGTACGGTACTAGGATACTATCCAAAATGCTGAGGCCAGAACATAATCTCCTCCTCTACTTTCTCAAATACAAAAAGAAACTATGCAATTCAAATCAATGTTCAAATAAGTATATACCAAATCTCTCAACTTTACTTTTTAAACTCAATATTGATAAAAAAATGCATTTGAAAACAATATGTAAGTTAGCTTCTCATTATTAAGAATTCTGGAACTATTAGAACACAATATATAATTAAGATATTCCTATTCCAATTATTTAAGAAGCAAATTTAAAATGTCTGATATTTTAAATGTTATTTGATAAGCTTTAGATGCATTTAAATGTGTGAAGTTGCCAAAGATTAACATTGCCCAAGGTCTGTAAGGGTCTTTTCTCAGCCCTGAGCCACATTCAAAACTTTCATGTAATAATAACTCGATGCCTTAAATGTATCAAGATTGATATGAGCCAAAAGCATGCTGTGGTTGCTGGAAAGGTTAATGTAACTTTTTTTTACTTCTTTTAATGTAAATCATTTTATCAATAATGTTAATCTAAGTTGCATTCACAGCAGTGGCAGGCCTGGTCCCCTGGGAATGACATGGTCCTGCACTTAGCCCTGTTCAGATCAGAGACAGTATTGAGTGCAACCTGGCACAGGTGTGTCAGGAATGCTCAGGGTATCTAGAAACCATGTCCAAGAGGAAGGCTAAGGGGAAAACCGGCGATTCTTCCTCATGATAAAGGAAGATGACAGTTAATTCCCATGGCATTGCACAGCAGCCGTATTTAACTAACTGCTCTAGAAGGATTAGGAAGAGCTAGATTTAAGCTTAGTGTTTCTAACAGAACTATTAAGCTGTCTTCCAAAGTAATGGTTTTCTCTCAAGTATCTGAGCAGAGGGGGTGGCCATTAAAATTATTCAGAAGGAAACCCCAAGTGTTTGTAGGTACTTTATGAACCTAAAATGCTAGGACTAAGTCACATGGCTATATAAAAAACATTGAGCGTTGAATGCTTTCTGGCTTTTTGGATTCTGGCTAAAAGTTGATTACAGGGTGTATTTTATCCTGTCCTATTGCCCACAAGCTGTGTTCATTTCCTCAACTCATAGTTACGAGTTCTACTGGCTGATGGCCTCCTTTCCTCATGCCATAGTCACAACAAACAGCAGCTCTACTATTTTAATTTGGGAGACAAAGAGACCTCTTTCTACATTTTATAGAGGAAATTTTGTCTCATCACAGAGATCTCATTTTATAGTTGTAACCACCTATTGTGAACCAGGGAAATTGGAATCGCTTTAGTGCTCAGTTGCCAAACCTTTAAAACAGGAGTCGGAGAACACAAGTTTTAAAAGCCATACCTTTGCCAGGAGCGTCAATGATGAAGAGACTCGCGGCTTTAGTGAGATGCGGCCAGCCTCGCCAAGCTGGAGACAGCGCAGCGGCATGACGACGGACCAAAAGCTCCGCTTCTCTTTCCTCACGTAGACACGCTCAGTGCACACTCGTTACTTACGAGGAGAGAACACACACCATTCCTAGAAAACTTTGCCAAAAGCCAAACTTTGTTCTACGTGTCAGGAGCTTTATAACTTAAGTTCTTCTATCAGAAAATCTAATGGTTTAATATCAGATTTAAAAACCCCCTAGATTAAGCAATACATACGCATGCACTACACTGAGATCCGTTTAAAATTGGCTACATGGTCAGATTATAAAGATATGCAGCTGTCTTACAAACCACATACTTCTGTGAATTTTAACAGGCAACATACTACTCTGGCAAGAGCTGCTTTTTTAATGAAAAACATTCTGACCAAGTGTCTAGATTTTAACATAATCTAAAAAAACTCTAGCAGATAATGTTGCCAATACTTAATGTAGGATAAAATTTTAACCAATTTAAATGTAACCTAAAATATTATTTCAGCATGCAAATTCCTCCATGGGAACAAAATCAGGTACTTACAAAGCACATTACCTCCTTTAAGCCACTAGGCATCATTTACTAACAATTACCTACACTGAAAAGTATGTAAGTAGCCTGAAAAACTCTTTAATTTGCCTAATTAACTTCCTTAAGCCATACATTGGAAATATGCTTCAAAGTATATTTAAATTCCAACTATACACACCTATAAATGTCCTTTAACATTTAAACATTTTTACAAGGGGGGAGGGCTAGAAGAAGGGTGTGTGAACATTAAGGAGTACAGTGCTTAGGTCTTTAAGTGAAAGGAGTGATTTATTACAGACGCTTTTATGGGTCACACCAAACACTTCATTTATGGTTACAAAAGGGTTTTTCACTTGTCTACTGCCTGTTATAGGAAATGTAAAGTCAAATTCACGTTTTAACACTAATTACTTTTGTATACGGCATAAAACATCCAACACTGAGATCAAGACCAAGATCTACTATATAATAATCCCTACTATCTATTTGATACAAACGAACAAATTTTTCAGAGGCTAGAGTGCTTAGAATGTTTCTGACAAAAAAAAAAATCTACTAAAAATGTGGTTAACAAAATACTAATTATCAGCCTTAAAAAATGAACTTGAAGATGAAGCGAAAACTCATTATTCTGCCTTTTGGGATCCAATTCTGAATAAAAACTGCATACTTTATCCCATTAGATCACATCCTGATTCACCTAACGAAGTTCTAAGATATGGTTTTTAAAATACTGCTTTAATGAGTACTTTATATAAGAAATAGTCCTTGTGGGAAGATGCTAAATATGATATCCTAGTATACTTACAATAGGGAGGAAAAAAGCCCCACATTTGGGAAGAGAAGAAGCCATACTTAGAGACTAGAACAAAGATATCAAAGTGCTGTGGCCGAAATTAGTATAAATAGACTTTATTGAAGTCAGTGCCTCTGTACTGAGACAGAAGATTGTGTCTACATAAGCACAAGTTGTAACATTTCACAACTTCTAAAAGGAATGTCAACAATTACAACGATCATGCATACCATGGTCGATAATCACATTTTAGAAGCATTTTCAACCATTTCTAAAGAAATGCTTATAACATTGTTATATATAGAACTACTTTCAATAAACTGCAAAACATTGATCGACTTTTCCAGTATGAGCTACAGTGTCAACACAAAAGGGAGGCATAAATGTTTAATTTATGAAATCAGAATGGAATATTTACTGTAAAGAAAAATTAAAAAGCTTTCAAATAAAGGCCATTATTGAACCAACGTGAAGAGCACAACTTGAACTTCTGAGTTCATTCATCTTTAAAGCTGTCCTCTGAGTAACTTCAGTTCTGAGCACTGAGTTCAGTACTGTGAATACTCCTTGGACTGAAGTTTGGCAATGATGCGGTCCAACTGTCTCTTTGCTTCACACTGTGGGAAATTGCTCATGTCATAATATTGAGGGGCAATTTTCACCAACCTGTCCAGAAGGAGGGAAAAATTAACAAGTTAAGATTTAATTAAAGCACTGCGGTTGCTAACAGTATCAGCATTACTCATTAATATACTGAGGAGCAAAGGCAAACCTACAAACACAATGTGCTATCTAGTAAGCTGGAAATTGTCTTATATCAGACTTTCTATAAACTTAAAAAACTCAAGATAAATTCTCTTAAAAATGCTTTATTTACATTAATATAAAGATATTAACATAAGTCATTAATTTCTTCTCTCTAGACCATTATTTTGACCAACCTCTCTCCAGGGTTATAGTAATACAAATTCCATATAAGAAACATCTTGGTATTCAAATGATTGGATCTTCTCATTTTCAAAGTTTAAATAACTATAAATATAATTCCATATCCAAAAGAATACACTCGACTGAAATCTTTTTTAATGTTTAGCCATACAATTTTTTCTCAACAAAGCATGTAAGATAAAATGGTAATGTCCTACACAATTTAAGTGTCAAAAGTCACAATCAGTATAGGAAAGAAGCCTCACAATATAAAGCAAGTGACATCAACTAAAATAAGTGCTTTCAGTCCCCATTCTTGGTTGACGGTTCCCATCATAAGTTATAGAATGGATTCTGGCAAAACAAACAAAAAAACCCACACACACAAGGGCAGTGTGTGTGTGTGCGCGCGCGCGCGCGCTAATTTTGCTTAAAATAACACAATCAGTTCTGATTACATTTTGTAAAATCAAATATGCTAAGATACAAGAGGCATAGTTTTTATGCTTGCTTAGCTCCTAAAGCACCAACATATAAATAATAAATAGGTGAGACTAATTACAACGAGACAGATACAATATAAAGGAAAGACTGACTTCTGGAACCATGGAATCTGAGTTAATCACAACAGTAAGAGAATAGCTCCAAAGGCCCTCTTGCTGCTAGTCAACTGTAGTTTTATATTTAGTTCCAAATAGTGCCCAAACCCACACCAGAAACCCCACTGTCTTCTTAGCAAAGCAGACTGCAAGAAATCAACTACAGCGCCAGGTCCAAGCCTCATTACTACACTCGGAAGCACACAGAATACCAAGTTCCCCTCTGAGGGAAAGGACAGGACTCCTGTAAGAAAGTCAGATTCCGAGCAAAAGGCTAACAGAAACTATTAGAACAAAAGGTGTTGCTTACCATTCTGGCTTGATATCTGTACACGTCCGAATGTAGTTCTTTGTTGTAAGAACAAACTCATTATAAAGCACCCATTCAGGCTTGTGGTCAAGAACAGTAGAGGGATGCAACTGAACCACCTGGTTATCTTTCACAGTTAAGTAATGCCCTGTTCGTTCTAAATGTGCCACCTGAAACCAAAAACCAGGAAATTAACACAATGTTTCTGATGCGCTAGTTGTAATACAAAAGTGGTCTAAAGCGACCTATATAATTAGGAACAGGCAGGCCTCACTTTTGCTTTTATTCCATGGCTATACTTATTTATCACCGCCTGACTTAAAAGCAAAGTACCTTACCACAGGCCAAATCCAACTCACTGTCTACCTTTGTAAGGCTTGTCAGCCAAGAATGGTTTACACATCTTTAAATGAATGGGGGTAAAAATCCAAAGAAAAATATTTGGTACCGAGTAAAAATCAGAGTAAGTTCAAATTTCAGTGCCCATAAGTAAAGTTTTATTTGGAGCACAGGCACACCCATTTGTTCATGGTTGCTTTCATGCTAGAAGGGCAGGCAGAGTTGAGTAGTTTCAGCAAGGACCCAATAAGCCCACAGAGCCTAATACATACTATCTAGTCCTTCTCCTGTCTTAGACTATTTGAGGGGGTTCTTTAGTTCCAGGTGACAACTATCGAGTAGATGAAAACAATTACCAGAAGATTCACGCTTAAGATAGAAAAATAAAGAAGAGCAAAAAGGAGTGGAAACTAAAAGTAACCTATAAAGAAAAGATGTAGGTTAGAAAAGAAAAAAGAATAGGGAAAACAAAAAAGAGATGGTGCATGTGTTTCTTGCCTGTATCACTTCTATGTCTATAATCAAACACATTGATGGGTGGCTCTTATCTAACATTTAATTAACAAATATTGAAGCAGGTAACTAATACACCCTTTCCAATTCTAGAACTCCAGTAATATAAAGAGTGTGTATGAATAGAAATGAATAATAACTAATAGAAAACGAACTCAATTTCAATCAATAAATATTTACTAAGCTCCTAAGTTCCAGGTACTATATAACGCATGCCTTTTTTCTAACAAATTTAAATCTTAAAAATTAGGCATCCATAATGTTAGAATATGGCTTTATCTTTTTTCAATTACTAAAAGTAAATTTAAGAACATGTCAAAAACAAACTAGTATACACTAGTATATATTATGAATATCGTTACGAGTCTGGAAAATTTTAATACCTAACTCTACTATTCACCTAACTTTAATAAGCATAAGATTTAATAATATGATGCCACAGTATTTTTATAGTTACTTTGATACAGACAATACACCAATCTACTATTTTTATTTTGACTCAATACATTTAGGTCCATTCTATTTATTGAGCACATATGGCCTAAAGGCAGGCCACATCTTGTTTAACAGACATAACTGGAAGAGAGAATGAACAAACAAGCAGGAGATAGAAGAGATAATTAACAAAACTACTCCAATAATAAATAAATAATTCTAAAATTGATCTCTACCTAACTGGGTTGGTAACTGGCCGTTTAGGGAATTTGTTACTCAGGAGACACAAATCTTCTTAGTGTATTAGTTCATTTGAGAATCTACACATAACATTTAAGATCAACATTTATAGGCTTTTTAAAACTGACTTGTGTGTAAGTGGATTCAAAGGGCTGTTATAGGAAGGAAACAATGTTATGTAAACATTTAATTATGTATTCCTGTATTATCCACATACCTGCATAAAATACCCAGTAACCAAAGCTTTTCTTATATTAATATAATAGTCCCTGCTTGTGAAGTCAGTACTTCGACGAGGCAAATTAAATCTGTCCATAATTCGTGATAGCTGCTGGCGTACATTGTCTGCTGACATCAGGGACCTGTAGTTAATGAAGTTGTCATAACACCACTGAACCGATTCATGATCTACAAAGGTGGAGGGAGGGAAAAAAGAGGGGACATGAATCATCCAAATAGGTGTATCATCTAATTAAAAAGGAAAATTGTTATAAAGAGTAAGCTCAGTAATCCAGAAAGGGGATTTATCCAAATCATCTTTATAAATGAATCACAACGTTATCAAATTTCCTAAAAATCTATAGTGAAATTCAAAATCAGAAATAACTCTAGGGTTTTTGGCTATTGGATGACAAAACAATGACTCTGAATAAACTATTTTTAATGAATTGAGTTATTTTACCTATGAACATCCAGCTGGCTGTTTCAAATAGATGGTCTAACAGGGGTGGGTTGAAGGAATTTGGCAAAATGCTATGTCTTTCTCATTTTCAAAGAAAAGACAGCCTGAGATTGTTCTAACAGTGAAATTCAAATAATTACTGTGTATTTTTCTTTAATTATTCCTGAGCTAGTAGTTAAAGTTTTATTGTGACTCATGTGTCTCTTAGCAGTAGAGAAACAAGGTTTAAAATACAACTGATACAGTTTACAAAAATGTCTGGAGGCCCCCCACTCATGTTTAATAAATAAGGCTTAAATTTAAGCACTTCCAAGTAATTTTATTACATGTATTTATTATCAAAGGGATAGTTCTCCACTGAAGAATCTGTAACAAGCTTCCAACTAACCAAGTGTTGCTCATCTTGAGAGCTCAAACTATAGCATAATGTAAAATATTATACAGTGATATCTTTATGTCCCAAAGACAGTCACAAGGAGGCCTTTTGATAAACCTAAGAGGTATTGTAAAATGGGGGTGGGGGATCTTAAAAATTAGAACTGTGTTGATCCATCTCCAATTTCTGTGATACATATTAACCTTTGGCATATTCTTTTCTCTTTGGTTTTAAGATCCTACCAATTATAATGTACATTTTCTTAATAGCTTTTCAGAGGATATATTAATAAATGTTTACCCATTACAAAATGTAGCCACATTTCATAAACAGAATGGCTGGGTGGGTGGGGTAGTAAAATGGATCTTTAAATTGAAGGACTGATGCTTAAAACGTCCATTAATTAACCCACCTAGAATGCAAAACAAAAGGTATCCACCTGAACTTACTGACATTTAAAACAAAGCATTGACTATGTTCAGATGACACAGAGAGAAAGAATGCGTTGGAGGTATTTTTGCTTATCTCTGTAACAAGCTGAAAGGCAATGAAAATGTCGAACCAAAACAATAAAAATAGGGGACTATTGAAAAGTGTTGATTTTCACTCAGGAGTTTAGCTTTTCTGAGGTTCTGAAGTTTTAGAATTAATATGCAGTATGATCAAACAATATGGTGAATGTTTAAATTTAAAAAAATGTACTGCAGTAAAAGACACATTGCCATTAACCCCCCTCAAAATACTCCCCTTCACTTTGAACACACTTATGCCATCATTCTTGCCACTTTCTGAAGCAGTTCTGGAAGTCCTCTTTCGTGAATGTCTTTAGTTGTGCTGTCATGGCTGCCTCGATGTCCTGAATCATTTTGACTTTGGGGAAGAGCCAGAAGTTGCACGGTGCCAGATCCACTGAGTAGGGTGGATGAGGACACACAGTCATGTTTTTAGTTGACAGAAACTGCCATACCAGAAGTGATGTGTGACACGGAGCATTGTCATGATGGAGGATCATTTACCACACACTTTAAAACACCCCTTCTCTCAACTGTAGCTCACACTTGACTGACTGCACCAAACAAGTTGAAACTTGTCACACATTTTACTAAGGTTCGACACACCGCTTCGAATATTGAAGATCCCTGCCTTTCTATTAGATGGCACTCGGCAGCAACGTTCGCCGTTATTTTTTTATCACAACCCGTGTACACATCGCTTCTGATATGGCAATTTCTGTCAAATAAAAACATTATGGTGTGTCCTTATCTACCTTATTCACTGGATGTGGCACCATGCGACTTCTGGCTCTTCCCAAAGTCAAAATGATTTAGGACATCGAAGCAGCCATGACAGTGCAAATGAAGACACTCATGAAAGAGGACTTCCAGAACTGCTTCAGAAAGTGGAAAAACGATGGGATAAGTGTGCTCGAAGCGAGGGGGATTAATGGCAATGTGTCTTTTACTGTAATAACTTTAAAATTTAAACATTTACCGTATTCTTTTATCACACCTTGCAGTATTAAGATGAATTTTAGCTTTACTATGTAATCAACCCTTTTATCTAATAGACCCCCTGACTAATATCTAAAATATATTTGCTATTTTTCAAATACACTTAATGTTTCAATAACATAGCATCATTTAGAAATCATAGTGAAAACACTCCAAATTAAATAAATATGAAATGTCCAAATAGATCTAGAAGTTTGATATTAGCACTAGTGAGTGGGTGCTATCTATCATTCTAACTCATAACACTTCCTCTGCTAGTTCTATTTAGGAGTAGGATAAAACCTTTGTAGATAATTACTGTTCAATAATTTCACAGAAAGCTCCTATCAAATATGTACATGAAGAACAAGCATTATTTAGTAATCTTTTAATTTTTAAATCTTATCCTCTAATTTCAAACACTGCATTGTTACATTCATAATTAAAATCAAAATATAGGTCTAACTTCAATCCTAAATTTTATTTTCGTAACACAATTTATGAAATCCAAATACAGTGCCATGCTACTTATCAAAAGCTTAAATGACAAAACAACATTATCTTAATTTTAAAAGACTAACATGTCTTGTGAGAGTAATAGGGTAAACAAAAACAAAAACACCTGCACCTATACAAGTCATTTAATTACCACTTAAAACAATATCTTACTAATATCAAAGGATTTTGAGAATCAAGATGGATGCGAATCTGCTCCTTCTCAACACCTTCCCTTTACAATAGTTACCACAGTCTGTTAATAGGTTATGTGTCTAATGTCACACAGTATTGATCAGTATGATACAGTTTGGCACACAAGAGGAACATAGATTTCTTGAAATGACCTGTCCTATCACGGATAAAGTCTTTAACCTACTGATATGTAGACATCAAACACTTTCAGAATCTGTTACAGTTACTTCTGCAGTTTTCCTCATCTAGCAATAATCTGATTAACTGGAAAATGTTTTTCATGTCATTAAATAGTCCCTGAAAACATGATTTAAAGCTAGAACATCATGTGGCTATACCATAAATCACTGAACCATCTTTCTACTGGTGGGCATTTAGGTTGTTTCAATTTTTACTATCATAAATAATTCTGGGATGAAAATCTTTAATCATTACCTTTGTCCACAGAATACTAAAACATAATTTCATAGATTACTTTTAGTCAGAGGGTAAGGATTTGTTAAGATTCTTGATAACATAAAATTTACTTTTCATAAAGACAATTTATATTCCCACCTCTGTAGTATAATTGTTCCACTAAACCCACTCATACACAGCTTACTGTTTTTTTAACCTTTGCCAATTACATAGTTGAGAAAATGGTACATCTCAACCAAAATGCATTTCTTGAAGAATTGAATTTTACCCCTCATGAGAATTTACAGACCACTTATAGCCTGACCAAGAATGGTCATTTACATTTGTTGTCCATTTTTCTATTTTGTTAGTTTTATTTTATGTAAGAGCTATTTATTAGTAAAAAATATTAGACAGTAATGATTCTACAAATGATACAAAACTATTCACAAAAAAATGTATGGAAATAAACATAAGTATATAAAAATCTGTGTGTTAGAGGTAAATTTTATACAAGTATTTCATTTTTATTGCTGTTTTCCAACTTTCTAAAATTGGTGTCCTCCTACCCTGATTATAAAAGTAAAACTTTAAAAAAGATTGGCAATATTTACCTTCAGTTAGTTTTTTCTAAAGTACCTCTGGGGTTCTAACTAATTGTTACAAATAATAAATGAAAGAAGATGAAGAAACATCTTCTATGATGCAGGTGACATGTAGGCAGAAAGAGTGCCTTCAATCTAAGTTACACTTACTTTGTTTGAAAGCATGGTAGACATTCAGCAGCGTCAGATGATCTCCATCTATGTGGGCAAATCGCATCTTGGCCTCATCCGCGGCTTTCTTGGCCTCCGTGGGGCGAACAAAACACTGTGGGACTAAACAAGGTTGGTATGGGCCCAACACAAACGCCCATATCGATGAGTCACGCATTCACAGATAGAGGAACAAGGCCTAGCTAGGTCAGTTCACAGAGCATAGGGCAGGGCAGGATGGCCTCCAACTGCATCTTGGACTGTTTACTACCTTGATTTGGTACACCAACACCTAACCCCATCTGTAAGACAAGAGGGTTTCAAAGCTACAGAGTACCTGATTACTTTAACTAGATCTAAAAGTAGGCATCAGACAGCTATTCTGAAGGCCATCAAGATACTAGAAAGCTCAACTTATTTCAAAAACCAGTGCTGATAGCTCTACCAATAACCAGAATTATGGTGTCAATAGCCTTTTAGCTAGATGTAATTTTTCCAAAAGGCCACCCATTGAATCCACTGAATGGCTATGAGAGTTAAGAAGCTACACTTGCCCACTGCAGGGCTAAGAACTTTCCAACCAGTCTACTGCCACATTTCTATCGTAATTTTTTTCCCTAGTGCTGTGGCTATTACCAACTGGTGGGTATCACTATTAGCACCGGTGAGCAGAAGCATATGTAAACATAAAATAAAAAAAATCAAAAAAAAAAAATCAATGAAATCTTGGGTTTTGATGATAGCAGTAGTGGTGGAAGGTTAAACCGCCTTTGAATTAAGAAAATTCAAAAAGGCTGGGGATATTCAGCCTAATTTTTCAACATTTTAATAAGGTTAGTAAATAAAGTCCCAAGTTAAAAAAAAACTTATTTGAATCAAAACCTCAACATAAAAGCAAAATCCAATTATTTAAAAAGTTGACAATTAGTCTGAAACAGTCATTATTTCAAGGGTCATCAAAATACGTTAACTACAGTATTTTTGAGCCTCAATATTAATTCACATAAAACTTTAAGTTGTTACAAAAGCGTGCACTACATTTTTTGAAATACAACTTTCCTTAATTCACTTTAGCAATTCCATAGTCATAAAAGCAATATGAAAATAAAAATACTTAACAGCTTGGGACTTTGTCAACACACTTTTAAAGCTGTTAAAACCTTGTCAATTCAAAAAATTATAAATTATCAGTTCAGATAGAAGATAATGGGAATAATTGACAATGAAATCATATACAGTATCAAATTGCTCTTTCCCATACAGTTTCCCCTTTAAAGATGTCAAAGAAGCCAAAGAGAGACAACGACATATGATCACAGTAAATATTAAAAGTCTTGCTTAGTGTAATTGAAGCAAGTAATTCATAAAAGTACAGAAACCTCTCATAGCTGTGAAGGTTAATATGAACTAGCTACCAGTTATTAGTAGGAATAAGTAGCGTCCCACAAGGCCCCTGATTTGCACTATTTATATCAGGACCAGAAAACTTCACAAACTATTTAAATGAAAAACAAAGCATTACAAGCTCAGCAATCTTTGTTCCATGACTTCTTCCTCGTCCTTCAACATTTCCCCCAACAAATGCCATGCTTAATAACTGCTGTTCACTCTCTTGATGTGTTAAAATGACAACCAGTAAACCCTATGTTTTGCAGAACTATTACAAATAAGACATGTAGTTGGAAGATTTCAACTGCATCACAATGACCAATTTTGTAAGGGACTAACATACTAAACTCCAACAATGGTTATTATATAGTATACCTGATAAGAGAACTTGGAAAAATAAAAACAAATAAATACACAAATAATCTGTTAACTCTTGCCCTCTACTTTCTCTAAAAACTAAAATCCTGGGATAAGCACCACTGGGAAATCTAACACACGACATATAAGAAAGGCAGACAACAACCTACCACCACCTCCGCAAGTGAGACTACAATTTAATTAAAATAATTCGATACACTGCCCTGCCCATCTGCTCTGAGTCTGATCAGTCATAACTCTGAAAAAAAAAACATTTTAGCTAATTCTTAGGGAAAAAAAATTCACACCATTAAAATATACCATACATCTAAACTAGGCCGAAATTTTTATTTTTAGAAACGTTTTCAATTTATTCTTTAATTCCATATAAGATTTTTGAATTATCTGAGGAATAAAATTATAATAAAGACCAATAAACCACTCTGTGACCGGAAGTCAATTCTCCCCAGTACTAAAACTAGTATTATAGACTACTTCCATGGTCAATAAAAACTTTTATGTTTAGCTAGAAAAGTCAATGTATATTTGTATGTTAGCAATATTTCTTCTTTTTAGAAAATGTAATTTCCAAATTACTATTCATTTGTGGATTAAGCTTTACTGCTACTAAAACAGCACCTACAGCTTCATGTTCCAGTTTTCAAAATTAGCAATTTTTTCTATTAGGTATATTTTCTTAATCAAGTGTCTTTCTTCTATTGTAAAAGAACTGTTATCAGATTATATTTTAAGCCTAAAGCTATACAATACTACTTATTTATTTGATGCTAAGCTGGAAATTTGACAGCCACTGGAATGCATTTTTATATAAGTAGAAAAAGCTTACATCAAATGATGGTTTGGGTTTGTCTCAGGCTCACTTAATAGTGCCAAGCACTAGAACAAAGCTCTTCTTGTATTGTCAGTAATAAACCACCAAACTGATGGACCTACCAAAGACCTGTTACAATGGTGTTCAGACTTATTTTCTTACTGCAATTTTTATTTGCACTCAAGAGAGCCAATGTTTTTACTGTATTTTGTGCACAATGACTTACTTTACTTTTTCTAAATAATATGTCATTATAAAGCTATTTACAAGGTATTTAGGAAACAGAATGAGTTCCTTAAAACCATCTATAAAATCCACTATCATACTAAATATTAAAAAACAAAACCAAAAGTGAAGTCCACCCAAACTTTGAGGAGCTGGGTTTTTGTTCCTTTCCCTCTATTACCTGACAACATAGCAGTAATAGATAGGACCTCATTAGAACAGTTGTAGTCACAACTTGCAATAACCATTTTAGCGAGCTGTGGGTCTAGAGGAAACTCGGCCATCATGGATCCCAATTCAGTCAGATCTCCATCGTCATTTAAAGCAGCCAGGTAATTCAAAAGTTCTAGGGCTCTCATCAGTGTTTCGGGAGCTGGGGGAAAAGGCAATCTATTAGACAAGCTGCCTTCAGCAAGCAAAAATGTTGACAAAGTACAAACTATTATAAAGCAATCTCATTTTTCATCCTACCATAGACCAAACTAAAAACTCAAACTGTCAACAAACTCAATTACAGACATTTCTCAGAATTTAGTGATTCTGAAGGAAAGAAAAATTTGTTCATATAATTGATACTCTTTTAGTTTTAATGCTAACACATAGAACTTACTTGATGCTTATTCCAAAAAAAGGGCAAAATGTTTTTAATACACATACTAAACAGGATAAAGAGAAAGAGAATCAATTTTGGTTAAAAGTTTTGATAATATATGCTGAGAATTCATACCTGGTGGATCCATAAAATCAAAATGCACCAAATCATCAATACCAAGTTTCTTCAACTGTAACACAACTGATCCTAAATTAGAACGCAAAATCTCAGGATAGGTGTTATCCTAGCAAAAAACAAAAATGTTTGTTTTGTTAAATATTCCTCAATCCTCTTGCTCCAGAAAACAAAACATATCTATTCTCTGCCTCCTTAGCTTTATTTCTATACCATTGACTGAGATGAGAAAAATACTTGTGGAAAAGACTCCAAAGGAATGATACTTTCTGTGAACTATCTTTATAGGGTTCAAAGTGTTACTGCTGCTGTCCACCTCAACTCCCAAGTGTAACAAGAACTGTACTGGTAGACCTACCAGTCATCTCACACAGGAAAAAACAAAGGAGCCTTTGGCGCCAAAAGGCAAGATGAAGCAATATTTCCTCTGGTAACAAATTCAACTTAACCTTCCAAATACATAGGAAGGATGCAGTAAAACCTCGTACCTGCATTTCTGTTTTATAAGCTTTCTCTGTGTAAAGTCTGAAGCATTTCCCAGGTCTGGTACGTCCAGCTCGACCAGCCCTTTGTTGAGCTGAAGCTTTACTAATAGCTGTCACCAACAGGGATTCGACTCTGATTCGAGGATTGTACACCTATTAGAATGGAAATAACAGAAGAATGACTCTTTCTTCAATTAAACACAAAAGTGTGATTGAACGGAAGTACCCAAGGCCCCCAGTTAATTCCTCAAATAAACAAAGTAGTATGGATGACCACCACAATCACACTGCCACAGAGGCAGAGAATTCGTGATCCTTATGCCTTAACTTTCAGATATTCTGACTCCATTCTGAAAGATTCAAATTAACATTAAAAAGCTCTTATCTAACACACAGATCACCTTTACTCTTCCTAATTTAAAATAATTTCAGTTCTACCAGTTTTACCTTGCTTTTATAGTGGATAGTGCTGAAGGCTTTTGCCTGAAAAGAACCTGTCAATTCTAGCACCTGATGTGCAGAGTGGGCATCAAGAAAAATATTTTAAACTTGGCCCAGAAGAAGTCAGTTACATGCTTTCAGTTTAAACGGAAAGTTTTCCCATCAAAAAACATGAAAATTTTCCAAAATTTTCCAATTATATGTATAAAATATAATCAAATGTAATCAAAGATCTTTGAATAAAACATATAGTATTTATTGAGTAGTCACTTCACTTGGCAAAAGTGCTTGGGATTCAGTATTATTAAGCTGGAGGTTAACATAATACCTTTATTCCGAATACCATGCCTGGAACGTAACAGAAACTATCATTTAGTTGGGTAACTGATCTGCAGGGATGATAATCCTGTAATCTTATTACTACCCCCATATTCCTTAAATAAACATACAAACCAAAACACCATTATATTGAAACAAAGGAAATGCAGCCTTAAAAATAAATAAAACCTTAAAAGAAAAAGAGCGTAAGACGAAAACACTAAACATGGGCTTAATACGTTAGCGACAGCTAGAACACAAATGCCTCATATAGCAGAAGTCTATCAAACACAACAGAAAAATAATTCTAAAAAAAGAATTCAGAAAGTAAATTTCAGCCAGTAAATGAGTAGGCAGTAAGTACTATTAAGCTAACACTAATTTATATACAACTATCATACTAAAATATGTACCTTCTGCTTTGCAAATCCAGGATCAATCACAAATACCACACCATCTATTGTCAAAGAAGTCTCTGCAATATTAGTTGACACAACTACCTGTTTAGAAAGAAATAGTATATAAATTATATCAAATAAAATAAAAATAAATAAAATAAATTAAGTCAAATAAAATTCAAATGACACTAAGATTAACTCTTAACTTTCACTAACATCGAATTTCAATCCAGTAAATACACTTAAAGTAAGGTTTGATCTTCAATGGCCAATGCTATATAAAGAGTAATATTTAAGAATTCAGGGGCCGGCTGAGTGGCGCGTTGGTTAAGAGCTGGCTTGGGATGCCAGCCCTGAGAAACAGGACCCCGGTTCGGATCCCACATGAGGGCAAGTGACGCTGCGCCCTCTACAGCTAAGATGGTGAACAACAGCTCGACCTGGAGCTGGGCTGCCGTGAGTCCCCGGCGACAGCGTAGGCTGCAGCCCCTGCTTCAGTGGGCTGCCATAAGCTATTGTGTGTGGCCAGCAGCCAGCGTGAGCAGCCAGCAGCCGGTGTGAGCCGCCAAGAGCCGGTGTGAGTGGCCGTCCAGAGGCCGGCAACCGAGCTGTCTCACCTGAGAAGAGCGCAATGATAATACCAACATGGGCCAGTGAAGTGACGTCCTCCACAACTACACTAAAGAACCAAAGATCAGCAACTTGTCTGCTCCCCTTCCCTGATTGCCCAACACTGTTCCCCTCTCCCAATTCCCCAATAAAATCTTAAAAAAAAAAAAAAATTCAAAATTTCATTTACCTCATCAAAACAACTTCATTTTTCAACAAAAGCTACTACTTCAGGTTATCACTTAACCAATTATGTTTTGATTATTCAAACAGTTAAGACAGCATCGAAAGGAAAATATCACTAAAGCAATATAAGTTTACCTTATGGAATGTCTCCGTAAGGACACACTTCTTAGTTAATACCGAAACTCCACAAAACGTGTACATCTTTCAAAATTTTCAGGTAATATTTACAAAGAAAAATTTTGTGTCACCAAAACTTGACAACATTTTAAACAAAATGGCACATGGGGAGGTAAAAAAAATCTCAAACTATAATTCAGGAAGAGTTAGCAGATCATGAAAATCAAATGTAGATGTTTTGGAAAGTATACAATCTCAAAGGGAATGGTATGTAATATGTCACTGTATAAAAGCAATTTTTAAGAATCAGTTAAATTTTTTAATGACAGGGCATAATGTTTAAAGCATTCACACACTAATATGATAGCTTGCTTTTTTATGTGGTGTTTTACTATATTTTAGGAAATTGGTTAGGGACTCAAGAATAACATGTTACATATTTTTTCATTTTTTAAACAATGGAAAAATGAGATCATTAGTATTTTTACCCAGAACATCTGATTTTGAGGAACAGATAACTGCCATTAAGTGGGAGATGCCTGTATATGCAAGCAGCTGACACAGAAGATAAATCAGATACAGAGTCTGCTCTTATAGCTTTTACAGTTTGTAAAGGAAGATTAGACATGGATAGAAAGTGTAAATGACACCAAAGATGCCCTGTGAGATTTAAAAAGGGTTTACTTTCACAGAGAAGACAAGGAAAGCTTACTGAGAAAATGGCATTTAGGAGCTATTGAAGGTAAGGAGGGGCTTACCCACAAGAGAAAAGGGACAGCACTAGCAACAGCAATAGAAGGTTTAGCTTAAACAAGGCCATATAGGCAAGAATGCCTCTAGGCACATAAACAAAAGAATGCATACAAACAGGAAATTTTGGCGATTTAAAAGCTTACTGGAGAATCACTAACAGGGTATTATTTTAGAATCATTTACATGTCTAAAAACACAATGTGGCCTTTTTCCACTCGTCAGTTTAAATGACTGCTAATCAGAAAATGAATAAGAAACCAGAGGTGTTTCGAAGTTACTGAAATACATTTTTCAGGACATTCAGATGACAGGGACATCCAATGACTAGAACCAAAGCAAACATAAACAAGGTATATTAAGTTGACAGGTAAGCTTGAATAAATAAAGCCTGAGTTTAATATTGTTCTAGAAAGTGTCTTGTAGGAAAAGCAGCAATGAATTTAGGGGTAGGTGGCAGAGCCGGTAGTCAAATCTAAGTAGCTAAGTAATAGTGAAAAGGTTTTAACACCATCAAGCTTCAATTTTCTTTGATAACTCTTGCTTATCAGTCTAGCTAAAACAAGGTTGTGGGGAAAAAAAAGATAATGAATATGGAATTAAAACTACAAAGAACCTGCTACATGCTTGTGATTATATAAGAGGTCTGGTGATCTGGACTTCTGCAGTGAAAACTGTTAATAGTTCTAGATAGATCTTTAGGGCAGTGGAGGAAATTACTCCTTTTAAAAAAAGTTATCTGGGGGGCCAGCCGAGTGGCGCGTTGGTTAAGAACTGGCTTGGGACGCCAGAGGGCCTCGGTTTGGATCCCACATATGAGGGCCAGTGAACACTGCCCTCCACAGCTAAGATGCTGAACAACAGCTCAACCTGGAACTGGGCTGCTGTGAGTTGCTGGAAACGGCATAGGCTGCAGCCCCTGTGGCAGTGGGTTGCCATGGGCTACTGTGTGTAGCCAGCAGCCAGCGTGAGCAGCCAGCAGCCTCAGTGAGCGGCCGTCCAGAAGCCAGCGACTGATCTGCCTCGCCCAGGAAGAGCGCAATGATGGTGCCAACTTGGGCCAGTGAAGCAATGTCCTTCACAGCTAGACTGCAGAACAAAACAACAGCAACTTGTCTGTTCCCCTTTCCCCAATTCCCCAATAAAATCTTAAAAAAAAAAAAAAGTTATCTGGGAACAAATACATTACACATTATTTCTTCTAGAATAGAACACAGGCAATGTGGTAAGAATTTCTTGATGTTATCAACTCTTTATTTAGAGTAATTTAAAAATAGTTAATTTCTCTCCACAAAATAATTTCATTTGGTGTGCATGTTTTCTTTCTGTTTGTGACAAATTATAAAATACTTATAAGGAGGTGATTCCACAAGTGTTTAAGAATTAGGTGATCATGCCAACTTGGCAAGCCCCATGTCATTATTGCGTCTTCTGCCATCTAAAAGCCAAACTCCAAAATATGAGTGTTAAAAACGATCTCAGAGATGCATGATCTTTGGATTTTCCCAAAGACTAAAAGTAAACTGGTAAAAAAGCTTTAAAGTAGGAACACTTTTTTTTTTTTCGAGTAGGACCTATCTACCACAGACTTAACAATTTCTAAAGTGTGTCTATCACCGTGTAAAAAAAAGGGCACTGTTCTGAAACCATTAAGAGGTCGATTTGGGAACAAAAAGGGGGAAAATCCATGTAACAAACTGCATGGCTCTGAGGGCACTTCTAATGACTAGAGCTGAAGGAATAATATTGGGTTGTCAGAAAAGTCATGACGCATTTTTGCAACAAAAAACATAGAAAAAAATACGTCATGACTTTTCTTACAACCCAATACTAGCTAAGGCTAAATAAAACATACACATACATAATGTAAAAGAACAGACAAATGAATGAGATGATAGAAGTTATCTAGCTGCCTTGAAATCCTAGCAGTGGGGAGAGGCAAGACCTAAGTATGTTCTAGATGTAAACAGAGCTGGCAAGAACACGTCATCCTGAATTTGTCAAGGGACTTTTTTTTACCACATGACCAATGGGACTACATATACAAATGGTACAAGCTTTCTAGACTGTAACTGGGCAATAAGTGTTCAAAGGGCTTTAGAAAAGTGTTTGCACCTCACTGACCAAGTAACTATTTTAGGTAAATAACCCCAAAATAGAATAAATCCTATGGCAAAAGGTTTGACATTCTTGCCCTTTTTCTTTTCATATATTAAAGTATGCTGAGAGTAAGCTTTCATCTAAATTTATCCCCTTCCCCCTCAATACTGTATCTTCTAATGGAATCCACTTTGATTTCAATAATTCCACCTCGAAGTAGTAGAACTCAGCATACTTTAGTTGCTCTACTTGAATTCTTTTTGGACACAATAATGCATTTAGGTTAAACTACTTTGGATTTTTAGTCCCCAGGGAACTCTGAGGGGGTCTCCAATTCAGGATGGATATTAACTTATTTGTTTGTAAACATCCCAGCAGCACCATACTAAGTTATCTCCAGACAGTGGATCATTAAATCTCTCTTTGAAATTATAGAACCATCTCCACAGGGGCCATTTCTCTTTTCTATTGAGCAATGTATGCTCTGAGCTATGTTAATTAGTAAACTGTAAGATAGGCTATAGAAAAATCAGCTATTTGTATGGACAAAATAATGAAAACTAAATAAAATCAAAGAATAGTTGCTAGATTTTAATAATACCAAGTCTATAATATAGCAATATAAACCTCAATCTAAAGACACATAAGTGATTTACAGATGAGTAAACTTTAATGTATATACACGAATGCTGTTGCTGCAGCTTCAAGTCAAACACTTGAATAAACATCAAGCATTATTATTCTCAAAATAGGTAAAAATATCCATCCCTTACATAAATACATGCATTGCATTCTCAACCTTTCTTAATCATTAGAAACTTGAAGTAGTTCACCACTAGCAAGCACTATGTTGGAGGTCTACATAAATGGAACTAAGTAACTATCTGTAAAAGGAATGCTAGTTAAGTCCCCCAGATGGCCACAAAACTTTACTTTTAACATAGGCTACATTTAAAAAATTTAACACTTTAAAAAAGCTTTGTTAGTTTGACCAAAAATTATAAACTCTATTTTGCATAAATACAAAGAAAAATAACAAGACACTACCTTACAAAAGGTACCCACCAAATATAAATACAAGTTACAACTATTTTGGCGGAATTTTAAAAACTTATTCTCTTTGTTCCAAACCTTTCAATACTTATTATATTCTACTCTATGCTTTCACCTTTGCATTTGAACAAAATATGTAAACAATTTAACAAAATGAATCAGATTATATTTTGTTTTTACACAACTGGAAGCAGAAAGCCCCTAAATGTTCCTACGTAATTTTAAATTAATTGTGAATGAATATCAGTGACAGTTAACACTCTTGAATGAAAGCTCCATTCCAGTAACTGTCACAGTAATGTTTAATTAATAAATTCATGACAGAGGGATCAAGCTTTGGCCTGTAGGCCTTTGTTTTATAAGGTAGACAGGATATTATCAAAGTTGTGACATTTGTTAATAACAATAGGAAAATACCAGTTTTTCCTGTTCTAGTATCCATCCACCCATATCCCTCCATAGATCCCATGTGAACCGTAATTCTTACCTTGTCTCCTTCCCCATAAGCTCACCAATCCCTTCTCCCTCTCTAACTGGGCCGACCACGCCCTGGGTGCGCGGGTCACCCGCTCATCTTGCCTGCCTTCCAGGGTTTGGGTGCTGTGTTTCAGCTCTCCCACGTTTTCAGCTAGTACCCCTACCTCCTTGTTGAGTAAATCCTTCTTTAAGAACAAGCCATCTGTATAAACATTTTCATTTTCCCTTAAACATGGGCTTCAGAGCCTTTTTCCTCAACATACAAATGATGTATCAAATGCCAAGGAAGTCCTTCGTCTCTCCAATCATCCAGGGAAGCTATGACAGTGCTCTTCTCAACATTTAAGATGAAGATGACTCATGCTAAGAGGTAACGTGATTTCCCAACAAGAGGTCCTGTAGCTTTAGCTGAATGAATGACCACCAATAGCTGAACAAAGCACCATCAATGGATGATGAAGTGGCATTGTGGCCCATGGTTCTGATTCTGAATTAAAAGCTAAGGTAAGCCCAAACCTTGGGTACCCCAATGGTCCCCATCATCTCTACTACAACAAGCTGCTCAAGAATCACTTTGTAGTGAAAAATATTCCTCAATATCCTTAGGATTTACAAGAACACAGAAAGCAATAGCTAAAACAAACAAAACACAAAAAACTAATTCTACTCCACGGGTTTAAGTTGCAGATTCTACAAAACGTATCATGCATTGAATTGGCACCTAAATTAACAAGCAAAGAAGGGCTCACATGTAAATGAGTTTTAGTAAATGTGGGCCCATATATCTCAAAGTAACTCAAAATGGAATGAAGAGAATAACATGAAAAGACAAACATTAAATCTAGCTGTATGCCAATTTTACTCAATGTCAGATAAAAACCATTTTAAAGTTAAACAAATGCAGATATACAAAATGCACTTGATTTCAAGAAAAATGAAATCCTCTGCCTGGAGGATGCATTACCTCTGTACTATTGAAATGCTTAAAAATTGCTGCTTTATATATACCCGTTATTACAGAATCAAACTAAAAACTTCAGAGAATTAGTATTTTCAGTCAACAAATCACCTTCAAAATTGTATATTAAATGTATCTCATAAAACTTCAAGTTTCCCCCAAAGTTCAGAATGCATATAATGTAACAACAGAAAAATGTTTTAAGTTGTTCTACAGACAATAATTGGGAAGTACAACATTAATGAAGCTATTTTTTAAGTCATTCACTAGTCTTGCTGATTTATGAAAAATTCAAACACTGATTTTTTTCCCCTATCAACTTGTTCATTTCTATTCCACTAGGCTGGTGATGCATTTCCATTCAGTAAGTTCTTTCAATTTGAAAAATATTTTTGGTTCATTTAACTTTTACACAGCCATGTAAGGAAATAATTAGCCATGATATAGTTAAACATCTTTATTAATTTGTAATTTTTCAAATCATTGAAAATATTAGCAAAAAGATATACAGAAATAAGCAATAGATTCCAAATTTGACTGACAAGTGCATCATAAACAAGTAGTATTTCAGATAAAAGACTTCTTTCTACACAAATAAAAACAAATTTATAGTGGATACTACGAGGGCCTAATTTGTTTTAGATATGTTAGTATTCTTAAAAAACAAAAGCATAGCTGCACAGTTTCAAACTAGAACTCATCCCCTCCCATTCCAACAAAGTGCCCAGGAATAGGGTTGGAAAACCCTGTTCCCTTCCAGTGCCAGGCACACATCTACACCAAAAAGATCCACAGTTCCTGCCCTCAAGAAACCCACGTAACTATGCAGTGTAATTTGTGTTACTGTTAGAGATCTCTGCAGTCAATATTTCATACCTATAGACATGTCATTTGGTTAGATATTGAAGAAAATTATAGGCAGAAGCCAAGGCGCTGAAGAAAAAACTGCTTAGTTTTTGCCAAGTGATTTGATGAAAAGAAAGACAGCACCTGGTTATCTCTCCAGTTTCTTAACCCAATTTAACCAACCTTCCATTTGCTAAGGGGGGGACTTCCTGAGGGATCGTACCTGCTCTTTCTCTAAGGTCAAATGATATGCAAAAGTCCACCAAAATACATTCCTTTCTACTTATTTTTAAAATGTAGATTATTTTGTAGTGTGTAATTCAGTTCACAATCACCCGTAACTTAGTCCTCTGTAATTCAATATAGTTTAATACCTCAAAGACAATTCTTAGAGTACACATGAAATGTTTATAAAGAACATTTCTATGCTACCTTTCTTCCAATTGCTCCATTCTGTTTTTTTGGAGGCGGAGGTTCAAAAATGCGTTGCTGCTGCTGAGGTGGGAGTGTAGAGTATAATGGAATGATTTTAATGTCACCAACTTCAGGACCCAAATCATCAACCTCACGTTTTATTCTCTTACAGGCTTCATCAATTTCCTATAAAATAAAAGTTTGAGTCTGAAAACAAAATACACACTGAAATATTTCAAGTATTTATCATAATCCGAGTTCTATGGGCCATATTTTCAATTTAGTAATCAAAACTAATTTAACAAATTTCATTGGTATTTCCAAAATAATCAAAGAAACTTTGACTGCTGTAGCCAAATAAACACACAAAAGCTGAGCTGCCAACAAGTGGCAGGATGGCTCAGCTAAAAAAAAAAATGTCAGAACAATGCAGTTAGCCCTGCAGATTCAAAACCTGGGGATATGGAGGGCCAACTCTGTATTGAAAAAACTGCATATAAGTGCCACATCCCTTTATTTAGAGTCAAATGTCCTAATTCTCAATAAATTGCACCAAAATGGAAAATTCTCACCTAGGAATATTTAACTGTACTCATAACCTTCTTAATTTTCACAATCTAAAAGAAATTGATGTGCTAGATTTTAAAGAAGCCAAGTAGGCATTAATGTCATTTATTACTAATGCAATTATATAAAAGACTTTTTCATTGTTTCTAATGAGAACACACACCTTTACATTATCAGCATATTTAAGAACTAGGCTAACCCAAATATTTTAAGAGTATCTTCAAAAATTTATCCACCACAGAAAACTATTTCACAATACATCTGCATTCAAATCCAGGTTTAAACAGAGGACACACAATCAATTTGAGAGTGTGTGAAAGAGAGAGAGCTAGGTGGAGACTTTTGGGGTTGGCAAAGGGACTTAAAGTCAGGAGGGAGATATATTTTAAATTTCACTGAAGCATTAGTTGAATTAAACTCAGAAGTACGTTAAATGATTTTGCAGCCTGTCCAATGAACGACTCAATCAGAAACTATCCTTATCAACAAATCTTTTATTCAAAAGACAGATATTTTTACAAAAGGAAAAAACTTTTCCATTGAACGTATTCCATTACTTCTATTATATCAAACTAGGATAATTTTTCTTGAAATGATTTTAATCAAAGTGCAACTTTTTTTCCACGTTTAATACAAAGTTCTTGAATACTTAAAAAAAAAATTTTATCATCTATTCCAAGTATGTATGGTCTTAAAAATTGTGACACAGAAAATTACTATTAAAAATTTGATGTTAATAGTTCCCTTTGAAACCTAAAATTTCTAAAAGAAAATAAAAGAATGTTATTCACTGAAAGAAAAATATAATAAATGAAACAAATATTTTCAGAAAGAAATTCCTTTCAAATGCTGTATCTAGAGTAGAATGCCCCCTGCTGGTAAACAAATACAAAATAAGATTTGTTTTCTAAAATAAAAAAGGGAAAAACAGCCGTGAATATTCAGAATATTTATACTTTTGTTAATTTAATCATAGTTGATGGGAAAATAAATGATTAAAAGTCACCAAACATTGAGATTTCACACACACAATTAGAAAATTAAGTGCCCAAAATTGTACATTTGTAGATTCCAGAATTTTAATAATTCCAACTTTATTTGGGACTAGACTATCCCAATCTAAGCATATATAAAACTAAAACAAAATCACTACTTCATGGGATACAAAGACATCTCTAAACACCACTTATGTTTTTTACATAAAAACAAATTTTATAACTCCAACAAAATTTTCCCCTAAAGTTTACCCACCTTGATAGTCAACACTGTCAGTTCAGAAGACCACAAAACTCATTGACAATCATCAGCATAAAGCAACCATCTGCTCAGTCATGAGTGATACTGAGAATTCAGACAGAAGTTCAGGAGTTTCTGATTTAAGAAGACTTTCAGCTCCAAAAGCATCATGTATGTTAGTAAATTAACATGGAACCTTAAAGAGGCTGAACTCACTACATGTGGAAAAGACATTTTACTCAGCAAAATTAAAGATAAAAGAATGTGTTGCTTAATGATTTTGACATCTTCAAGTGTGCATTTACAAGCAATTGATATTTACAATCATTCTTATAGAATTCAGTAGTATAGCTCCCCTAAGGACTTCATTAGTCCAGATTTTAAGCATTAACAAAACAACATAAAAAAACATTCTAGAATTCAAATCTTTCCCAACCTTTCACTAATTAAAAATGGTCTCTCCCAAATTAAATCCGATGATGATAGAAGCACTTTGGTTTAAGTGGTCAAATTGGTAATAATGGTCTTAAAAATCATTTTAAATTTTCACGAGGTAACTAAAATTTATGGATGCTATTCAAATTTATGAAGACACTAGTAATGAATTCCCAGACTCTACCATTTAACTAAGTAAAAATAACAGTCACAAACATGAGGAATAATTATTTTACATATCTTTAAATCAGTGCTACAACACACAATGAAACAAAATACATTAGATACTCTGCTACCTTCACAGTCTTCAAATTCAAGACTAGTCACCTAAAGGGAACTTAAAAACCAACAGTACATGTACACGAGGTTCACAATTACAGTGACATTACTGAAAGACATATATTCCCCCTTCTAGCACACATGTGAAAACCACGGGGCTTATTCCCTTTCCCGTACCCTGCTATAGGATAGATGCCAAAATATCAACTATAGGAAGTTAACTCATAAAAAAGCCTTTCAGGTCCTCATCATGAGGCCATCTGAGATTTCTAATAGAACTCTAATATGCTTGGTTATCTGAACATAACTATTTTAGTCATTTAAGAAAATATGCTATGCACTTTGGGGGAAGTGAGAAACTATAAAGGCCATACAAAATAAGACAAAAATGAATTCCTCACACTACGTTACAGTATAAAGATGGTTTTTACGCCATCAAAAAAGCATTTGGAGCTCTTGCATACAAAATATATAAAAATTTGTCCATTCGAAACACATAAAAAGGAGTATCTTCCTTTACCAGTACCAACACAGGTTTATCTGTAAAACTGAATTTGCAACACATCTTATTTCCGAAAAGAACAAGTATGATTTTTTACTGGGAATCCTTTTGAACCTTCCTAGGGGACACCTGGCAATGGTTGCAGGCATTTTTGGTTGTCACAACAGGGGGAAAGAGTGTTCTGCATCTAATGGGTAAAGGCCAGAGATGCTAATAAACACCCTACCATGCACAGGGCAACCCACAAGAGAAAATTAATTGGCCTACAATGTAAAACAGTGTTGAGGTTGAAAAACCCTGCTCTACAGAAAAGAAACTATGGCCAATGGGGCACAAATTATACATCATACAGACAATACTGAATGGACAAAAAAAATATCAGCCAACATTTATAGCTCTTAACACAGTAACATCTGCTCAAATATTATATGTTAAGCATCCCTGTAGAAACACAAATAAGAGCTCACATTCTAGTGGAGGCAGGTCGGTCACACAGCACACCTGTGAGACAACTAGGGCAATTTCCCACAACACTGTCTAGGGTGGTGCCATTAATGTACCCCAGGCATGCTGGCTGGAGCAATAAACTTTTACACCCCAGCGAATATAAACATGGCCAGAGGAACTTGTGAAAGATGCAGATTTCTCGATGTTACCCTCAAATTTTCACTGGTTTCAGTAAGTCTGGAACAGGGACAAGAACCTGCTTTGTTTTAAAAACTCTCCCCGCCTGAACAGGCAATCAACCCACTGACCACACTTGACAAAAATGTATTCTGCAGCAGGGGTTAGATCTTTCACTGCAAAGGGCCAAACTATTTTAGACTTTGAATCCATATACTATCTCTGTTGCACACAGCTTTTATTTACAACCCTTTAGAAATGTAAAGCAATTCTTAACTAGTGGGCCATACAAAAACTAAAACAGGAGTCAGCACATGTAGCTACTTAAATGTAAATTAACTAAAATTTTATAAAATTAAAATTCAGTCCCTCCTCTCACTAGCCACATTTCAAATACTCAAAAGCCACACTGACCAGCAGATAAAAACATTTCCAGCATTGAAGCAAGTTCTATGGAACAGCACGCTCTTAAACCTTGCTACTTAATCCCTAAGCAATACTTGGAAGCTTGTTAGGAATACAGAATCTCAGGCCCCACCTGACCTTTGGATCAGAACCTGCAGGTTTTGTAAAGCGTTTTACATGTATATTAGTTTTAGAAGCACACTCTAGAAAATTTACAAAGCCTGTTAGAGTAAATGACAGGCTCTCAGAAAACCTCTCATAAAAGGCTTTATAAAACCTTTTATCCAGACAGCTTTTCCTGAACATATGTAGCCACTTAAGAATTTCACAGCACACCTATAAACATCTTGTTGGAAACAAGTTTGGAAAAATGCTGCACCTCAAAATAAAATTCAATCTTAAAATGTGGTAAATTCTAACTAAGAAATTCCAGTGATTCTTTCCAATTCTCACTGAGCATGTGGAAAACCAAAACAAAACGTAAACATTCGCTTTGATGGTGGATGGGCACCTGAGTTACAGAGCTCACTCACAAGCTAAAAATAACTATGATATCCTGATGTCATAGTAGCTGTGATTCAAATTCATACCTCAGCAAAACTGCAAATTACCACACCACTGACCACCTGGATCTCTACAAAGTCAAGACTTAATTGCTAAAATTTGAATTCTAAAAGCATTTAACATTTTTAGGATAATTAACTAGAACACAAATACTAATGGTACAAAAAGGTCTTCTTAGAGCACATGGATAAGAGATTGTATTATTTCATATATAAATACAATCAGTTTGAAGAAAAACTTTAAATGTTAGAATAATAAAATATGCCAAGTTCTTCAGTTTAAAGTTGTTGCATAATAGAAATAATGTGCTGAAAAATAAAGCAAATAATGACAATACCTCTTGACCAGTTAAGAAAAGTAGAAGATCTCCCTCCTCTTCTTCACACATATGAATTTGGATCACTGTTCGAATTGCTGCTTCAAGGTAATCTCTCTCTGGTTCAGGAGTATAAAAGATCTCAACAGGATGTGTCCGCCCAGGAATCGTTAAGAGAGGACAGTTATCAAAGTAAATCTGGAATTTTCCTGCATCTAGAGTAGCACTCATAACTATAACCTGAAAAAAAAAAAAGTTAATCATATGAAGCTGTCTTTAAGGATTCTTATGTGGTCTTAAAAACAAAAACAAGTACATTCATGTTTACTGTTCTGTATATATGTTATAAAGAATCCTACAAGTCTTCATGCTAATAAATTGTGATTTAAAAAATCAACAGCAAGACTGGACTACAGTAAGTTATTTACATCTTTGAAAATTAGAACAAAACCTCACATCCAATAAACTACAATATCTTCATGAAATAATACCTTAAAAACCAAAGTTTATAAAATTACATAATATGTAAAAGGGATTGATAAAAAAGATATTAATGTGTAGTATGATTACTGCTACATTTATAAAAACACAACCTTACACATGAGGAAAAACAAAGAAAATGAAAAAAACAAAAAACCCAGTGGCATAGATATAAGCTTTCTCTCTTCTTCCAAATCACCTTTAATAAGCATGACTTCTTTGTAAAAATTCTTAAAATAAACGTGCGTTTCCTTTTTTAAAAGCTGCAGCTACAAAAGGTTGTTCAGGTGCAGGGCTGCATGACTGTGCAATCACCCTGCTATGTAAATGACGCATTATATAACCCATTAAAAATTTACTTAAATAGAAGGCTCCCCCCAATAAAACATTCTATTAAAAATTCTTAATTTCTACTTCGAGTTTCTCCCTAAAATTTCAATAGCTCATAAAGCTTAATAATGGTAGTACTCATATAGGTCTTCCTACATATTCTTTAAAAGCAAAATTTAATTTTTATAAGAAAAACATACACAGCTATCAATATTTTTAAAGTCCCAGAATTCCTCTGTAAATATATATTAACACTGTACTGCAAAAAAGGAAAAACTTCATAAACTTAGGAGACAAAAATGTCAGAATATTTAGTCAGTTTTAAGCCCTCATTAACATAGTAACACTGGCCATGGTGCAAGTGGTATAACATGCAGGAAAAAAACAAGACACTAGGCTAAGCAAATGCATTTCTGAGGAGTGGGGTTGTTCTGGGAATAGTCATTCCCACTCTCCAGCATTATGAATTATAATGGGTGTTTTTTTGTTTGAGGACAAGGACAAAGATTTGATCCTTAAAGAAGGAGGCCTCTGTACTTAATAAAGAATAGGGTGAGCAGCAGGGTTACAAAAATACCATGCTTTACAAATAGATCATTAAGTAAACTGGGTAGGTTAGAAATTGAAAAGATTTGGCTTAAAAATACATTATTAAAAAGTAGAAGCATACTGAAAGTCTAAAACAAAGACACAACAAAGTAGATTAGAAGGAAAAACACCAATGTAGGTACTTGTTGGTTGCTTCTTTTACAGTTGATTATTTTTTATAGTTGATTACAGTGATCGGCATGTGTTTCCTGTTTTTCAAGAGGTCTGACAATTACCGTAAGTTTGCAAACTCGCCCTAGAAAAAGTGCTACATACCTCATTGCTAAATATCACTATGGTCACCTTCGAAGTACTCCCCTTGGGAAGCTATGCACCGATGCCAGTGCCTAGTCCACACTTCAAAGCAATTTGGGAATTTTTTTTTCTGGAATGGGCATCAGAGCTGTCATATTACCCTTGATGTCCTGAATGTCATCCAAATGTCTTCCTTTCAATATTGCCTTTATCTTCGGGTGAAGAAAGAAGTCACTGGGGACCTGATCAGGTGAGTAGGGAGGGTGTTCCAATACAGTTATTTGTTTACTGGCTAAAAAACTCCCTCAAAGACAGTGCCGTGTGAGCTGGTACATTGTGGTGATGCAAGAGCCATGAATTGTTGGTGAAAAGTTCAAGTCGTCTTAACTTTTTCATGCAGCCTGTTCGGCACTTCCAAATAGTAAACTTGGTTAAGTGTTTGTGCAGTTGGTACAAATTCACAACAAATAATCCCTCTGATATGAAAAAAGGTTAGCAACGTTGTTTTGACTCTTGATTTGGACGGGTGAACTTTTTTGCTCACGGAGAATTGGCTGACTTCCATTGTGCACTCTGATGCTTTGTTTCAGGGTCGTATTGGTACACCCATGTTTCATCACCAGTGATAACAAGGCCCAAAACATCGTCGTCTCTCCAGAAGGTCTTGGCAAACTATGACCCTCCTTTGCTTTTGTTCATCAGTGAGCTCCTTCAGGACCATTTTTGCACACACCTTTCTCATGCCGAGATTTTCAGTAAGATTTTCCTGTTTCTCTATCGATATTTACTTAGTCTGCTATACTTCTCACAGTCAGCTGACCATTTTGACACACAATTTGACCAATTTTTGCAATGTTTTCATCAGTTCTGCTTGTTACTGGCCGCCCTGACCTCTCTTCATCAGTGACGCTTTCTCCCTCCTCAGAAAACGTTTAATCCATTTGTATACTGCCATTTTCTTCATGGCATTATCCCCATAAACTTAGACTAACATAACATGTCCTTGATTTCACTTCCACTGTTGCCAAGTTCAACAAGAAATCGCATGTCTGTTCGTTGCTCTAATTGAAGCTCCGACATTCTCATGATGGCACACAAAAACACACAACAATAATGAACGCCACTGAGCAAGACACTGTCACACGTTGACACAAACACAGCTGTGAGATACTGATATACCAAGGTTATGAAACCTTTCCGAGCTGTTTGTACAGTGCTGCCAATGTAAGCGCACTGTGGCAAGTTCACGAACTTAATTGTCTGACCTCGTATGTACATGTTTTATGAATAAAACGAGTAAAAGAAATGACTTCACCTTTAAATCTGATCTCTGTCTTACAACTTCCTTCAGAACACCCATGAGAATGTCTGTAGCCAATGTCCTTTCATGAGCCTCATCAAGGATGATCACACCGTAACGCTCGAGGAGGGGATCATTCATAGCTTCACGAAGTAACATCCCGTCAGTCATGTACCTACATTCACAGAGAACGTGCCGGTCAAGTTTCATCTAGGAAATTTTAAAATTAAACTTCACAACATAAAAACAAAATGCAAAAACATCATGTAAGTAAAAATTAAACTTCTGTCCAAAACAAATGTGCATAATATTATCTCAATAATCTTGTGCAAAATTAAGCTTCAGGAAAAAATTTTAAGAGTATTTAAGAGCTATACATTATCAAATATTGTCAAGTGTGATTATTAATGCTGAATGAAATGCACTAAGAAAACAAGTCTGATTACGAAATATAATGATCACATGGTTTCACACAAATGCCAAAGCAAAATTTGAAGCATACGAATATTCAACCTGCAAAACAAAACTAAAACATTTTAAGTTGCTTTATAACATCACATCACTAAAATGTTACTACATTCAAATGTACATTTCTTTAAAGGCTTCAGAATTCCCCACTTAAGCTAACAGGCTCCTGGTTCAAAACAGCTAAGAGAGCACATTAGTCTACCATCTCGTCCCCTTGCCCCACACAATTCAATGAAATGATCATAAAGCAGCACAAAAAGGAATACATTCATGGAAATGAAGAGCAGCATTAGTACTAAAGAAGTGCTGACAAATACATATAGATGGAAGAGAAAAGCCAGATGACATCAGCTAGATCAAAGAACCAAAAGAGGGAAACCTGGCTAAGGGATATGGCTCAAGTCAGCCAGTATGGAATCCAGGCACTGAACTGAAGGGTGGTTTGCACAATTGTTTCTGTGTCGGCTGTCTCTTGTCCATTCCATTCAGGATACTACTGTCACTAATACAAAATAACTATCCTACAACTTATCTTTAGTTTGGCACCTGGACAAAACAAAGTGAGCCTGAAAATGCTGAAGTCACAGCTCATTCTGTTAAATACAAATCCATGATTTTATTTACAGATTTAAAAGCAGTATCAAATCTGAAGTCATCATTTATGACTTCACTATTTTGGCTCCATTTTTCACCATTAGTCTAACCTAATCTTTCATGGACCAACTTGGTATTTTTAGCTGATGCCATCTGTTGGAGCAATAAGTTCAGCAAACTGACAGTGTACGAGAAATGAATCCTCTTTATTTCACCTGAACACATTTCTGGAATTGACACAGCATTATCTGCAAAGCTATTTTATATTAATACCATGAAAGAAAAAAGTGCCAATTAAACTATGACTCAGTGCCTTAACAATAGTGCAGCACAGTGCATGAATCAGCTACATTACAACCTCTAGTTGCTTTCAAATGTCTTTGATCTATTTGAGGACATTTGGTACTAATTTCTCCTGCCTTCAGATGTTAGTACTGACACGAAATTGGCAATCTTTTTGCACTTTATCTCAGTAGCGAAACATAATAGTTTCATCCACTTGTGGGTAACTTCCTTATATTCAACAAAGCTCTTATCTGTTGTTTAGCAAGGAAAAAAAAAAAGAATTGGTCATTCTTCCAACAACAAATATTTGCTTAAATACTATCAAATTTACACCATGCTGCTCAGTTTCTAAGCCTACTCATTTCAATATGAAAGCCTAGTGTAAGATTTTTGAAGGCATTTTAGTTAGCAAATAAACTCAACACATAGTTCCAACAACATGCTTTACTTATTTGAAGTGCCAATATGTACAGCTAGATCAAATTCAATAATTCACAAGCAATGACAACCACAAAACTGCCATCAGTTTGTAAGACCCTTACAGGCTGTAAAATGTACACAAATTTCACATATTAAAAGTGTGAGAGGACCAGCTGGGTGGCACAATTGGTTGGAGCATGAGCTCTGAGCAACAGGGTCACAGGTTCAATTCCCACATGGGCCAGTGAGCTGCGCCCAAGCTGAGCTGCCAATGGGCAGCCAGATGACTCAGCTGGTGAGAGCACGTGCTCTTAAAACAAGGTTACTGGTTCGTTTCTCGCATGAGATAGTGGGCTGCGCTCCCAACAACTAGATTGAAAATGGCGACTGGACTTGGAGCGGAGCTGCGCCCTCTACAACAAAGATTGAAGGACAACAACTTGACTTGGAGCTGATGGGTCCTGGAAAAACACAATGTTCCTTTCCCCAATTCCCCAATAAAATCTTTAAAAAAAAGTGAGAAAAAAGTCAGAACTGAAAAGTATAAGACTTCAATTTGAAAACTCCTTAAAACTCATTTTAAAAAGCACCTTATTTTGATCTTTTATTTTGATCTCACATACACCACACTTCAGACAACCACAGCAGTAGAGGCATTCAAAAGCAGAGCTGACCCAAAATAATCATTCTTTCCTATTTTTCTAAAAGGGGAAATGTTACAAATGGCAGATAGTAAATACTGTAAATTAGACTAATGTAAGTATTATTTGCCTTGTTTTATTAACAACTATGCATATTACATGTACTAAGTTAAATGGTCAACTAAGCCCAACCTTGATTTCCAGGTTCCAGAGACAGACTCCTGGATATTCCTCAATACTAATTTGATCATCACCCAGCGATTCAGTTCCATGAAATGCTACAGTTATCTCCTGCTTCATCAGTTAATATGAGAAGATTGCCGTTTGTACAATACAGCCTCAGGAAAAATGACATTTTTACAGTTGGAAGGTCTCTTAAAGATACAATCAAATCGGTTGCTTTCTGAATATTAGCAGTTAACTTTTTTAGGGTTTCAAAACCAGTAAAATAGCTTACTAGGACTAGAATCTGATTACAATAAGAAATCTTGAAGATGGGGCATAGCAATCTGTGTTCTAAAAAGCTTTCATGTGATTCTGATGCTTGCTAAAGTGTGAGAAGCACTAGTTCAAATGAAGAGGTAGATTAAGCAACATAGATGCCTAAAGCAGCCAAAACCATCCTTGGAATTAAGTCAAAACCAGCTCAAATTTCCAATCACGACTGTTTAATTAAGAGAATAAAAAAACAACAACAAAAAAAATACAACTCAGTGTGCTGAGCAGTATCAACTTTGCTTAATTATTTTTGCAATTGGCTCACACAGATGGCATGGTACAACTACAAGCCAACCACCAACCCCAACCCCATCAACGTCAACAACTATGATGTAAACAAAGCACAGTAACACATTATGTACTGCAAAGGTTATTACTTGTTTCCAGTTTCGTTTACAGATATTTATAACTTTAAAACATCTCATGTTGTGTAGTTCAAAAAAACCATAAAGGGGAAAAAATCCACAGAAAAGTGAAAAATGTTTTCCAAATGATTGCCAGAAAAAACTTAAAACAAACTATGTATTATTCATAACTTTAACGAATGTCAATGACTAATGCTCAAGCGATGAAAAAATGAGTGATGAAAAAACCATGTCTATGTGGGGAAGTAATAATCCCCAATAATTTAGTGCTGTTATTTGGTGCCAGTAAAAAAAGAAAGAGGGAGAGGGAGAGG